>NC_060150.1:18135239-18174128 GCF_021292245.1 Micropterus dolomieu | reverse complement strand
GTCTGCAGGGAGGAGTGGGCCAACATCCCTGCCGAAATGTGCACAAACCTTGTCACCAACTATAAAAACCGTTTGACATCTGTGCTGGCCAATAATGGCTTTTCTACAAAATATTAACATGCTGTTTGTCCAGGGGGTCAAATACTTGTTTTTCCTCATCAGATGGTTATCAATTTTAATAAATTCATATGATGTGATTTTCTGGAATTTTCTTTGGGATTCTGTCTTTCACTGTTAGAATGTACATATGATTAAAATTATAGATCGTTGCATTCTTTGTAAGTGGGCAAACCTGCAAAATCAGCAAGGGGTCAAATACTTATTTCCCCCACTGTACTTTGCAAAGAAAATAATTTAATGCATTTTTCTTTGACTGACTTTTTGACAAACTCTGACAAACTTTTGAGATCAAAATCAATGTAGAAAACCGCACGAGACATTTTGGACTGATTTCTACATTTATCTATGTTGTTTGAATATCACAATACAGCCCTTTAGTTTATGATCCCATTGCCAATTTCCAGTAGCATGAAGAAGTTCAAGGTTCAGTGCCATAGTATCCTGAAAAAAGTATGTAACGCCTTTGACTCTGGCTCTGCTCAGACTGCAGCTGCTTGTTTATGACATAATCACATTCCTGATCCTTTTAATTACAGATTTAGATTAAATGTGCACAGTGTGATGCAGGCCTTTGCCCATTTTAGAAGACGCAGTAGTATAGTTGGCAGAAAAAAATTGTCTGTTACTAACAACACCTATGATGAACAACTATAATGACTGCCCATACACACAGGAACTATCAACAGGTGAGGGCAATTTGATGCTGCCACATTACAAAATACACGAGTACAGTGCATTATGCTCTGATGAATGCAGTACAGAAACCAGCACGATAAAACATAAAAAGAAAGTCCAGTCTACTGGATAAAATCTATAATCTTTTTTAGGTTTCACTGAGTTGATGAAAGTTGATATGAAAAATAATGAGTAATTTTAATGTAATGAGTTCATGTCTCTTTCAAAATCTAGACAAATTATTCAAATTGCATCTGACAAGTGTTTTAGTGGTGTTAACACAGAGAAGTGCAAAAGGCTGTTCACAATTTGTTAAGTGTATTTGGACATTTGGAGAGTGACTTAAAGGAACAGTTCAGCATTTTATGAAAAAAAGTTTTCTTGCCAAGAGATTGATTAGAAGGTTGATACCACTCTCATGTTAGTGTGTCCAGTATGGAATTAGTTTTGATTTCATGTCATTTTTAACCGTAGGCGTCTCAAATGTCAGATATTACATATATATGTAATTCAGTAACCTCTGGTGGAACAGATGTGGGTTGCGGTGTGTTTTTACTCTCAACAGCGCAAGAAGTGCTAGAAGCCGTCCTCGATGACTTTGCAAGAGTGAGCTCTTTGAATGATTGTCGGAGTCACCTCAGCTTTTTTTAAATACAGCCTGTGGTGCAAAAAAAAAAAAACATCCTTCAACAACAACCCCCAAAATGAAGATAGAAATAAATACCTCCACATGCCCCCTCCTGCTGCCTCCATCTCTTTGCTCTCCTGCTTTAATCGATTACAAAACAAGCTACAGACGCCAGAACAACTTCATGTGTATTAGATAGTGATTGTTTGTTTTAGGTGAGGTTTACTGCATCACCTCCTTCCAGAAAAGCATATGAGTTGACTTCTAAATACATTCCTGTACGAGTGACCTCCTTTCCTTCTCCTGTCCTTGTACACCTACTCATTCATGCACTAATACACTTCTGCATGCGCACACATGCACATGATTACACACATCCGGCTTGACTTCATTTATTCTATCCCAGCTATTTCATTTCATTTTCTTCCCCTTGTGATTTTATGAATATTTTAGCTGTTTGTTTGATTTTTTTCACTGTGACATCATTAGTTATCTGATCCACTCTTCTTTGGTCGTGATCTTATTTTGTTTTATGTTGTTTATTTATTCATTCATCTGTTTCCAGGTAAGATTTTCATAAGCCTCTTAGCAGTGTCGTTTTTCCAAGGCACATTAGCATTTGTTTCTGGATTGTATTGTGTCACTGTCTTTTTATCTTCCCTGCAATGCTTTAGCACTGTGCAAATACAATAACTAAGTTGAGAGAATTGCATGTCTCTCCTCTCTTCCTCCCACGCACTCCCCATCCACCCACCACCACCAGGCAAAGCTGTGAGCGTCTCTGTGTTTAGTTTTGTTTGCCTATATAAAGCCTCATCAATAATGCAGAGGCCCCTGACTCCTCTTCCATAAGGTGGAAGCTCAGCATGGGTTTTCTTTTTCCCCTGCTGCCGAGCAGCAGAGAATATAGCTCTGCTGCTGTCGGGTTAAAACCGCCTCGGAATTGTGAAAAACGAAATGAATCAGGAGTTTGGAAAAGCAGCCTTATTCTCAGTCCTACAAAAAAGGAGATTTGAGAAAATGTTTACAAAGGTGATGAAACATGGCTAATTCAAGTGAAGACATGAAATGGATCAAAAGTGTAGATATGAGATTTTCCAATGTGGGTCTCTATTTTGCCAACAATTATTTTAACCTAATCAGCCCTATGTGCACTTAAAAGTTTTTAAGAAAATAAATATTAATCTGACAACTTGTGTGTGATTAAATGCCTTTCTGGCACAATATGAACTGTCCCAATTACAGTCATATCCAAACACTAGTCTGGCGAATTAAAAGCAAGTCTGGGAAGTGTTTACTCAGAAAGAAAAAAGATACAGACAGAAGCAGGGCTCATCTTGTCCTTCTATACAACTTTGAAAGAAGAAACTGAAAAAGCAATTATCCCAACGTAAACTCTCCACACAGTGTGTCTGCTCTGGCTGCCCGTAACTCTGTCCCTCTGCTGCACGGGGCAGGAAAGGCCAAGGCTGTTTCAGCCCACTGAGAAACTAGATCAGCTGTGGAGTTGAAGGTTGGTTAAATAGAGACGGCAGAGTACAATGTTTCTACTGTTTCATGCTGCAAACTTCAAACAACACATGAGTGTTTTTACAGCAGCAACTAATGAGCATTGACTCAGGTAGGAAATAAATATCAACACAATCGACCAGAGCTGAGTCAAGACATTTTCTGCAATAAATAATTTGAGATTTTTTTACCTGCTTGCAAGTTCTATGTTTATTCCCACTGCACTTACAGTATGTGTTTCCAGGAAAGAAATCATTTGCCCCCCTGCAACTGATGCATTTTACATTTCCCTTTTGTTTGCAATTAACAGACGAAGATGGACACGATGGCCACTACAGCTGAACAGACAAAAAGAGAAACTCTAAATGCATCATCAGCAACTTCGAAAGAAAGAGGTCACCCCAGTCCCTGCACCACTGTTTGATTGACAGGTGACCTCTGCAAATGCACTACAGTGATGAGCGCTGTGGACCAAACATGAAGACAAAAAAAGTAGTGAAGGGATTTACACGTTTTCACCCTGCTGGTGAGACTTACATGTGTGGGGACGAGGGCAGCTGGATAGGCCAGTTTGTGATGTCTCCACATCCAGAAAGAGAAGAGGACAACGGCGGCCAGGCCTATGATGGGAACCAGCGAGTAAAGCAGAGTGCTGAAGAGCTGGGGCTTCTGGGAAAATGGGTTGGAGGTGGCTGTGTGGAGAGAAATAGAGAGGGTTGTGGGAAGAAGAAGAAAAATTTGATATGACTTTTGACTGGCTTATTATATCTTCATAGGAAGAAAAATAAAGCAATGAAATATCAAAAATGATGGACATTGTCAAGGAGAAAACAGAAAGAAAAAAAAGAAAGATAAAAACAGGATGCCGGATTGGCCTGACATTGTGCAACATCATCAGTAAGTGCAGCACTAACCCTGCTTTCAGCTTACTGCCAGGGTGTTTTGGGATCATATCAATACACACACACACACACACACACACACACACACACACACGGATTAGCAAATACATCTCGTGACATAACGTAATCCGCCTGCCAAAAATAACGGACTCTGAACTGTGTCCGACCCCTGTGGGAGTCGCCTGCTGGCTCAGCCTGTCCTCCCATCACAAGGTGTGACAGTCTGATTCGGCAGGGCTGTCAAAGCGTTCACGCTTGGCCGTCGATTGCCACTGCTGTCCCTGGGGTGGCAGTGAAAAGCAAGGGGAGAAACTGGGTAGGGGCCGATGGGGCTGCACCAACTGCATCATGGGACTCTAGAGGCGATTGCCAGAAAAAAATGTGAAAGGTTCTTCTCTACAGGGTGTCCTGCTGGTTCCAGGAATTCAAATTAAAAAGGAATACTAAGAGACAGACTGGCCTGTTGGACAATTTAGCTAAAGTCAAAAGTGCAAGGATACCAGAGCTGCCATTGGCTGGTGAATGCACACAAGCACTCAGCTTTGTTACTCCGAGCTAGCTCTCAAATCCATCTGAAACACACCTATTATTGTAAATTCTGTGGTAAATAACTCCTTTGTTAATTGTCTCTGTTTTGAGCTTATTTTAGTCTTCTCAGTATTGTTATCTGTCTTTCAGTAATGTTTCATCTGTTGCTTGATGTTGGGCATTCACTTTATTGAGTGATAACAGGCACTGTGCTGACTCTTATTGATTATTTGGTTTTATAGTAGGTTCAGTGCTTTGGGCCTACTACATTATACTATAACGCATTGGCAAGTATAAATATATGAATATAACACTACATGCTTACACTTTTGTCAGTGGTTGACAATGATATGGATTTAACTGCAATATGTTCACTAAATTTCACACAATCAGATTTTAATATATATTATGTTTTATCCTGGGCATTATATTTATCAAGAATCATTTAGTTCATTTTATCCAGGTGAGAACTTTGCCATTTCAACTCTGCCTGCACCAACTAAAGCACATGTCTTTTTGAATCTTTTGTTACTTCTATTATCCTTCCTCAAATCCTTAAATATTTTATAAGCCTTGAACACCTGGAAGCTCAGTAGCTGGCAAACATCCAGTATCTTACATCACACACTTTGTGGAGGACTGTGTCTTCAATGTAAAAGCCTGGATGTTGCATCAGTGTTTTGAGACGGTAGAAGAAAGTTAAATATACATCTAACAGCTAAACATATGTGCTCAGGCAACAAGTTACTTTGAAAAGTTACTTTTCCCACTATTGCTTTTGTTGGTAACTCCTGGTTCATCTGTACAGCTGGGTATCTGGAACCAGTTCCCAGTTGGAATCGGTACCAGATTTCCAAGAACCGTGGAATTGTTAAGACACATGCATTTGGATGCTGCTCATCCTCACCCCCCCCCTCCCTTTTTTGCATATTTCAGTCAGCATTTCACAGTCCATAAAAGTGTCACTTATCTGCTTAATGCTAACAGTAGCAACGTCACGCTCGGGTACAAAACACAAGTGAGTTGACATTCACCTTTTATACTGAAGGCAAATGAATGATGTCTACAAATGATTCTAATATATATTTTTCTTAGATATGAGTCCTAAGAGACGGCCCTCTAGTACAGAGACTCCTTTCACCTTAGCCATGAGGGGGAAGATGAGCAAGGAGGAACAGGATGAAGGTCACAGAGCGATTAAGATATGAGGTTAAGGAATCAGAACCGAGATTCCATAAGAACCGGATTTGATAAGAAGAATCAGAATAGATAAAATTAAAACGATACGCAACCCTGTTCATCTGTAATAGAGTGGTGTAAACCTTAAAATACAAATAATATCTAAATGCTGACTTTTAAACTCAGACCAAAGAATCAATTCAAGGTGTGGTTGCACATTAAAATAAACACTGACATTTTCAGTGCACTATATCTGTGTGTGTGCATGCATGCGCGACTGTACATACTGTAGGCAGTTGAATGGTGCGGGTCACTCTGTGGGGGCGCATCAGGGGCGTACAGGAACCTCTCGTTGCACATGTTGCCTTCACAGCAGCAGAAGAAAACGTCAGGACTCTCCTTCCTCTCCACACACTCGTTACTGCAGAGGACATGGAGGTGGAAATGAGAAACAAAATAAACACACTCCCAAATCTCTCTCTTTCCTCCCTGCACACTGCTAAGGACATAGAACCAATTTAATTTTTTAAGTGCATGTGAGTGCACACACATAGACAAAACACTTTTGCACAAATGAAGCAGCAAGCGCTTACACACTTTTCCATGCACTCACTGCAGGAGACACAATGTTTTCTAATAAAGCACGCGCACACACAGGCGCACACACACCTCTCCTTCCTCTCCAATCCCTCTGCCGCCAATACACACATGCAAACAAACGCACATGTAACACTAACAATCTCACACATACACTCACTCTCTCACTTTCACACTCACACAGTCATCAGATAGAAGCCAAAGGAAGTGGCAGCCGCCCTCGACTTGCTCTGGACTCTCCAGGGAGGCGAGGCGGCGCCGTCTGAGCAGAGGTACCCAAACTGTGAGGGCAGCAGAATCTACAGCAACTTTATTGCTCAGGAATCAAAGGAAAACACAAGCAGGCTGTAACCAGCATCTGATGCTAGGTGGATGTTCTAGCAAGGAAGAAACTAGAATAATACGCTCTATTAATTACATTAACTGTTTATTGTTCTGGGCTTGGATACACACAATCAGGCTGAATCCATTTTCACTAAGCAATTTATATTTCCTTATTCTGTGCTGATGTGCAAGGCATTCAGGTGGAGAAGCACGCAGAGGGACAAAAACTGTGCTCATGGAGATTTTAGGTGTATTCAGAGTCCAGCCTGCCTCAGGGTGTGCTGGTTTGAGGGACACTTTACCTGACTTTTTCAAAGCCCTGCTGAAGGCCTGACTTTGATTTGGTAATGTTGGTAATTTATCATTTGCTGGATGCCTGTATCTCTGGCTGCTTCCTGTGTACCTGTCGTAGCAGTTGACGTCATCCAGCCAGCAGCCTTGCTTGACGACCTCCACGGTTCCAGAGACATTCTTCCACGTGGCGAAGCAATGTCGCCGCTTGTCTTTCTCGCCATAGCAGGGCTCGATGCCACTGCGGTTGGTGCGCTCCTTTTCCCAGCTGGAGTTGTAGTAGGCGCACTCCTGCGTCTCCGAGCGTCCCAGGATGGCACCTGGAGAGGACGAAGACAGGATCCTTTACTATTTTTTGTCTTTGAATTTGAAGGGGTGTCATTGTTAAGACAGCATCAATGCATTGTTGACTTTTCCTGTGGGAGGTACAGATTGAAAATAACAATTACTCTATCAAACATCTTGCCGACTTTTGAATTTGAGAATTTACAAGGCACCGTGGCTGCAAGATGAAAAAGTTATTTTCCTTCCCTGTCACTGACAGAAAATATCATTTAGTTTTTATATCAATAACCGGTGGAAGGACACGTTCTTTACAGGCTCAAAGTATGCGATACAGTGAAGCCGTAAAACATTTAGTGATAATAAAATTCACTTCTGTGGTACTTTTTAATCAGAGTTCCCAAGTGCTTTAGAGTCAATACACCAATGAAAAATGAAAGCTTTTCTAAGATGAACAATAAAAACCTGCCAGGCATGAAAACGAGGTTATAGAACAAAGAAGAGAAACCAAGATCTTGTTCACAAAAACAATTGAAGCGAGCCAATCCACTTCTCTCCCCAGTAAGTTTCCTGCAGATGAACACAGGCAGCAGCTCTCCACAAACCGATATCCAGGGGAAAATACTGCATGACAGCTCGTCAGTTTCGCGTTGCTGCTGCCACCTCTCATCACCTGTCAGACAGTTAGTCCCGTTTAGACTGCTGACAAGACTGAAGATAGTCCGCCTCCATTTGCTTGCTTCCTGGCGCAGCAAACCAAACGGTTCAGACACACAGGAAAACAGGATTGCTTCCTACATTTCATTTTGTTTGTGCATTTAAAAACGTTTTTACTGTTCTGATGATCGGTTGCATTGTCCAGTGCTCAGTGCCATGATAAATGAGTTCTTGACACAAGAAACCAAATTCATTTACTCATTTTATTCTTCCAGTATTTATCAAGGTGATACTTTTTGTTAGACATTTCTGCTGCAAATCACACTTGACAGCCAGCTTACTAATCTCTATTGTGAAAATATGACATATTTGTGTGGAAAAACGATCATCATACTCTCAAAACATATGCATTATGAACTTCCTTGGCAGCCCTAATCCTGCAACATGTGTGATTTGTGTTTAGTAAAAATGTAAATGGCACATAATGCCAGGTGTATCTCTTTTATTTCCTTTGACTCCACTGGGGTTGTGTGTCCATTTCAATTCCATAATGTTTATCATTTTCTAAAAATGTGCTTTTTATTGGGAGTTAAATGCTGTAATTTAGGTTCTAATGTGTGATTACTGAGGTTTGGGATGTATCAGGGCTGTTAGCAGAAATGTATAGAAATAGGATCTGTTATGTCTTTTATTTACTTTAAATGATTTTTTTTATTCTTCCAGCCTGCAAAGATCTGCACTCTTAACCATACTGTTTTTTATTTATTGTTGCTTTTAATGTCTCAAAAGCACTCTGTAATTTAACAAAACACAGGACAAATAAAGAATAATGCTCCATTTTATGTGATCATTATCCCCTCTCCTCTGCCAGTGAAATAACGTTGCAGAGGAAAAGTGTTTTGACTGCCCTGAACGTGTCTCTAGTCACAGTAGTGGCCACAAATTAGGGCTTAGCTTGCGTAGTGCAGGTTACCTTTAGGAAGATAATGTATTTTTTACTAAAATGGCTGCTTAAGTAAAGCCAGTTGATGCCAATCAGGGCCCTGGAAGCGCTGCAGGTCTCTTTTCAACTACATCAGTAGCTGCAGATGGAAGAGAGTGGAGTGGCTACTTCGCTGGCAGGTGAGGTCACTGTCTCTTAGCAGCACTGACGGCATTTTCTCAATGCAACTACAAACCAATGCCTGTGCGATCGAGAGCAAATGGTAAAGAGAGAGAAGAGAAAAATAGTCCCCAAGCAAGCATGTTGAAAATGCAGAAACAATAGTTTAAAAAAAAAAAGCACAAGTATTTACATAGAAAAAAACAACGCATGGACCAAACTGTATGTATACATGGAAGGAAAGAAAAACACATGTAAATAGACACACAAAGGTATATCACTATCTGCTTGTGGAAAAAATTAGTTTGCCCAAATGTGCACATTAGCACCTCAGGGAAGATTACATCATTTGGCATGTGGTTCATGTGGTCTTAATTTCACTCCCTCCTGCAGACTCTTGGAAAAAATGCCTTTAATGCAAACAAATCACTCCAGATGTTTTTAATTGAAAATTTGGTTTAATCAAATAAAAAAAACATATTTCATTACAATGTCTGCACCAAATCAAGGTAAACAGGAGTTCTTAGACATGAAAGCAAAAAGTTCAAATCACTGCTTGAGCTGGCAAAAAAAACAAACAAAAAAAAAACAACTGTGCCATGGAAAAGGAAAATTAACTTCTTTCTTCAACACTTAATGCTGCCAAGATGCCCTTGAGCAATATATCAAAATGCGCAGAAGAGATTAGGTGTGAAAAAGAGTTACTGAAAAGACAGGGCCTCCTGTCAGAACCATAAAATGTCACCCCTAAAAACACACTTAAAATAATGCAAACAATATATACTGTAGTCAACTCAAGTGTTTGTTATGAGCCTATAGACATCTCTTCATGCCTTTAGGGCAGTCTTATGGCGCTTTTCCATTACCAGTACTGGCTCAACTCGCCTCGCCCCGGCTCCATTTTCAATTTGCAGATAGTACGGGCGGGCGGATGGCCGGCGTCGGGAGCTCTTCCCACGATTTGGCACAGGCATCCCCCGCAGCCACTCAACTCAACTCCAAAAATATTCAAGCACATTTTTGTTCCACCATCACTTCTCGTAAAACTGTCAATATTTGAAATCTACACAGCTGATTTCTCACCTCAAAACTTCTCAGAAGTGGATTTAGTGATGAAATTATATACAAAAACTGTAAAATATAAAACCTTCTGCTGCTGGCCTCTGTCTGGCGCACGCAATGATGACGTAGTGAATAGTGACGATTCTCTCTGACCAATCAGTAGTCTGCCGTGTTTTCACGTCACATTTTAGTATCGCCTCAGCTCGCTTGGAAACTCGATGGAGGTGATACGAAAAAAAGTACCTGGAAACAGGTACAGGTACAACTTTTCCACAATGTAAAACCAAACAAAGGCGAGGCAAGCTGAACAACGCCTTGGTACTGGCTGTTACAACTAAACAAAGAATTTTCTTTACATTTATTTATCAGTACATTCACAATAATGACAGCTCCCTCTCTCTTGTTGACTGTCCCTTCAGGTCCCTGTCGTTTCCCTCTTTTCTGTGGATCGCTGCTACAATGGGGGTAAAAACAGGCTAGGAAATCAAACTATGCGATATGTTCTGTCTATCGATCTCCTCCGCTCCGTTTCTTTTTTCCAGATTTATTTCACCATTTCACAGCACAAAAGGCCCACTGGCTCAGCTGTGTAATTATATGCCTTCTTTATCAGTAGTTTACAAATGTAGATGTTATGGCAATTCATGTTAACGTGAACTTAATACTCAACTTAACATAAACTACTAAAATAACACAAAAGGAGTACACATTAAAGAAAGGTAGCGCAAGGAAACAATGCCAGGCAGAACTCACATTTCACTTTCATGGCTGAAAAGAGGAAAAATGGGTGTACAATCCATAGAATAATATAAATCCTAGTAAAAAGGCAGCTCAGAAAATTTTTTGGACCCGTGCAAAAGACAGGAGGAAGTGATGTTCAGTTATTGGAGCTGGACAGAGCGATTGGATGCAAAATTGAGACACAAATTAATGGCAGGTGTAAATGTAATCACGTTAAAGACCTATCTGGATACATCCTGGATAGGAGATGCAATTTAACGGCAGGTGTAAAGGATGCCCATGATGTATGAGGTGCAAACTCCCTAGCTGTGTTTGGCAAGTTTATCCACTCCATCACGCCCTTCAGCAAATAAAGTGTCCATTGTATGGCACCTGGTTTCTATTCTTTCTTACAATTCATCCTGGATGGGGATGAATGCATCGTTCCCTTCACTGGCCCTCGTGGGAGCTGAAGGCGATAATTATGGAGAGGTATGCGGATGTAAAGCGGAAAGTTAGCTCATTAGCCACTTCTGGTGAAACAGCATTAGCCATGCTAGCGCCGATCCCCATGGGCATTACATTGAGGTGCTTGGCATACGCATTTCCATTTTATTTGGGAGTGATTTACAGGGGATGCTGCAGAAGGATAAGCCCGAGTTCAAATTTATTACAGGCAGACCATAATAATGAGCGTGCAGGACACCGAAAGCAGGTGAAATAAATAAATACTGTATATTTGTGTTGCTTCAGAACTGGTGTAAGATTACAAAAGATAAAAAAAAAAAAAGTGCTAGATAATTTTTCAGATTTTAGTTTCTCTTTAAATGTGTAGAACCCTATGGATATATTAGGAGACTAGTTCACTGAAAGGCATTATACAGTGTTATTATAATACAAGCAATGGTTTCAAACAGTTGCAACTAACAGTTCAATCAATTTGTCTGCAGATTATTTTCTCAATTAGTCCCATAATCATTTTGTCTCAGGGTTTCTGCAGGTTTCACCTAGTCAAATTTAAAACTTTTATAGACCCCCCGGAAACCCTGTGTCTGAATGTCAGATTATATTAAAACATTATGATTTCCCACAATCCAAAGCGATGTATTAAAATTGTCCTAATCCCAAGACATTAAATCATATAACACATTGGAGAAGCAAAAGTTTGCCATTTTTGGCTTGAAAAATGACTAAAACAATTAATTTATTATTAAAATAGTTTGAGTAACTGATTAACTGACAAATTGTTGCAGCTCTAGTTACAAACATATGCTAGGTTTGTTCACCTGCGCTAACAGGAAAGTTTACTCTTGCTGTGAGATGAGTTGGTTTCTGAGCTCCTCCCTTAAGGCTTAGAGTGCATACCTATAAAGTGTACGCACAAGACAAACTTAACCTTGTGTAAATTGACCGTAAAGTGATGTTTTTCTAAATATGACAGTGTTAAAATTTAAAAAGCAAGACAAAAGGCCTTTCGTCTTTGTTCTTCAGCCAAAGCAAGCTGCAACACCTCAACCGCTCCATTGATAACACCTCCATTCAGGTATTGGACTGTGTGAGAAAGCTGCGAGCAATGTGAACTGCAAATACAGTGCTCTGTGGTAAATACAGCCATTAAGAGTTCAAATCAATCACTTCTCTGAAATGAGGTGACAGTACACACCGGCTGCCTTTAGGACTGTGTGCGAAAAGTGGGCAGGAGCTGCCCGACAGTATGGCGGACATGAAGGATATAAAGCAGAAAAATCAATCTTCTGAATAAGTTGCAGCTCAGAATTCACTAAAGCGGATAATGTCACAGAGTGCAGAGCCTACACGAATGATCGTGCAAGGACATACAACAGGCTTCCACCCACAAGCACACATCCAGGCAATAAAGAGAGAAGCCTCTTTGTCTCAGAAAGATATTTCACGCATGGAAATGTCAAACACAAGTGGCACAGGCTCACTTTGTTTGACGTAAAAAGTTTAAGAAACAAATACAGCGTTGCGTGACTAAAGCCACACGCTGTTAATTCAAGGTCGTTTTCTTAGAAATGAGGTGGGTAACGTGTTTAATTCACTACGTACTAAAGGATAAGAGTCAAAATAAAAGTGGAACAAAAGAGGAAAATAGACAGACAGGGAGACTGCTTCACACAACATGCTGGAACCTCAGGGTAAACCCCTACTGCAACGTTACAGCAATAGTTTTATCAGCTGCAGGTTGAACTAATCCATGCTCGTTACATGATCAAGGTACATTTACTGCATTTAGCTGACGTGCTCCATCGTTAGCTCGCCTGCTGCTTTCAGTAACTATCTTGACTATCTGTGTGTGTCTTTCACCGGAGGCTCAGCAATGTCAGCACAGCTAAATGTATTGGATGATAACGAAACGGGTAGTGAGCTGGACTGAATATTATAACGAGATTGTGTCACACTTTATAATAAGACCGCAGTAAGTAAATTTAATGTAGTGTCCGTGGATGGCTCTTCCTCTGTGTTATTGTGACCGTTTTGTTGCAGTGTTTTATATTATGTGGGTCGCGTTAGTTACAGCGACAGAGATGGAGAAGCTGTGTACCTGAGTATCAGTAAAGCCACAATAAATCTAAATAGAATGTTACGAAGCAAACAGCTGTGGATCTGAGCTAGCGATAGCTGTCTGCCTCTTCCCTGTATGGATGGCTCTTCCTCTGGGTTGTATATTATGTGGGTCATGTTAGTTACAGCGACTGAGAGATGGAGAAGCTGTCTACCTGAGTATCGGTAAAAGGCATAAATCTAAATTGAACGTTGCGAAGCAAACAGCGGCAGGTCCGAGCTAATGTAACATTAGCTGGTTGCATCACTATAGGATAGCAAACAAATCATTCCACATTTGCTTTTTACCCTTACATAATTTCTTGCTTTGACACTTTGACATTATATCTGTGGTACACAGGATAGTAATATGGGTCGCATTAGTTGGTGAATTAATGTGGAAAGCGATATAACTTTGCACCGGATAACAATAGCAACTGCTCGGTGTTAGCCGGCGAGCTAACGTGACTTTCTCTGTGTTTCTCCAGCTTTACGAATACTCTTTGTTTTTACTCGACATCATCTGAACCTGTTTGGTCTGATGGGCTTCAGCACATGAACCTTTATTGTATCCTTACATGGAGCCTGTGTTTTGCTGTGAGTCGGTTGTTTAATGGTGTTATTGGACTGCTTATCATTAGCTCCCGTGTTGTCGCTGTAGTGTGAGAGGGGCTCGGGAGTGCGCACAGAGCTGAATCCAACCCGGAGACCTCACATTAAAAGCAAAATAGTGACAGATGCAAGCAACGTAGAAAACAGGCATGTGCTTCATTTCTAAGTGAGTTTTGAGCCCATTGACAATAAGGCAATGAAACTCCAACTATAAACCAATGACTTTTTTGTGATGTTTAATTTATGAGCTCCTTCAAAAGGAAAACACCTCCTCTGTCGATTACTTCATCAAGATGAATATTTGCTCACAAGGGACACGACTCTATCAACACTATCAACGTAAGTCCAATCAGTCCAATCACTGGAACAGCTTACAGAATGCATGTTTTCCCTCCTACACAATTTCCTTTCTTGTGAAAAAGAAATGACCACAAAGCATTTCATAGAGGCTCCTTACTCTGTCCCAGTCACACAAGGGATTTATCAAGGTTAACTGTGACCTACTTTATCTGTGGACATTTCAGCAATGCCTCCCCTGCAAAACGTCTAAACACCCGACCCACTTCTCAATCCACTGGGGCTTTTTGAAAAACTGCTTCTCGCCCCTCGCTGGCTGCCCGGTGGCTCTGAAAATTCACTCTGACATTTTAAATTTCACATTTCTGGGCTTTTAGCTGATGCACTTCGACACAGTGATTAAGATGCCAGCTACAAACTTACAAGAAATAAAGTAAGTGTGCAGGATATCGCTGCAATCACAGAATGATCAGATAAGGCAATTACACAGAATTGTTTTAAAGAACAATTAGACTGAAAACAGGGGGTGTGAGTCACTAGAGACAGTGTAATATGAAGATGAAAAAGATTGTGAACTTGGCAGAGATGCTGCAACAGGAGGAAATTACTGATTATCTGAAAATGTTATCTTTTGTATGGCAGCCAAGAGGTCACAGGTAGAAGCAATGCAGAGAGCCTGAATCTGAAAGTTGCAGCGGAGGCCTTGACACTGAGAGCAGGATGAAGAGGGTGATACTTTCCTCTCTGATAGAGATGCACTGTGATAGACCTGAAGGCTGACAAACAGCCAACTTGCTGCTGGCCTGAGTTCACCTGAAGCTTCATTTATGCAATTTTGATTAGGGCTGCAGCCAACGATGATTTTAGTACTCGAAGCTTCTATAGATTATTTCAACGATTCATCGATGTGTCGTTTAAGAAGTACGGGATCAGCTGTGCACGTTTATAGGTGATAGATATTTATTGGTCCTTTCGGAAATTCATAGTGTGTCATACAGCAAACATTAGACCAACAACCAGACAGCTGCTTTACAAACACAAACAGGACACGAGTGCTATACAAGTTATACTAAAGGCTCGTGCAGACTACACAACTTTCAGCGTCGGTCAATGGCCGTGCCGTTCAGACTACACAGCTTGCCGTCTTGTGACGGGAGTCTTGAAGTCGTTGTGGTGTTCACACTATATGACTGATCGGTGACAGGGGGTCACACACTACACGAGCTGACAGCGGCTGTGTCACCTGACGTAGGTTAAAGTTAAATGCTAAAGTTGCTGTTGCCTAGGCAACATAAGTTTTGTTTTACAGTGGACGGACGGTAACATTACAGAGTTGTTGTTTCCTTTAGTTTGAAATAATCCCATACTTTGGACACTTCTTTGCCCTTCGCTATTTTCTTTCTCTTCCTACACTTTGCAAACAGCGCCATCATAATCATGTTGTTCACAGCGTAAGTGCAATGTGCGACAGTAATAAATGTCAGTGCGAAACAGTGAGTTATATGGATTAAACGAAGCCTCGATGCAAAGAATTTTCGTCGATGCATTTTAGTAATCGATTTAATCGATGAATCGTTTCAGCCCTAATATTGATTCAAGCTCTCATGATGTGGCATCTTAAAATCTTCAAATGATTTTGTCATATTTTTCCATTTGTGTTTTTGTGTAAAAATAATCCCATCAGGTGTTGATGCCAAATTGCATGTTGACAGGTGTTTATACTGAAACACACATGAGGCTGCACCAATGAGAAGAAGAGATACAATCCAGGGCACTGAACTAGCTAGACAACCATAGCAACAGTGGACAGTGAAGGTTAATCAAATTACTGCGATACATCGTCGACTACAGCAGTGACCACGGTGTTAAGTAGAAAAGTGCAGCTGTAGGCTACCAGTGAGCTACGCTGTGACATCTTGTTTTTTCCTTCGGACATGTAGAAAGGGTGGAGGGAAAACCACTGTTAATGTCGAAGGATGAAACTGAACGCTCCTTCCAATGGATTTATCATTGCCTTAGTCCTGACAATTAATACGGCAAGAGATACAGTTTTGAACCATCAAAGAACACGTGAATATCTTATGTCCAATAAAGAACCAAACACTTTCCTTTTATAATACCAAGATACAAAGTTTGGGTTTCGGAGGTCCGCTGCACTGAAATACTTATTCTTTGTTCCCATTATATATCAAATTCTCTCTCATATTATGGAATATGACCATAAGAAATTTCTCTTCTAAGCATTTTCTTTTATGAGACAGTAAGTAGCCTGAGCTGAGTAATAGCACAAATTCACTTTCTTACTCTCTTCACCGCCGCTTCCATGAATAAATATAAGCCAAACAAAAGTCCTGAGGGAGCGCTGTATCAGATCCTGTGTATTGGCACATGTCTCTTTATTAGCAAAGTGAGAGTGTTACAAGGTGGGAGCCACGTGGCAGAGATGGTTCTGGACTGATCTGTGGTCAGGCTGGTGAGGTGCATGCTGGGTGGAAAATGACCACCAACCACCTGCCAAATGGAGAAATTTTGACTAGGTCACTTTGGCAGGTAGCCAGGTAACGCCCGGGTGGTTTGTTCTCTCTACTCCAAAACTACAGCTGGCTGCTGAAACACATAAGTGTCTGATTAATTTAGGAATCCATGAGCTTATGTGGCAGGAAGGTTGTTTTGTTCCTGTGAGTTTTAACAGCAACACTAACAGCAATAATAACAACAGCCAAAGAGGCTACATTTTAGCCTCAGTTTTAAACACAAATCATATCTTTTTAGAAATAAATGTATGCTAGGCTTGTCTCCATTGACAACTGTATTAACACCACAATGATTCAACCTAAACCGTGTTCAAGAAAGATTTTTCATTTGCTGTTGCAAACACACCGATAGCTTTTTCCTTTTTCTTCCCGTCACATGCAAAGCAATGCCTCCACGTTTCTGGTTTCACTGACAGGTGATCTCTGGGCCGTGCAGTGCGGAAACACCACAGCAATAAGTGTTAGCTCTAAAGATGCAGAGAAAAATGTAAGAAATTAAAAGTGAAAGAAAAATAGTACAGGTAAAGTTATTATCGGTCAGTAATTGCATTTAAATGAGACATTTCAGACTCAACAACTGTCCATCAGACATGTTTTGCCTGACAACTACTAAAGGAATACAGGAGCTAATATCCAATTTCCTCTCTGAGGCTGGTCATAGGGGCAGGCTGTGCTGCACTCTGCTCTCTAGCCTCATAATGAACTGGCATTTTGGCGGGCCAGGCCTGCACATGGCACTGCACGCACCAAAGTAGGTAAACAACTCATTCATCAAGGCTTTTTTGTGTGCCTGCCAGGAGCGGGGATTGTTCGTTATGATGGAATTTGTTCTAAGGGTCAACTTATCATCTGCGTCCGGGCAGAGGTGAAATAGATTTGAGGTGATGTATGGTTGTTTGGGGCGCTGGTTTGTGTGGGAATATGTGCAAACAGCGCTAAAAACAAACCTGAGTGATGACTTTTGAACAGTGTTGAATAAAGAAGTTAGGCTAAGGTCAGGGGTCAAAATGCTTTCTGCAGAGCTGGCGTCTTGGCTTGCAGTTGCTGCTGATGCAACTTGACACTCCTCTCCCACATAACTGACTCAAGACACAACTAAATACAGCTTTTGCATGTGTGAATAACCACATGCATTAGTAGAAAACTTATGACAGTAGTGTTCACACCTTGTTGCACCCACTGAATAAAAGCAGTGGTAGATTCTGGAGGAAAAAAAGTCCATATATCTTGCATATATTCTGCACTAGTTCTTTCATGTTGTGCAGTAGAAGAAGCAGTCACGTGTGTGTGTGTGTGTGTGTGTGTGTCAGTGTGTCATACTTTTGTAAGCTGGAGGCCTTGATCGGGAGACAGCCCTATTCAAATCTGAAATTTAAGGCCTATGCTGTACTCTTCTTCTGAATGTGTGTAAACAGATAAGTAACTGTTACTAGCATGTATTTAGGTTTTTTAAAAAATCCACAAAAGCACATGTATATGTAATTTCCCTGTAAGATGGGGCTAACAGATCACAGTAAGCAAGAAACAAGTGCGTGCTGATCCCCGCAATAACAGAGAGATCACATTTAAAAAACATAATACATATCATTTTAACAAACTAAAAAGGTATGATTCTCCCCATCCGACCTCTCTTTTTGCACCACCGCCATCAATCCTTTCTCCCTGACTTTAAAACGTGGGCACTGCCGATTACAACTGCATCCCACCACTTGCCTTTAGGGCAGCTCCTGGCCGGCTTGGATAAAGATTTTTTATACCACTATATATATCACAGGCACTACGGGAGGCATGGGAGTACACTGGCCCACGGTGAGGTTACCACCTGAGTGTATATATTAAAACACCATTTCCAGGTCCCACTGCACTAAGAACTTATCCTCAGTGCTTCTGTGATGTGAGACAGCTTTATCAAGTACCTGATGGTAATAATCATACAAATAATTCTAAAGGAGATTTTGGGGGGAAAAAAAGGATAAGAGTACAGATTGGTCCAGAGATTATTAACTTACATTTTCTCCAGCAGGAGTGGTGAGAAGTTGCTGTGGCTGAATAAATAGAGGGGTCACAGTGTAGTCTGTGCAGAGACGCTCAGCCAAACGCTGTTTTACAGTAGACAGTATTTTTACAGAGCAGCCTGGGTCTCGCTGGAGTCCTTCAGTAATGCTCTAATCAGATGGTGTCGTGACATCGCAGGGCAGGTCGGGTTGGCTCGGGTGAGCTGGTCACAAAGAATGCACTCTTTTCACAGGCAGGAGGAGGGAACATGGAGGCGGCGGTTGTGGGGTGGGGGCATTTTAAAAAAAACAAAAAAAAACTAAAACAAAAACTACACAGCGCTCAGCAACTGAATCCAATCCCTTTAATCCCCGTTGGTATGCCTGAGAGACAAACGCCCATTGGTTACTACCTCAATTAGCGCTGATGGGCCCGGTTGCCGGACGGGTCAGAGAGAGTGCCTGCGTCTCTCGCCGTGAATTTGTGCAGACTTTACTGTTTGTACAAGTAGCACATACCAGTGTAGCCCTGTGTCTCGTGTGCAATGGGCCACTGCATACCGTACATTCTCTACAGAACGAGCGATTTAAAACTCCTCGTTATCTCTTGCAGGCTACTGTAGAAGGATCCGCAAAACCCCCTCTGCATCCCCTGGTCCCTCCTATCCCCTCCGTGCTTGAATTGTTTGGATTTATTTGAAGGCTGTGTTAAGTGCCACTTGGGTTTAAAGCTGACTTGTGTATTGAGTTTGTAGCAATACTGCAATATCACAAAGCCTGCAGCATGGGCATTTCAATTCATCTTTATAAAACAATATATATATATATATAAAAGGAGATTGGTCCTTTGTGAGTGCAATCCAGATCAGTGAGAGAGATTTCCCATATTCCACCGCTGTAAAGCTATTGAATATGCTCCAAGCAGCCATCACAAGCTAACACAGACTTAGAATAAAGCCTTTAAAAACTGTATTACGGTTCATATTGCAAATTCCATTACCATCAAGGCAACCAAAATACAATATCGTGTTCACCTGCAGTTTATCTCACACTAGAAACCAAAAGAGGAGAGAAAGTCTAACAAGTGAACAGAAATACGCTGCGTGGTCAAGGTTGGCGCACAATAGATCACAGGCTGTTGCTGATGTGTGGAAGTAACGGGCCGCCCCATTCTGAGTCACCTCACGCTGACCCTCCAAGACATGTTGTCTGCCTCTCTGTTTGCACTTACTGAGTTCGCATTTGTACAAGTCAACCCAATAAACATCGAGAGTCAATAAATCCCCCTCTTTCATCCATCCAGCCATTAGACGACCTCGCTGACTCCTGCCTCATCTTTATATTTAGTGTAAAGTAATGACACACACTGGTCACGGGGCCCCTCACAGCCAAAATAAAACACTTGTGTATTTTTAATTGGGATTATATTACAGGTGCAGTTAGCTAAGAATATAACTCCCCTAGATGCAGAGAATAACCATAATATATCTGCAGGGTTTATAGTTTTGTTTATCAATACCAATAATAGGTACTTTACAAATAAAGTACCTTTCACACAGCAAATGGCGCTCAAAGCGCTAAACAAAGAAACGACATGCAAGTGATTCAAAGAAAAAAAACATAGAATGAACATAAAAACGGGGATATAATAGCATAATTAATGAAAAAAAAAAAACTTAATAATTGTAAGAAGATAAAGATGAGAAAGGAATACAAAGAATGCATCTTCACGTGAAAAAAGCAAAATCACCATTAAAACAGGGATAGAATTGCATAATTACAGTAAAATAAGATGAGAAGAAATTCAGTGAGCTGGCTTCCGTGGTGTCTATAGGTGGTGTGCTTCGTAGCTTCGGGGTGCAATTGACATCAGCCTGACTGTCTGATGATGATTCAGTGATTACCAAGCCCTGCTGAGATTTCAACGCTCTCTTTCCTGTCAGTACTGCTTGGGAAGAAAATCTTGTTCACCACTATGAGTTTCAAGACTGAACAAACCCCCTCTTCACCTCACCTTGCAATTCAGATGGAGGTTTGAGTTACAAGGTAGCCACCAGTGTCAAAGGACAAGCCAGCTACAAGAGCTAAAAAGCCTTGTGTTCAAGGTCGAAAAGAGCTTTTTTTATTATTCTGGTCTTCAGTAGACATTCCTGCTGGATTTTTGTACTGACTTATTAGATATGTAGCTGTTCCTCTTCTATGTAAATGTGTTATTTGTGTTGATTACAGGACAATAAATGTCAGACCAAAGACCTGTTGGTGTTCTTGCAGTTCAAATGACTGCTGCTCAGTGCATCCTAAATGGCATTTGAGGTTCATTAGATAGTAACACAAAGTGACAGCAATAATAATGGCAGGATGATGAACCCACAATATCACGAGCAAACAGTGTTCACCCTGATCCCGCCGAGTCCCCGAGACACCATTACCCTTTAGTGGTTTTGGTGATAAGAGGTTAGAGCGACCTTCATGACAGCAAGGAATCTTGGCAAGAGATGGACAAAGATGAAGAGGAGGAGGAGGAGGGTGAAGGAGGGAGCGTAAAAGCAGGCGAGGACCCTTGAGAGAGCCTGAAACAAGAGCATGATGAATGTATAGCTCGCAGTTTTTAATCAAGGATCAAAGCAGGGCCTCTCCGTCTGAGCAGCCAGCCTGTCTAGACTGAAACTCTCGCAAGCACATAAAGCAACATCTGCAGGATACATTAATTACATTAAAGGATCGTTCTGGACCACTCTCTGGGGTACCGACACATCAAGTGGTCTAGACTGAGATAGTCCTGTGTACATGAATAGTTTTATCCAAAAAGCGATTTAAGCAGATCTACATATTGAGACGGAAAATATGTCAAAAAATACAGGCTCAACACAAAAGCTGATTTTTTCAATCTGTGACTTAGCATCTTCCCTATCATTTGTTTTAATTTGAGTCAGTAATGGTTACAGGGACAGTTCATTGACTTCTCATTACAGAGGTGTGCTCAGTCTGCATTCACATTTTAGGCTTTTAGCTGATGCTCTTATCTGGCGTGATTCACAATAATCGGAGCAGGTAGCATTTTGCTCAAGGACGTATGGCTGTAGTGGATGTCGAACATTTGACATTTTGGTTACAGGGTGGACTCTGTAGCCTCTCGTTGACCCCACCTATCTACTACGACTTCGCAATTAATCAGGTATAGTTGTATATCAAATATGAAACATACAAAAATGCTGATCACAGAAACAGAATATAGCCCGTGGCCAGTCATGTTCTGTATCATTTCTTTCATTTACACCCACTGGATGCACAATAAACTATTTAGATGCAAGCAGGTCAAAACAATGATGCTCTAAAGGTAATGGAGTCTGATTAGCATGTGATTAATAGCTATGATAACAATATTAACAATATAATTATAGCCAGAGGCAGTGCGGCTCAAACTGCCTTTCTTCTGTCTTCTTCCAAGCCTACACCTCTGCTTCCTCCAAGGAGGTGAAAGCTGAATTAAATATGTATGTTATTTTAGTCCTTTCACTGCCTCTACACTGCCGTTATAAAAAGACTCGAGAGCCTTACAGTATTTGCAAATAATCCTTTGCATTTGCTTTGACCTGTTTGACGTGTCTAAGGTCTATGGTGTCAGCCTCAGAAGAGTACACTAAACTGGCTTTCAAATGATTTTCTCTAATTACTTAACACCTGTGTGGTGAGTATTGTCCTGTGTGGCAATACTCAGCCCAATGATACCAGGCGCAGGTTGAAACAAATCGCTGCTGCTGAAGAAAATCCCCTCACTAGCAATTATGCTGTTTTGATGAATCTTAAATTGGAGTGAAAGTTTAGATAGTCACTTATGTGGTGCATGTCTGTGAGGTTGTGTTTTAAGAGGCCTTGGGCCTTCAAAGCTGTTAGTCTTAGTTTCATTAACACCTGTCTCATGCAAGAAAGTGAAGATTAAGTTGACTGCCGTTGATCAAAATGTATAAGTTGGCCACAATCTCTATTTACAAGAAAAAAAGGTGAAGCTTTGGCTCATTGTAAACTCCAACGTCCTTTTTTGACTTCAACTTTAACAACACTACCTAAAATTTGGCTAACTTGAGCATTAACTTTGAGGAAATTGCAGTTTTGATATATATATATATATATATATATATATATATATATATATATATATATATATATATATATATATATATATATATAGGCAATCGCCAGTTGTTGAGATGACGGTGGCCAGGTGGAACATTTCAACATATCGCCAAACCCTGGTGAGCACAAAGCGTAAAACACCTGGCCATGGTCTAAATTTAACCAGTGCTCTGACTGGTAGGGGGTCATAATAACGATGGGAAATTGAGGCTACATCTGGTCTTAACAAATACACCTGTGCTTTTGGAGCCTAATGCGTAATGCAAGAGAACATATTAGAAATAGATAGGGGGGAAATGGGACAGAGCTGGTAGCCGGACTCAGACGGCTCTAGGAAAGACAGAAAACACAGCAGCAGAGGGTACAGGATTTTTGAGTCGCTTTCAAAATGGTTTAAATGTAGTGACAAATACTAAACCATGTGTGCATTAAACAGCCCTGTTTTTATTTCATGATGGCCACATTTCCAAGTGGTTTTACACTTTTGAAAGTTCTTACATGTGTTACTTGTTGTGTTTCACAAGCCACAAACAGAAATACAGAGATAGGTAGCCTTTTGAATTAGACACACAAAAAAGAGCTATTTCTAAAATGGATTGAGTTTCTTGCTTTCTACTCTTTGATTTAACTTTCAATTCAGTGCACTTCTCATGATTTTTAAGCAAAGCAAGAATAAAGAAACTAATCAACTCAGGCAAACAGAGTAAACACCACATTTAGTCAGCAATTAGGACAGTTTGTTACAGTTTGTATTTATTTAAGTTTCATATTTTTAATATCTGAATCTATTTTTTCCTTCTGTTCACGTGTTTCTGGGCTTTTTAGTTTAACACTACATAAAACCTATTCATGTCTTCTAATGATTAACTGTGTCTGGGAGGGGGTGTCATTTGCCAAGTGAAGCCAAAGGCAAAATGTTCGCCTTGTCTGAACAACTAAGTTGTATTCAATTGTACTCAAATGATTAATTGACCAAAAACATATTCATCAAAAATGACTTGATGTTTATGGTGCTAAATTTAAATAGCCATGTCGTTATATATCTTGCATTTGATAGGTTGATAAACAGTAAAACACAATTACAGGAATATTATCTGATAATTTACACAGCATGCTGAAGGGAATGGTCTCATTGTCTCCGTCAGTGCTCTACAGGGAGGTCAGAGGTTTTCAGAGGGTTGACTGTAAAACACAGAGCTTGGAGCTGAGTGATGTTTAGCGTCCTGCTCAAAAACACTGTGGACAGTTAATGCAACTGATAAATCTTATGGGACGGAACACAGAGGCCCTGGTCTGGTGATCGACTGAGCTCACATACCGTTTCAAGTTGAGTTTGATGTGTAGCAGGGCTGAAACTGAATCATCAGATCTATTGTGCTGCTGAGGATTTTTTTAAAAACCACAGCTGCTTCATCCTCGCCATATTGATGTAACCTTACATTGGTGTGCAAGAGGATCAATGTCTGTGTGAAACTGCAGCAGTGTACAAAAACGAGGCCAAATGTGAAGGCATGAGCCTCAACTTATCAGCCTCCGCGGTGGATATAAGCAGACAGCCATTTCCAACACATTACCAGCAAAACAGGACTTTTACACCGCTGAATGACCTCCACAACCAGCGGGTGATTGCTTGAGCTGCATTCACATCATGTCAGAAGAGGAGAAACAGGACAGGGTCTTGTTGCTTCAACTTCAACCCATTTATCCTCATTAACTCATTTGAGAAGGCACATATCGCTGTTACCCACCGTCTTAGAAATAAAGCACTCTACTACCTTTTCTGACACTGAACAGGAAACATCTGGGCCAAAAACAAAATCAGCGCCAAGTTTCCTTCAGCCGTCAGCTCATATTCAAATTGAATCGGATCTGAACGTGCCATAACGTGTGAGGCGGCACAGTAAATATTTACCAATCTGCAGTTCAAGCGATCAAGAGATCTGAGGCAGAGGTCTCCTATCAAACAGACGACCTGAGTTAAACACGGCTCGCTTAGGCAGCGTCACTTTATCAGTTCCTAGGAAGGAAAATGTCACTTTCCTGTTCAGCAGACTCAAACTCAACCCAAAGTAGCAAAACTTCCACAAGAGGACCATTTACTGTCCTGTCACATCAACACTTTAGTAAACAACCTTGACCCGCCAGTGTGGATCAGAACACTGGGCAGCTGCTGAACCAGTGTTTCCCTTACATGCATTCAGGAGCCGTGGTGCGCCGCTGCTCAATCATGACCACCGCTACTAAAATTTCCCACAATCATTTAACTATGTGCTACAAATGTTTTCACTCACACACTGTGCAAGCACAACAACACTAAGTGCTTGGCTAGCTTCCTCTCTTCGTTCTATACAGAATGTCTACGCGACAGATGGTGTTATGGGAGCACTCCTGAGTCACTCCTGTAAGGAATCGGGAGGTGCGTAGCGAGTGTTTGATTGTCCGAGCGGCAGAAAGTGATGGTGATTGCGAGCAGGGAAACTTATACAGTTGGCTACGTTTTATGGCTCTATGTAACTTAACATTAGCTCAATTTATAGAAAGTAACTGGTAGCTGTATTTTATTACTGCCTACTTGTCCAATGTTGAGAACATCATGTACAAACTTAGACTAAACTAGTGTAGCCTACAGCTCTGTCCTGTCCAGACTGATGTACTTATTTTTCAGTTTTCAGATAAGTGGTTGTTAGGAAAGCAAAGGACGGTGGTGACTGGAGGAGCTGAGGTTAGTAAAGCAAATTAGTGATGCAAACTAGTCCTTTTAAGGTAATGAGGAGATACTTCTTTTTGGATTTTAATGTGCAAATAAAATACACCTCAGAAGTGAGGTGGTTTTTCATGTTGCCTATTTTTTATATTAATGTCTATACAGATAAATGTCAAAAGCTGTAAAATGAAGACACAAAAGGCAAACATGAACAATCGTATCTATAATGATTCTGAGGTCATATTAACAGGGTTTTCTTGCCGTTAAGGCTTAGTGGGTTATGCCCAAAACATGCTGTGCCTTAAATGTAAAATCACTGGAGAGCATCATAACCAACCAAATTACTTTCCCCAAATCTAAAGGTGCGCAATACTGCGCATGAAATGGTATGAAAATTTCATATAACGATTATAGTGACCAAAATTATCACGGTTATCAGTATTATCACGGTATTGTAAAAATGTGCCGAAAAATATTAAAATGTACTGCTACACACACTGAAACCATTTCAACAAGTTTTATATTGAAAACTACAAATAAAATTGCCATTTTGTTTGCATGAACAATAAAACAACAGCCAATACCTTTTGTAAACATAAAATCCATCTAAGTGTGCATCATCAAGATTTTATAGGTAATGCAATGACCACATGCACAATTACATGAAAACAAATAAGCCTTTAGAAGACAGTGATAGTAACTGCAATGAGCCCAACAACTGATATAAATACAGAGGAGTCTGCAGCGTTTCTCCTGTTCTGACACTTTTACAACTAATTTCATAGCTGCTGGATTTAAAATTAACAATATATGCTGGTTGGTTGACTAAACCGCGTAAGGTGTGCAGTCAACGGATCGAGTCTGCAAGACACAACGCACACAGCAGCAGAACAACATATAGTGTGTAGCGTTTTTACAAGCGCAGCTAACACGGAGAGCTTCAGTTTCCAAGCTGTTAGCAAGTCAGACAGACAAATCAAAGCTAAAAGTTAACTCACTCTACCTTTACCATAAGGTCATTTTCTTCTTCAAGTCTCCATCAGCGCCCTCATAAAAACTAAATTAGGACCAGACTTCAGAGTGACTGAAAAATCTCCATAGAGCTGTCTTTCAACCCATGTCGCATACTGCACATGCACGCCTGCTTCTGGGAGACTGACACTTATTTTGGTTGATGCTGCACAGTATTTGCTGTGAGTATATTATAGCGCAGTAACCGAACCCGGTTATGATGATAATTACAATGTGTACTGTAATAATAACCGTCGGGAATTTTACCATGGTTTATCGTTAAACCGGTAAATGTTTCATCCCTACCTCCAGTAGACTGATCTTTCGTTGTTGTTTATCTTTAATTATCTGCTCTAACTTTTCCAACTATTTGTTCAGCGATATAGTGAATATAATGCCTCAATATGATGTGAATACATATTTGTCATTGGAAAATGTAAAATTTTCTTGGGGGAGGAGTCCCAACCCTCCCCACCCCTCTGACCATGACTACCACTACCAAAACATTAATCTAAAGCTCACATAAAACTATGGGAAAACACTGAAATTTTAAGCTATTCTAATGTGCATCGCATGCTCATGGACACAAGAGCAATGCTGCTGAGACATGTTGTGTTGGGGTTTTATACAAAAATTTTGCTCCACCACCGCTGTTACAACTCCATCCTAGGGGAAATACTGGCTGAACACAACTTAAACAAAAATGAAATCGATTGCTTGCTTGCTTTTTATATTCAGTAAACTGAAAATTTGTTTTTTTCTCCTGCCTGGTGAAATATACATACTAGAATAAAATCTGAACAAAATAAAAAGACAGTGTTACTTAAGCTGTTAGTTGCCAAATAACTACAGTTTTGAAGTCTGAATAAAAATCTTAATGTTATCTTTAATTTTAGGGCATGTTGCAATAGGCCTCATTAAATAAAACCACTCTGGGCTAAGTGCCCTGCCCTTATCAGAGGTTTGTTGGTGTCTTGAGCTGTGCCAATTCAACTTGGATTTCATAAAGGATTATTATTCCACCTCAAGTAGGAACCATTCATTTCCCCACTTCAGACAGTAATGAGCGAGTGGAATAATCATCTGCTGCACTGAGCAATACAGAGAGCACCTGGCTTACACTCTAACCAACCCCAACTATTACCGTATTTGAGAAGCCTTTTAATTTCTACTGAAATGCTCAAACACCCCAGGGCTGGCTGTAAAAAGCACACTTTCATTAAAACTTTTTATTTTACCTTTTCCATCTCTTAAGTCCTATTTGGAACAGCTTTTATACAGGTACGCTGGATATATTTTATAAGCAAGGTCATTTAGTTGAACAAGCACATGAACAATGGCCAATAACATTTTACATTTTGAAAGAAACTTCTTTCACTAATGAATGCACTTATCCAGTAATCCCATGTCTGCTTACAAACAATTATAGAAAAAAAATCCATCTCCAGGTCTAATTTTTGATTCTTTCTACCTATACAATCTCTGTGGTTAATCACAATCAAGTCAAACCATTAAATGACACAATGTGAAACTAAGGTTGTTCTTGTTAGCAGCATGGACCTGTTGTTATTTAGGGTGTTGCAAGAAATGGAAGTTCAAAGCACCGTTGTACTATTTATCACCTTTCTGGTATGGGATGGAGGAAATCTCACAACAAACTCAGGTATTTTGATCCTTGTCTCAGTTTCCCGCTGCGCTTTGAACGTTGTTGACCCATTAGAGGAGCACTGCATGGCCATAGACTTCCCCCCGTCCCCGTAACATTCTGGTGTTATGTGAGGCTAGACAGTGTCATTTTGGGAGGAGGAACAGGTTTACTGAGGCCTGGGCTGCATCCATTGGAACATCAAGCCATCACCATTTGTACATTTAAACAAAATCAAGCAGAGATTTTATCATTAAAAGCTTCATGCTGATTCCCTCTTCTTCCTTCCTGTCGTCTCACTGACCCCGCTTACATTCATTAGGCATCCAGCCCTGTCATATGAGGACACACGAACAATGTTCACCAGCATGAAGGCTGAAAATTGCTTTGCTGCGACAAAGTGTGATCATTACAATGTTATAATACTGACTAAATGTGCTGTAGAAACAAAAGGTTAAAGTTGACACACCTTCTTATATCTGAATCAATCTTTCCATGCCCTTTTCAGACAATATACTTAGAAGATACTGACTTTATATAAGATAAAAGCTTTAAAAAGAGCCTTTTCAAATATTTTTTATAAATACAATAGTGATTATTTGTCTTATGGTGAGCCCAACTTGGGTTTCAAATAATAACTGCTTTTTATTTCCACTTGGTGTGTTTAACTAATGTTCTTTAAATCAGCCCTATATAATGTTACATTTTACTTGGCAGTTATTTACATAACTGTCTATACTGTAAGCCTTTGGTCATCCTCACACAGTCCCATGGTGTCCCTTCTATTCTCTTCATGAAATTAAACTATAAAAACTACTTTGTTCTTGTATTTCCCGCTAGGAGCCTCTCAAGGACCCCTTGAGGTCCCCATCTTGGGCTCACTTGACGTCTGCAGCATGTACAATGCATATCCACACAGGGAGTATACGAATAAAGGGCACCAATAATGAGGCGGCACGGCAGATGTGGGATCCCCCCCTTCCCACTGGGTTGCACCGCAAATATAACAACAAGCTATGCATTGCACACTGCAGAGATAACAATAAGCATTGCACTGAATTCTCCACAGCTGACAATAAGCCATGCATAACCCCCTCCACACCCACCTGAAGAGCAGGAGATGAGGAAAACGGCGAAGGCCAGTTTGGTGGCGTCTCCCATTTTCCATCCGAATCTGATCCTCTGACTAGAAAGAGAATAAAGAAAAACAAAAAAGCCCAACAATCTCAAGACGACTGAATAAAATTAAATGTCTTGCTGCTCCAGAGGGCACTGTCTCTGCAAAAAGGACATTTTTAAAAATGCCAAGATCGAGCCTAAATCCAAAATATCCCAGGTAATGCCAGTCTTGTTAGTCCAAAAAAAGAAGGGAGGAAGAGGTGGGGGTGAAGAAGAGGAGGGGATGGTTGTTGGTATTTCCAGGTTTACAGACACGCAATGGAGGGCGACTTGTTGGCATTCAGGCCAGGGCTGTCATTTACTTGCCAGGTCTGCAGCATTGTTATGAACAGACGCGTTCACCTGTGCTTGTTGGTGTTTAACCTGTTATTTTCAGACCAGGGGAGCAGAGAGCCGAGCCACAGCCGGGCAGGGCTAACATCCATCGGACTGGAAATCAAGCGCACTCAGCTCTCCAATCAAACTTCTCTTTGACAGGCTCCGTAGTATAGCTTTAAAACGTCAAAATGAAAATGACCTCCCACCACGGTTCATAACGTATTGCTGTTATATTCCGTGTGGAAGCGTCAGTTTCGTCCGACAGTCCGGTGGGGCTGCCCGGCCACAACCAGAGCACCGTCCGCTCCAACAGCGAAACAACCGATTACCAGGCTCCCTCCGTTTTGTTAGCCCGCTCCAAAGTGTGCCAAACAGCCTTCGGCCGTCGAAATTACTTGAAGTGGAAACACTATCATATGATAACAATAACCTCTAAAGCTGCCGTTAATCCCTGGTGCTAATGCAGCGATCGCGTTTAGTACGAGCTGCTTTTCCCAAGTCCGTCGCCTCCTCTTCTCGGGACAATTTCAAGATGGCGTCACTGATTCACGTCAAGTCAGCCAAATTAATATATTCAGCTTCCTGTTAAGCATTCCAAAATAAAATGTTACAATTGAACGCGTGATGGGGCACATGGACAGTATGGGCCGTTTAATGGGTTTCATAAGAACAAAACACAACACTCACTATGTCATTGTTTCCCTATGTTATACACTTTATCTTCATGACTGTATATTAGACTGATTATGAAGGGGATGCAGGGTATATCACAATGGAGTGTTTTCACAAACGTATAAAATATAACAGACAAGGGTGTAGAGTTTAGTAGGGATAGTACATGTTCCTACCAATCTCCAGCAACTACTGAATTGTCCACTTTTTTTTAATCAAAACAATTAAATGTAACCAGGCGTTGTTCGTCAGTGTCTAGTCATTGTATGGTACACAAACGGTAAACAAGTACGAGTCTAATGCATTTTTAAAGTTTTGAAAGATTATGTCCTCCCCCCTCAAATGCCTCACAGTCGTTTGGTCCGCTGCCTATCCTTTTCAGACCCTCAGTGACTTTATTATAACATTATAGTTATCTTTTAGTTCCTAACCTGATAAAATGGACACTAACGGGTTAATCTGAACATGGTGCTAGGGATCTAATTTTTCTCAAATTGTGGGGTTTTTAATTTGCGCCGCTAAAATTAACTACCCCACTTTTACAAAGTAATTACTCGGGAATAAAAATCACAGGCAGAATCAGCCATTTCTGGTATCAGCTTGGTGCACTCGGGCCAACTTGATGAAACTGATTTACGAGCCAGGGATTGTTTTTAATTCGGAAAGGCTGCTCGTTTTATACTCTAGCGTGTGCCGTTGCAAGAAAAGAAGGCGGTCAGAGTCAGACAGTCGTCTCAAAATAAGAAGTAACCCAAAGCTGTGTTTACCACGTATTGTTATGACATGTACTTGCAGATAAAAAGTTATTGTAGGCTACAATCTGTGTATGATTGTGTACAGTGTATCTTGTAGGCTATTATTATGCATAGGCCTATGTGTATTTTTCTGTCCAAAATATACAACAAACGTAAAGAAAAGGTATATAAGAGATCCTAAACGCATCCATCGTCAATTATAGCGATGTTTCATAAGGTTTAAACCATAAAATATATTATATTTTAAATCCATAGCTTGCTCATAAAATATAGACTCTATGTAGGTCAACACATATTGCACCTACATATAGCCTTATGCTGCAGTATGTGCTACTATACGGTCACATATCAGGTTTCAACATGTGTTGGGTGCTCTATAATAAATGCTGAGAATACCATGAAGTACAGATATAGGCTTGGCCCGTTCCCAAATCTGCCTGACACTAATCTCTCTAATAGCCTGGAGCAGATCTCCAACCATAAGCGCTGCTAAAAGATTTGGAGGTCAAAGGTCTACAGGGATTTCTCTACCAAGCTGGAAGCTGAGTCACCTGTTCTATATAGGAGCGTTGGCCTTCATCTTGGGCAAAACACATGGTCCTTTGCATTACTAAATGGTTAGATATTAAGAAACTAACACTGGCCAGGTGAGGAGTTGAGTTCCTGTAGATGTTATTCCCCTGTCATCGGTTAGGAACTTTCATCGCAAATGAACTCTCTCTGGAAAGAGGAAGAACAGGTCATCTCTCACGTGGGAATGCGGGGGATGTTTAACACACATACAATTAACTAATACAATTACAGGAATTTACTTTGAACCCTGCATAAACTCTTAACTGTTAACCATACTTCACCACTGAGGATTTTTAAAATATAATATTTTAGCATTTGTGGTAAAGTTGTGTGCGGAGATAGCTTTATTCAACAACTGTTGATCATACATTTGTTTTCAAAGACGTTCCTTGTCAGAAATTGTCTCACAGGTAGACGTTAATGAATAGCATGAGATAATGTGTGTTCTATCTGAACAACAGTGGATGTTTCTGATTTATTTGAAATAATATGCATGAAAAGCAGTAGCCAACATGTAAAGCTTAGTTAGACATTATGTCTGGACCATGTGGTTGAAATCAATAATCACAATAACTGACTTGACACATAACAACTGACTAACTTATAGAGCTACAAAGCATACTGAATTATTATTATTTTCTATGTATTGTTTCTAATGTATTGTACTGAGATGTTAAAAAGACAGACACAAAACATGTTAACAGAGAATTAAACAATAAAATATTAATACAAACTAATCTGAAACAATAACTATCCACACTAAAGAAATAAACATTTCGCCCCAATTCAAATACACTGTTACAATTCATACGTTAAGAGCAATTTAATTGTGCCCACTTTTGCCTTACGTCAAAAGCCTTTACAAATGTAAAAGAAAAAGTAAAATCACAGTATTTATAGATTTTTGCAAACTTGAAGAAAGTTCACTTAGTCTGTCTGTGGAATCTGGTTTGCAGCTTGCAGACGTCTCTCAGCAAGTAAAGATGACACTGTAGTAACTTAAATTAGATATGAGCTTAATTCCAGGACCAAGTTATCACAGAAGATGAATACATTCATGCACATGCGTCATTCAGTTCCTTTTTGGCTCTTTGTAAGTTTGCTCCGAGGTCACTGAAAGCCTGCCAGCTGCAGAGATGCAGGTAAATATAGTTTTTGCCATTAAGAAGGAAAGTTTCCTGAACTGTATGGTGAAGTGTTCTCTTATTCAAAACGTCTTTATATGTGAGCTCGTGAGTGGGGCCAGAGGCTCAGACTCTATGTGAAATAGCCTGTTCTGTTTCAGAAGCTTTCCACTTTCATATAAAAAGGAAAGAAATGCTGAATGAAGGCCATTTTTTTCAATGAGAAAAAAAACCCCATAGGTCCCAAGCTCATCTTAAACCAGTGCTGGCTTTCAGTGACTTAAGTTAAAGTAATCCACATTATTATGTTTTTTTTATGTTGTTAAATCAACAACTGTGTCTACCTGTGTTTAGTGAGAGGAAATAAGTCTATTTCTGTTATTGGAGTGTCATAAAAGTTTATTCATAAGACATCCTACAGGGAGTCAGACCTTTCTGCGTTCTAACTGACCTCAAATAATCAGTATGTAATATAACATTATATATATTTTTTGTCTGCATTCAGGCACAGCCCATATAAAATGTAGAACATGAAATGTGACCATCTTTGGTATAATAAGGCAAGGCAAGTTTATTTGTATAGAACTTTACAACAACAAAGTAATTCAAAGTGCTTTACATAAAACATAAAAGCATTATAGGGAAATAAAAAAAGACAGTGAAATACAATTTTTAAAAGAGTTGAATAGAAAATAAAAACAGGATAAAACAGGACAGTAGAAATTATAGTGCAGTGTAAGTTACCAATCTACAGCCTTAAATTTGATTTTATTAAAGGCAGTGGTAAAAAGAAAAGTCTTCAGTCTTGATTTAAAAGACCTGAGACTTTCAGCAGACCTGTAGTTTTCTGGGAGTTTGTTCCAGATGTATGGAGCATAAAACTGAATGCTGCTTCTCCATGTTTAGTTTTGACTCTGGGGACAGAAAGCAGACCTGTCCCAAACAACCTGAGAGGTCTGGATGGTTCATAATGAAGCAGAAGATCAGAAATGTATTTTGGAATAAACCATTCAGTGCTTTAGAAACCAACAGCAGGATTTTGAAATCAATTCTCTGACAGACAAGAAGCCTGTGTAAAGACCTCAGAACTGGAGTGATGTGATCCACTTTGTTGGTCTTAGTGAGGACTTGAGCAGCAGTGTTCTGAATCAGCTGCAGCAATCTGATTGATTTTTAGGGAGGCCTGTAAAGACACCGTTACAGTAGTTGAGTCGACTGAAGATGCATGGACAAGGTTTTCCAGGTCCTGCTAAGTCCTTTAATCCTTGATCTGTTCTTTAGGTGATAGTAGGCTGACTTTGTAAGTGGCTTAATAAATGATAAAAATGCTTTATGCCAATTTTTTTATTCATCTTCATCAAGTCTTCAAGTTTGTGTCAAAGGAAAAAATATGACTTCAATACTTTTGTTACATATTAGGTTTTAAAATGTGAAAAACCCCATCTGTGAAAACCCAAAAAATTAAGAAGTAAAGGCAATGTCAACAGAACACAAAGGTTAAAAACAGTAATCAGAAACAAAAGATTGATTTATATGCATTGTAATTGGGATGACTGTGTGTTTCTGTGTGGGGCATAAGATGAAGATTAATACTATAAAGAATTGCAACAGTCCTGATACACACATGAATTCAGTGAACATTAAAGGAGTCAGCATACTCCATCAGAAGTGCTTGTCAGATGCTGAAATATGCCTCTGCACCTTCCCGATTCAGATTACGGGTGGGAATCTGTCCGACCATTTCTGTAACTCTCCGAAACCGACGATTGAACATTCACACCCACTTCACATCGTGACTGGTCAGCTGTGCAGAGGTGAGAAAGGTGCCGGGGTTTGAACTTCTCTCTCTAGCTATCTTTCTTCATTCTTGGCACAACTATTTCTGCCACTTTTGAATGTTTTCCAGGAGAGACTGTCTGAAAATGTGGGCCATTAACCACTGTATTTACAAGATATTGAGCTGTGTAAATGAGGATGAAAAGAAACAGAAAACACATTAGTAAGCATTCAGCCATGACAAAGAGATGACTTGCATTACTCACTTGTGGAAAAGGTGGGTTGGGTTGTGTGTCTATCTGTCTTCCTTTGAGTGGGGAAGACCTACAGATCTGGTGCTGGAGATTTACTGCCCAGCTAATCCCATTACTCAACTATCAGATGCCAAATCCCCTCTAATGGCATTACACGTGCCAGAATTACATATGATGATGCTTGCTAATGAGAGCTCAGCAGATATACCTTACTGGAACCAGTGGCCCTGGCGTACAGAGTAGCTCCATGGCTCTGCGGCTTAATGGACTCCGAGTATTGAGTGTCGAGGGAAGTCAAATTTATCGACAAAGTGCTTTTAACAAAAAGCAGGTTGCTTGCAAAGTGCATTGTAGCGCAACAAAGGATGTAAATACATCGAAAACTGCAAGCATACTCATCGAAATGTTAATAGTTGAGGGTAGAGTTGGTGTGTATTTGCCATGTGTGGCAAGGGGACACTTTAAGATGCAAGCTTGACTGATGAACGGAAGGATGGCGTTTCTGACACAAACCTCATTCAGGCTGTTGCCTCCATCTACCTAGGTCGTTTTCAAGAGTTCAAAAATAAAAGTCTTTATAAATGTATATACAATTTAATTAGTGTTGTCTTTGACTCTGTCTACATCTGCTGAGGGTAAAAAACCTGCTGCTATAACAGCCTCAACTCCTATGGTTTCAGACTTTCCACCTGATTTTGGAACCTAGCTCCAGCAATTTGTGCCTATTCAGCCACAAGAGCATTGATGTTGGAGGACGAGGACTTGCTCACAGTCGGCGTTACACTATATCCCAAAACTGTTGGATGGGACAGAGGTCAGGGTTCTTTGCAGGTCAGCCAAGATGTTCCACGTCAAACTGAGAAAACCATTTCTTTATGGACCTGGCTTTGTTCACAGGGATGTGTTAAAACAGGAAAAAGGCTTTTCCAAAGTGTTGTCACAAAGTTAGAAGCATGTTGTTGTGTAAAATATCCTGGTATGGTGTTGCATAGATATTTACCTTCACTGGAACAAAGTGGTCTAAACCAAAGCAGGAAAAATATGTGGACAGAGCTGGCAGTGTGATGTGTTATTTTGAGGGGACAGCAAATGTACACTGTTACACAAGCAGTACACTCACTACTTTACACTGTAGCAAAGTTTCATTTCTTCAGTGTCGCCAGATGAAAAGATTTAATCAAATATTTACAAATATGTGAGGGGTGTACTCACCTTTGTGAGATACTGTATACATATATCACCTACTTCCTCTTATGATACCCTGACATGTTGCACTAAACTTGCCAGAAGCTTAAATTCACTTCATGGACATTCCTCCAGTCTTTGTTATGACACTAAATGGATTTAACCAGTGATTAAGTTGTTTTGCAAACATAAAAAACTGCAGAAAGTATGCAGCCCAGCACATGAGCAAAAATAGATTCAAAGTCACATTAAAGAGGCAGCAAAGTAACATTTCCTACAGTGTGCATTCCACCAGGCAGCGGTCCAATATCGAGCCAGCAGCCTCCTCGTGGGCCAAGACTGTTTAAAGCCTTTTTCAGATCCTTCAGTATCACTTTAAAACTCAGCAAGTGAGCAATCCTACATCATTTCAGCATTGTGCTCCACCAAGAGTTCGAATCACACAAGAAGCCCCTCTTGTCTAGTTTAAGGCATGTGATTAAAAACAATACCATCAGCAGGTAGTTCAGTGGCCGGGCAGTGAGGCAGGTGTCGGCTCCGGCTACACAAAGCTAAAATCAAAGCATCTCCTTTAGCTCTTTAAGTGCCCAGGAAGATGATTTATAAGCCTGCTTTTGGCTTGTCGCGATGCCACTCAGAGCAATTTATCTTGTCTTGGCTCTGTCTCTCTGTAGCAGCAGCCAGCCAACCTCCCCCTCCCTCCTTTCTGTTGTTTCAGCATGAATGATCTTTTCCATTGACAGCTTTGTTCATCCCTGCAGGCAGATCTGCACCTGTAACCAAAGCCCGGTGGATACTGGCCTAATTACCGTTCTCATCTGGCACCCAGCTGCCTTCCTTGTCCTCGCACGAACCCATACAGCAAACCGCTGAGGAGGAGGCATTAGCGAGTTAAAAATGAGCCTTCATCGCTGTAGCTGCCACGCGAAAACCACGTATCTCCAAAGCAGCACAGCCTAGAGGAAAGGGTTTCAAGGTCAGGAATGAGTCAAAGAAGGAAAGAACACACTAAATCTACAGTTACATTGTCAATCGTTGATGACAGTTCACACTTATGTCATGGAGGCAGGTATCACGGTCTTCTTAATCCCCCAGCATGCCTCCCGTGATCTGCAACCGCTACTGTTTTTACACAGAGACATGCTAGAGCTGTCATCAGAAGAGCCTCAAAACGTCAAGCTGTAAAGGCCGGCTGGAGGGGGAAATTGCTTGTGCCTGAAAGGTTGACGGGCTCAATCTGAATCAAACTCAGAATCAGTGCACAACGGAAAGCAATTTTACTGGTTGTAACTGTATGTGAGGCATGTGGGCGTTGAAAAATGAGCATGCATCCTTCCCTGCTTGAGTAAAGGTCAAATAAACAATATTTTCTGTACTGGAGTGAATGTTTCTATATAGAAACATACCATATGATGACGCACACTACAGAGACGCACACTGTATGGAATAAACTCAACAAAAGGACAAACTTATTGTGAGGTTTAAAGCTCTGGCATGAAATGGTTTTCATTAATTCTGTTCAGAGCTCAGTGCCGAATGTACTCATATCAAGGCCAGCCTCCGCAGCATTTATATGCAAATCTTGACCTTTGCCAAGCTGTTAGATGAATACTATACATCTCCTTGTTTTTCCTCCCATTCTTATCCACTATACAGTTGTTTGCAGTCAGATTTGCAGCATTTCCAGCTGGATTATGTTCCTGTGTAGTCATATCAAGTCGCCAAGCAACAGCGGTGGATCCTCTGAGCCCTGATCAGTCGTACAGAAAATGGAGTTTGATGTTTTGAGGTTGAGTTTAGGATCCGGTCACCAAGCAGTCGAACACTGTTGAACTGAACCACCTCTCCTGAAATATGACTTGTTTTCCTCTTTATTTTCCTCTCCGGAGGGAGTCGGGGGGGGGGGGGGGGGGGGGGGGGGGGGGGGGGGGGGGGGTGACGAGTCGCTGACAGCTCTAAATTTAATACACTGTGGCACAAAAATACGCATCGGCATGACCAGGCTAGTTTGAAAATAACACCACGTTAAAGCTGAGGCGGCCCTGCTCCAAGCATGACGTGACTCTTATGCAATCGCACAATGAAAGTGCAATATTTGGGGAATGTAACTTAATACCCCAAGACCTTTATAGACAAGTTGTTGCCAATGTTTAGGAGGGCAACTGTGCAGTCAACCTGCATGCATAGAGGGCCAAATCCAAACCAAGAGAAGTTCAAGTTTCTTTGGATTTTAAGCAGATTTCAGGATTACAGTGGAAATGAATGGAATCGACCTAATCACTCTCAAGATGTCATAGTCTCATTGCTTTTGTATTTTATTATATCCAGACTATCATAAAATAAAGACATTTTATTATAAGTTTCAGACGTTTCCGGGAGGTAATTGCATATTTAATAAAGAAATATTAAATTCTGTGTAATTTCTGATATTTGTCTGATGGTTAAATTGTAAAAATAAAGGTTATCCCTGCTTCCAGTGGTTTTGTAATCTGGTTATGAAGGACCTCAAGTTACAGTGGGTACGGAAAGTATTCAGACCCCTTTAAATTTTTCACTCTTTGTTTCATTGCAGCCATTTTCCAAAAATCAAAAAAGTTCATTTTATTTCTCAGTAATGTACACTCAGCACCCCATCTTGACAGAAAAAAACAGAAATGTATAAATTTTTGCAAATTTATTAAAAAAGAAAAACTGAAATATCACATGGTCATAAGTATTCAGACCCTTTGCTCAGTATTTAATAGAAGCACCCTTTTGATCTAATACAGCCATGAGTTGTTTTGGGAAAGATGCAACAAGTTTTTCACATCTGGATTTGGGTATCCTCTGCCATTCCTCCTTGCAGATCCTCTCCAGTTCTGTCAGGTTGGATGGTAAACGTTGGTGGACAGCCATTTTCAGGTCTCTCCAGAGATGCTCAATTGGGTTTAAGTCAGGGCTCTGGCTGGGCCATTCAAGAACAGCCACGGAGTTGTTGTGAA
>NC_060150.1:18129809-18135139 GCF_021292245.1 Micropterus dolomieu | reverse complement strand
TTATTTCTCAGTAATGTACACTCAGCACCCCATCTTGACAGAAAAAAAACAGAAATGTAGAAATTTTTGCAAATTTATTAAAAAAGAAAAACTGAAATATCACATGGTCATAAGTATTCAGACCCTTTGCTCAGTATTTAGTAGAAGCACCCTTTTGATCTAATACAGCCATGAGTCGTTTTGGGAAAGATGCAACAAGTTTTTCACATCTGGATTTGGGTATCCTCTGCCATTCCTCCTTGCAGATCCTCTCCAGTTCCGTCAGGTTGGATGGTAAACGTTGGTGGACAGCCATTTTCAGGTCTCTCCAGAGATGCTCAATTGGGTTTAAGTCAGGGCTCTGGCTGGGCCATTCAAGAACAGCCACGGAGTTGTTGTGAAGCCACTCCTTCGTTATTTTAGCGGTGTGCTTAGGGTCATTGTCTTGTTGGAAGGTAAACCTTCGGCCCAGTCTGAGGTCCAGAGCACTCTGGAAAAGGTTTTCGTCCAGGATATCCCTGTACTTGGCCGCATTCATCTTTCCCTCGATTGCAACCAGTCGTCCTGTCCCTGCAGCTGAAAAACACCCCCACAGCATGATGCTGCCACCACCATGCTTCACTGTTGAGACTGTATTGGACAGGTGATGAGCAGTGCCTGGTTTTCTCCACACATACCGCTTAGAATTAAGGCCAAAAAGTTCTATCTTGGTCTCATCAGACCAGAGGATCTTATTTATCACCATCTTGGAGTCCTTCAGGTGTTTTTTAGCAAACTCCATGCGGGCTTTCATGTGTCTTGCACTGAGGAGAGGCTTCCGTCGGGCCACTCTGCCATAAAGCCCCGACTGGTGGATTGCTGCAGTGATGGTTGACTTACTTCAACTTTCTCCCATCTCCCGACTGCATCTCTGGAGCTCAGCCACAGTGACCTTTGGGTTCTTCTTTACCTCTCTCACCAAGGCTCTTCTCCCCCGATAGCTCAGTTTGGCCGGACGGCCAGCTCTAGGAAGGGTTCTGGTCGTCCCAAACGTCTTCCATTTGAGGATTATGGAGGCCACTGTGCTCTTAGGAACCTTAAGTGCAGCAGAAATTTTTTTGTAACCTTGGCCAGATCTGTGCCTTGCCACAATTCTGTCTCTGAGCTCTTCAGGCAGTTCCTTTGACCTCATGATTCTCATTTGCTCTGACATGCACTGTGAGCTGTAAGGTCTTATATAGACAGGTGTGTGGCTTTCCTAATCAAGTCCAATCAGTATAATCAAACACAGCTGGACTCAAATGAAGGTGTAGAACCATCTCAAGGATGATCAGAAGAAATAGACAGCACCTGAGTTAAATATGAGTGTCACAGCAAAGGGTCTGAATAATTATGACCATGTGATATTTCAGTTTTTCTTTTTTAATAAATTTGCAAAAATTTCTACACTTCTGTTTTTTTTCTGTCAAGATGGGGTGCTGAGTGTACATTACTGAGAAATAAAATTAACTTTTTAGATTTTTGGAAAATGGCTGCAATGAAACAAAGAGTGAAAAATTTAAAGGGGTCTGAATACTTTCCGTACCCACTGTAAGTGTTAGATTCAGTTGTATCTGGCTGAATTACGTCAAAGCACGCAACAGTAGGAGTAAAGCTGAATTTTCTTGAAATAATGAACATCAAACTGTTTCTTTTATGAATGTTTTTACACAAAAAAGACACACAAGACTTACCTGTTGTGTTGACAATGCATCACCTTTTGATTTGATTTTTAGCTCGTCAAAAGGTATTTCCATCTCACTCTTGGTCTGTTCAGCAGTTTCACTCCATACTTTGCATTAAAGGAGAAAGAAAAGTTGTCAGACAAGTGAAAAAAACCCACTTTCACTTATTTTAAGTTCTGACACAGTTTCGGCTACTTGTCTCAGTCGGCTACCTCACTGATTTTGCCCACAAGATAATTTTTATTCCTAAATTAAGATCGAAAACCCCAAATGGATCGTGAATTGAGTTTCTTATTTTTGTATATTACTGCACAGGTCTATTGATAGTTATTATAACTCTCTTATTTTGACTTTGTTTTATTTTTATTTTACGTTAAGAGGTTTAAGAATAACCCTAACCCCCTAAACAGTAAAAACATTTAATTAGTTCAATACCAAAACCCTGCAAAATCAATGATATTCCCATCAGCCTCAGCTGTACTTTGGGCTTATGACTAATCAGCAACAAGCCAAAATGCAAAACTAAGATGGCAAAAATTATATATCAGACTGGCATTGCGTCATCAAGCAGCAAGCGCCAAGGCTACACCCCGTTTTGAGGGAAAGTATCATGGAAAATGTCAACAATCTGTTGTGTAGCAGGTTGTAAAATGAATAAACATAGGAATCCAAATCTGATTTGAGGAACATAACATACCTGTAAATTCACCGTTGCGGTAAATAGCTAAATGATGCTGGTGACAGTTACTACTGATGGATAGCTAGCTTGAGTGGGAGGGTGCTGGAGTACAGTTACAGCTACACAGTAGCTGCAGTAGCAGCATCAGAGTGTTGTTGCCTGCTAAATCTCAGCCTAGCCCCTCAAACATTTATATTTTCAAAAAACACCATTTTTCAGCATCATCTTCTTCGCTGTGGTGCGCTGAGGAGGTGGCATCAGGACTTGTGGCACCAACAAACTGGGCAAGCTGGTGAAGAAGGCCAGCTCAGTGGTGGGGATGGAACTGGACAGTGTGGCGACAGTGACTGAGAGGAGGATGAGAGGGAAGCTGAAAACTATCATGGACAACCCCTCTCATCCTCTCTATGCTGAGCTGAGGTAGAACAACCCAAACCAGCTTCACAAGTGAGCTTTTTCACTTTGCAAACCTATTACATGCACAAAATATATATATAAAACACTGTAAACCCGAACACGCTGCTTACTCAAAAGAATTATGAGTTCAGCAATCAAAAACTGCTAATAAGTATACTATACACTAAACAACCAAGTCTTCTTAACGAGTTATGTTGTTTTAATTATGTGTGTATCATCGTTTTTGAGTGATGATGGATTTCTTCAAGTATTGAGACACACACTGACGTGTGACGTTATTAACGGTTAACGGTTTACGTTTTCAGAAAATTCAAGATGGCTACCCGATGCGAGGGAGACGGTTTTGCAAGTAACGGAGCAAAACTGTTAATAACCTATTTAACAAAAGTCAAGAGAACCAGTATTTATTACCTCGTCTGAAGTGGCTGTAATGTTAATATGCATTTGTAAAGGAGTAACATTAACGTTATTTTTCCACTGTGGTAATGAAACCTTTTAACTGGTGAAGAATGCTCAGTTTTCATTGAAACTATTTTATCATTTGTTCATTTTGGAAGATGTTTGTGGTAATGTTATGTTGACATGAGTTGCATTATTACACAAAAGAGTGTGTGTTATTTAGCATCGGTAGCACAACTGCAGTTTCCAAAATGATCATACAGTCGAATCAACAACTCTCTGAAACAGTTTCATCCAAAACTGAACATTATCATTGTTATGGAGGATTTACGGTAGGAATGTTGTATTACTGCATTACTTTTTAGCTAGATGTAACTATTGAACTGGTAACTTACTCTTAAGAGACTAAATACATTTCTCACAACATTAAACTATTCCAGTATCACGTTTGTGAGAGGTGTTTACATGGCCATTATTTTGTAAACTAATAAAAAGTTGGTGTTCATATGTGTGCCCATTAAGGACTATAGAGAGTGCTGCTGAAGGGATTTCATCTTGTCCATAATCACCTGACTTGCGAAAGCAGCTCTTGTATCGCTGAGTAAGTGAAATGATAAAATATAGTATTTAAAAAAAATCAGCAATTGATTACGTTCTTGTTAACTGGACTAATGGGAATTCTTTGTGTTTTATCTGCTCCTGCAGGATTAAGTATTGAGTGACACTACAGCTATCCAAGGTATGTTTTCAATTTGCACATCTCTGCATAAGAGTTAGTATAATTCTTTTGAATTATTTAAGATTATGTAGACTTCATGCTTTTTATACTTCGTAGATTTGAAAGACTTGAGTTAAGGTATCAGATCAGTTTTATTGCCAGGTATGTGTACACATACAAGGAATTTGACTCAGGAGTGTACATTGCTCACGATCTGCTTACATATACAATAATAAAATAATAATATAATAATAAAATCAGACACAAACTACAGAGTAGACAACACTAATATACACACTATGAACCAAACAATATAGACATATTGACAAATAGTGCAGTAATCAGAGTGCAAAGGATGCAAGAGTAAACTATTATCATTATGTACATGTTGAAGGTGGATATGATATACAGGTACACATACATGCATACATGTATACATGTACAGTGTGATGGCGCATAGTGCAAAGGATGGTGGAAAAAATAAATAAGACCTATGACCTTATGACCTGAGGTAGGTGTATTGGTATACAGTATATACAATATGACATAGTATGAACAGCACTGAAATAGAGAATGGTGAATAAATAAATAATTAAAGCTGCAAGCAGCGTTGGGCGGGCCCTCGCACTTGTAGCGTGTCCGGGTGTGAGCCGGCCGAGTTGCATACTCTCGAGCTCTGCCGGTGCGGCTGTGAATTTGCAACGCGGTTCCGATGCCGCATGAAGGTGTTATATGTCACTTCCTGTGCCCCCTATGTGGAACTACATAGCACTTGCCGATATGAATAAAAATCGGTATTGGTGTGTAAATGTCTGCGGGGTGGGACAGTTATCAAGCACGTAAAGTTTGTTTCAGATGTGAGCATGTACACTGAACAATAATGTACCCAAACAATAAAATAAATTCCTTTTATATTTCCCTGCCTTGTTGTTTATGTGTACATACAGAGGAAGAATGTGAGAACAGCGCACATTTCATCGTTACTGTGTGTTAGACTTTTTCTGTCCGTTTCTCTCTTTACAAAGACGCATGTTGCAGTCAGAGTCTTCTCTGAGATGCAATGCGAGCACGACATACAACAAAATTTATCAAATTACACAACGGATATACAGTATGAAAATAAGATTGATTGGATTATACTCACAGGAAGTATAAAACCTGTTACATGGGTCTATTAAAAGTAAAGTAACACAAAAATGTCAGGGAAATTACTTTACTTAGATTTAAGTACTGCAGTTGTACATTTGAAATACCTTCCTACCTTTCTGATAGGAAGCCTTCTTGAGGTGGTATAAAACATTTCTTCTTATATTCTGATTTGAGTTGTGGACAACTATGACCACATGAATTAAAAAAATTAAACATTTCACTGCCCAAGTCAGCTATAACACAAGTCTTGTTCATTAGACTACATGCTGTACAGTATTTGTGGACA
>NC_060150.1:18120851-18129709 GCF_021292245.1 Micropterus dolomieu | reverse complement strand
TTTTCATTCATTACACAATATGAATAAGCTATGCAGACAGTTGTAAAGAAAGAACATCTTTTTCTTCTGTTCTCTACTTGTTATAGTTACACAGTATTAGGGGTGTGGTCTGTATTAAAAGTATCCACTGTTCTCCCATGCTCTAACACACAGTAACGATGAAATGTGTGCTGTTCTCACATTCTTCCTCTGTATGTACACATAAACAACAAGGCAGGGAAATATAAAAGGAATTTATTTTATTGTTTGGGTACATTATTGTTCAGTGTACATGTTCACATCTGAAACAAACTTTACGTGCTTGATAACTCTCCCACCCCGCAGACATCTACACGTCAATACCGATTTATATTCATAGCGGCAAGTGCTATGTAGCTCCACATAGGGGACACAGGAAGTGACATATAGCACATTCATGCGGCGTCGGAACCGCGTAGGAAATTCACAGCCGCACCGGCAGAGCTCCAGAATATGCGACTCGGCCGGCTCACGCGCGGACGCGCTTACAAGTGCGAGGGCCCGCCCAACGCTGCTTGCAGCTTTAATTTTCTTCTTATGTTCATTGTATCCCACTACTGTTTTATTGAGGTTTACTGTTCTTGGTCAGATGTACACAACGTAAAGTGCTGTTTTGAATTTAAAACTGTTCTAGTCAGAAGTAGACAAAGTAAAGTGCTGTGTGAATTTATAGTTTAAAGTCCCTAGAAGAGAGATTGCTGATAAAATACCAAGTCAGGTGAAGATGATGAGTCACAGTAATTGACTGCAAAAGATTTCTATTAGTAAACTACTTTGTCCAAATACTTATAGACCTAACTGTATGTGAATATGTAAATAGAGTAAAGAGAGAGAATAATTAGGAAATTTATTTTTTAATGTTTGTAAATGTGAAGTATCTTAATTGTTCTAAGTAAATATGTTTGAAAAATGTGTTCTAAGATGTTTATCGGTTGGGATAATAAAAGCTCCAACTTTGTGAAAGCAATGTTGGAATGGTCTTCCAGAAACCATAAAAACCATCTGAAATTGGTGCAGAAAATGTCTCCAGAATGGAGGAAATTAATTGTTTAATGCTCAAAATCTTCTGGGGGAGGACCCCCAGACCGTCCCAGTCTGCCCCTGAGTGTGAGCAAGCATGGGAAATTTCGATTTTTTTTAGCTTAAATTCGATATTCCTTGCCAGTCTATTTTTGACCGAAACCGCTTCAAGCAGCACAGAGCAGATGAACCAGCCAGGAAGTCAGACACAGAACGGCATGGAAAATCCGGTAGATTTTCAAAATAAAACACCCTGTGCTGACTCCTGATCATATATCAACAATAAACACAGTTAAAACAGACAGAAAAGAAATAATTTAACTACGTAGCCTACGTAACCATAGTAGAAGCACAAAAATCAAGGACAACTGAACAAAACAAGTCAGCAAAATCAGGCAGGCAAAATGCTCTTATTCTGAAATGCTCCATGTTGGATATGTAACCTGCACAGAGCGGAATGGAACCGGCTCACAGAGAGCTGTTATCCGTAGTTGAAGCACACAAAATGAGAAATTAACAGCACGTCAACAACGTAGGGCAGGCTAAACGCTCTGCTGCTGAAACACTTCAGTGTGACTTGACGGCGGACAAATTCGCGGCACAGCCTCTGCCTGTGTCGGTTCAGCTCTGCTTTGACTGGTGAGTAGGACCGTAACAATTAAAGCATGGCGCATGTGATTGGCGAGGAGGTCTGTCACACAAGGATGACAACGGAATAAATTTGTAACTGCATGACTGTTTAAAACGGGACAGATACGCTGGATAATTAACATACATTTTAATCGCCCTCTTCAGGATTAGCTAATCGCGTTTTTCAAATTGCAGTTTCGAATTGAAAACGATTAATTTGTCAGTCCTAGTACAATATATGCCTTTTTGCTTTTGGTAATGAAGTAATATTTTCCACCATGTTGTCCAGAGTAAGAGAGCACAAGGCGAAGTGTCAAAAGATCCATTTTTTTTGTAGCCCATCTTCAGAACATTGTAGTTTCACCACTGCAGGCCACTTCAATAACATTACATAGTCTAGAGTAAGTGCAGTCGGATTCTCTGATTCTTTTCTTAAGTTCTTATGAATCCTCCTTCCTATCTTTCCTTGACCTTGTATCGTTTTCTGTGGGGGCGGCTGTGGCTCAGGAGGTAGAGCGGGTTGGCTGTTAATCGGAAGGTCGGCGGTTCGATCCCTGGCTCCCTGGTTGTGTGTCGAAGTGTCCTTGGGCAAGATACTGAACCCCGATTTGCCCGATTTGTATGAATGAGTGTGAATGTTAGTTTCTGTTTGAGCACTTAGGCTCAGTGTATGAATGTGTGTGACTGGCAGATGTAGTGTAAAGCGCTTTGAGTGGTCGAAAAGACTAGAAAGGCGCTATACAAGTACGGAGCATTTACATTTACATTTCTGTCGAGGTCAAGGAAAAGTGGTTAGGAAAGGATTTTTTTTTTACTTAACAGCTGCAGCCTTAGTTTTTAGTCATTTAGTTAGAAAGCCAGAAAAGGCTAGTGAGTTGACCTTTAGTTGGGAGTGTTTGGCAAACTAGTTTGACAGCATTTACAAAGTGCTTCTAGTTGCTACAGTTGTGGAAATTCCTGATCCCGGAAGTCAGCTTTTCTTGCTCACGTTGTACTTAACTGAAGCAAGCTGAAATCGGCAAAGGTTCAACTGGCATGTGTTGGAATTTAGAGACTGTCCTCCAAAGAAGAATGACAGCATCAGTTGCTTTAGAAAGTGGCCCAAAACTGTTTATGCTCAAGTGGAGGTGCCTTCTAGTGTAAATATGACATGAGCAAAAGAGGAAGTCAGGTGACATTTTTATTGGGCCACAATGGTCATTTGTGGACAAACATTAGACTTTAACTGTTCGTTTTCAACCTACACCGATCATAACCATAACCATAACATTATGATCACTGACAGGTAGAGTGAATAACACTGATTATGTCGTTACCATGGCACCTGTCAGTAGGGGGCTATATTAGGCAGCAAGGGAACATTGTGTCCTCATAGTTGATGTGTTAGAAGCAAGAAAAATGGGTAAGTATATGGATTTGAGAGACCTTGACAAGGGCCAAATTGTTATGGCTAGACAACTGGGTCAGAGCATCTCCAAAACTGCAGCTCTTTGGGGTGTTCCCAGTCTGCAGGGGTCAGTACCTATCAATGTGGTCCAAGGAAAAAAAAGTGGTGAACCAGCCTAACCAAGTGGTTTTTGTGACTAAACCTAACATCAAAGTGTTATCATAAAATAGATTAATTTCTTAACAGTGTTGTGTTTTCTGATCTGACTACAATTCTATGTGCATTTCTAGGGGACATGTACAAATGAGGTATTTTGTCGCTCAGGACTTTCACCATAACGAAGTAGTTTTAGATGTCTAAATGTAGCAATGTACTTAACCAGAGATGGGGCAGATAAGAAATTGCACATAAATTATTGGAATACATAACATTTTAAGCATTGATAAAATACATGCTCCTCCTTTCTTATGTTGAGCCTTAGAGCCTGCAGTTTGTTGAGCAACTGTTCTGCAAGTGAATTGTCAAAAGCTGCAACCTTAACACATTATTCCTTTTGAAAGCATTCATGTAGACATAAAATATGAACATGAAAATAGATTTTAGAAAGAAACAGATGTGACACAAAGTGATAGCACAGGAAGAGTATCTACTTCAATGGCAAGTTTTATATCACCTTAATACTCCCCTTTTAAATTTATTGGGGCAGCTGTGGCTCAGGAGGTAAAGCGGGTTGTTAATCGGAACGTCGGATGTTCAATCCCCGGCAAGATACCCCGAATTGCCTGGCGGCTGTTCCGCCAGTGTATGAATGTGTGTGAATGTTAGTTTCTGTTTGAGCACTTAGGCTCAGTGTAAGAATGTGTGTGAATGCAGATGTAGTGTAAAAGCGTTTTGAGCAGTCAAAAAGACTAGAAAGGCGCTATACAAATACAGAGCATTAAAGATGGCTCCCATTCTCTTTTGTTTGACATGTCTGGAAACAAACAGGTTAAGCACATTACAGTATGCAGTAAGCAAAGTAGACCAAGGAATACTGTATATTGAAGGATCCTAAATGGTTGCAATTTTGGGGGGGATAAATATAGACCTTACCAAATGAAGGACAATCCATGATCAATAAGACATTAGTGAGGTACAGTTCCCTGTTTACTTCCTAGTTCATGGCCTGATTTGCCGCTCTGGCTGTGATCGGGGGTAAATCAGCAGTCAATCGGCCGTTGCCAGTCGTTATGTGTGAACTACACAACGACACATTCTGCGTACAAGATGGAGCCAGTCCCAGCTGACATTGGGAGAAAGGCAGGGTCGCCAGTCCGCAGGGCCACACATAGACAAACAACCAGTCTCACACACATCTACACCTAAGGACAATTTTGGAGACCAATTAGCCTGCATGTGTGGGAGGAAGCAGGAGCACCCAGAGAGAACATAGAAATACAGAGCATGCAAACTCCACACAGAAAGGCCGGCGCATCCGGGGTTTGAACCGACGACCTTCGTGCTAACCACTGAAACACCGTGCCACCCTGCCAGATACCTAGCATGCCATATGTCTGGAAGAGTCAGCAGACTTGACATCCACATCCAGCCACTGAGAGCAGGCAGCTACTTTTCACCGCAAAACATGTTTTATTCACCTCCAGCTCTCTCTGTAGCTCAGACAATCCCTGCTACCTGCGTGTGCTAATCCATTCTTTCACCCAGATTCTGTGTTTATAATTGGTATCTTTATAATAACAAACAATAGCTGTTTTATGTGTAGATTAGTGTCATTTCCCGTTTCACATTTTCCGTGTTTTCTTGACAAAACGTGGTTTGGAGACCAGCGTTGGGTGACACAGCCGCTGTCAGCTTGTGTAGTGTGTGACCTCCTGTCACCAATCAGTCACGTAGTGTGAATGCCACAACGACTTCAAGCCTCCCGTCACAAGATGGCAAGTCGTGTAGTGTGCCATTGGCTGATGCTGAAAATCGTGTAGTCTGCACGAGCCTTAAGAGAACAGTGTGAAGATTTGCAAGAAGATTGCATGGAACTTGATATTCCTGTGTCTATGGTCCTGGTAAACTGGCTGAACGTTAAACTACACAGTGGTCACAACAAATAAAAAAACAGTTGGTGTTTGAGATGACAAGTTTCCATCCAACTACAACAACACGCACCACCATACACCAGTGGGAAAGTGGGAATAAATGAATCAGTGCAAGCAACCACACTCAGAAAACTATGGATCTATTGGCATGCAAACAGCTACCTTAAGGTTCCTTACTAAAAACAGAAACATCCATGGACATAATACTGTTCTGCATGATCAGCACCATCATAGTTTTTTATTACTTGAGACCCAGAACCAAGTTGTGTAAGAAAGGACCAAACTGCTTTGTGAACTTTCTGTGGTTCCTCCATGATTTTCACTGTAAAAATTTCCTGAAAGCTTCCTTCAATCTTTTTAGCTTGTTAGTGTGCGGCCCGTATCAGGAAATGCCAGGGCAGCTGGGAGATCCTGCGGAGATAAGTGGCGCCAAAGGCACCGTTGATGTCACTGTCTCTGGACCGAGAACCCCTCCCTCTCTCCCTTCACCTCATCCACTCTGACAGAGAAATGACAAGTGAGGAGTTTGGTTCCAAAACAAGGTAAAGCTGCTCCTTCCAGCATAGTAAAATCCTTATGGAAGTGCAGTCAAGTGAAAAGCTGCAGGCTTTCTCTCACAAAGTGCAGTAGCATTTTACTCTTTACACTTGAAATCTTCGTCATTGAGGTTTTTAACGCCTCAAGAGAAAAGTCACTAATCACAACAAATTCTCTGGAAACTACAGATCTATTGATCATTTTCATATTATATAATCCCATGATTGCTTTTTAGAGGAATTAATCCTTTAGTCTGTAAATCATTAAAAAAATGGGAGGTCAAAGGAAGTGAAAGAGTTGAGGGAGAGAAAGACGGACAGAGATGGTGAGCGAAAAAATGAAAGAGAGAGACAGAAAGATCGCATTTCATCGACCTGTTCTCACTCCCAAGTCGTCACTTATGCACGCATGGTCAAGAAACGTTGGTGTCAGTATTTAACGCATTGGGAATCCCTTTAGCGTAATTTTTAAACGCTTACAGTAGGCCTTGTATAAATAACATAAAAGTCTGAATTTGGAGGTGGTTGGGTGGGTCAAAAACTGGACTTTCACACAGGAGACCTGTGTTCGTTTTCTATGTGAAACGAAAAACTGATTGCTATTAGTTGTGCTACTTAACTTACGTCACTTAACACACACAAGCAAACATAGTTATTTTAACCCAAACCATGATCTCTTCCTAAACCTAACTAGTAGTTTTTGTTGTCTAAACCTTACCAAATTGCAGCGTTTCACAACGTTAACAGCTAGTTTTATTTTGAATGTCTTAACGGACGTTGCATATTTATTTTTGGTAACTTGGCAGTAGAGCCCTACGTGCAAAAAAAACACTAAAAGGGTACCCATGGTGTTAAAAAGCGATTCCAAGGGGTCTTGACCAAGCATCCATATGGGACGAGTTGGGAGTAAGAATTAGTTGATTTCATTCATGTCAGGAAATAAAAAAATCAAAACCTCAAAAAAACTACAGACTTCATTTGAGGAACACATCTATGGAAATTAGTTACATTAACTTGAAGTGCTTTTTTTCTTTTTTTTTGGTGAATATTTTGGCTGATCTTTGATGAGAGTACAGCCAGATAGAGAGAGAGGAAAGGCAGGAGAAAGGGAGTGGGCAACATGCAGGTCGGACTCCAACCTAGGCGTCTACAACAAGGGCTGAGCCTAAGTACATGGGGTGCGTGCTCTGCCAATTGAGCTAAACAGCGCCCTGTTCTGTGTAGCTTGTTTATAATGGCCTATAACTGAATCATTTAGCATGAAACCATAAAAACGGCAGCAAAATTTAATCTGTTATGACTTTTGCCACAGTGCAAAGTGACATCATATGGCAACTCACCACATGGTCAGTCTGTCAGGGGAAAACCTAGATTGTGTCTCAGCGTCTCAACCTATACCTGAAGGAACACGGCCTCCCAAAAGCACTAACTTCTGTTTTTTAACCATGTGCCATTTTCACTCTGAACACCCCGTACCACATCTGTTCACTTTGACATCCCAAAACTGATCAAACATGTGTAAGTCTCTGTGATGATTGTGTGGCCATCTTGTACTCTCTTTCTCTCTGTGAATCGGCCAATTGTCTTTGTGTGTTATTTGGTTCATGTAAATACACAACACTCGCAAGACATACAGAGTGAAGCCAGTACCTTGGTCAGTAGTGAATATTTGGGTGAACCATTCAAGTTTGGTCAGGTAAAACCAAGAAGTTGTGGCCAACATTTGCGTTATCCAACAGTAATGAAATTTGAATAGAATTTTTTGCATTTTTCTTGTAGACGTTTTATTTTTAAATGGACGTGCACTTTATTGGTTTATTGGTTTACAGTAGATAATAAGCTTGGGAAACTGAATTAGCAGACAGAGCTGACATACACCTAATACCATTTTTGCTTTTTTAAAATTAGCTTAGATTATTTCAAAAAAGAAAAATGCGGAGACAGACAGACAAAAAAAGAGCGAGACATAGATACAGCAACAGAGAAAGAGAGAGGTCCTTGGCAGAGCCTTGTACAGCTGTTGAGTGCTGTCACACTGTTCAGAAAGGCCAGACCTATTATCTATGACCGTGCAAACACACACACGCTCACTGCAGGGATTAAGCCAGCGACGACACTTTGTATATAAAGTGTATAAGACCTCCGTGCTGTCTGATTGGACACAAACAGGAGGCAGTAATTCATCCCCTTTTAGTCGTGTAAACACGTGTTCACTGAGATTGGCATGACAAGTGGGTGTGAAGTCCAGGCTGATGACCAACACCCTGCAACACAACAACTACACAGAATAAAAGAAATGTACTGTCACTCAGACATATACACTACATGGCCTGAAGAATGTGGACACCCATACATTACACCCATTTGTGATCGTAGAATACCTCATTAAAAAAGCATGGGAATTAATCTGCTGCTCCAACTGCATCCACTGATACAGCCTGGCTCACAAGCCATGTTTCCATCTAATTTCCATGCAAATTTGAAGCGGACTTTTGAAATGTCGTAAAACAGAAACAAAAAATAAATGCAAATTACAGCTGCAAGCAGCGTTGGGCGGGCCCTCGCACTTGTAGCGCGTCCGGGTGTGAGCCGGCCGCGTTCCATATTCTGGAGCTCTGCATGTACATGTACAGTTTGGTCCAGATGTGAGCATGTACACTGAAGTTACAACAACTTCCTGTTTCATTGCGAATCATCGACGCCACGGACACGCCCATTGACGAAAACTCGCAAATAGCACAACTTTTCATCGTCAATGCCTTTAGAAGGCACAGCAGAAATTTGACGTCGATCCGACTAAATCCCTAGGAGGAGTTCGTTAAAGTACGAAGTGTGTAAATCATCCAAAAATGGCCATAAAATTCAAAATGGCCGACTTCCTGTTGACTTTAGGCTATGGGTTCTTGAGGCTTTTTTGTGCGTCTTGACATGATACATGTCCCCAGAAAATTTCGTAGATGTAGGTTGAACGTGAACGAGGGGCTAATTTTTTCCAATTTTCTAGGTGGCGCTAGCGAGTCATTTTGCAACGCCCATGTGCGAAACTTGTAGAATACGAAATTTTTCACCGGTTCTGACATGTTTGCAAATTTTGGTGAGTTTTCGAGAATGTTTAGGCCATGTCATTTGAGCCTACTTTGCAGAAAAAAGAAAAAAAAAAAAAAAAAAAAAAAAAAA
>NC_060150.1:18117595-18120751 GCF_021292245.1 Micropterus dolomieu | reverse complement strand
CTGACTGTGGAAACTTTACACTGGACTTCAAGCAACGTGGATTCTGTGCCTCTCCTCTCTTCCTCCAGACTGTGGGACCTTGATTTCCAAAGGAAATGCAAAATTTACTTTCATCAGAGAACATAACTTTGGACCACTCAGCAGCAATCCAGTCCTTTTTGTCTTTAGCCCAGGCGAGACGCTTCTGACGCTGTCTTGTTCAAGAGTGGCTTGACACAAGGAATGCGACAGCTGAAACCCATGTCTTGCATACGTCTGTGCGTGGTGGTTCTTGAAGCACTGACTCCAGCTGCAGTCCACTCTTTGTGAATCTCCCCCACATTTTTGTTTCACAATCCTCTCCAGGGTGCGGTTATCCCTATTGCTTGTACACTTTTTGTTTCTACCACATCTTTTCCTTCCCTTCGCCTCTCTATTAATGTGCTTGGACACAGAGCTCTGTGAACAGCCAGCCTCTTTAGCAATGACCTTTTGTGTCTTGCCCTCCTTGTGCAAGGTGTCACTGGTCGTCTTTTGGACAGCTGTCAAGTCAGCAGTCTTCCCCATGATTGTGTAGCCTACAGAACTAGACTGAGAGACCATTTAAAGGCCTGTGCAGGTGTTTTGAATTAATCAGCTGATTAGAGTGTGGCACCAGGTGTCTTGAATATTGAACCTTTTCACAATATTCTAATTTTCTGAGATACTGATTTTGGGGTTTTCATTAGTTGTCAGTTATAATCATCAAAATTAAAAGGAATGAACACTTGAAATACTGTATATCAGTCTGTGTGGAATGAATGTATACATTATACAAGTTTCACTTTTTGAATGGAATTACTTAAATAAATCAACTTTTTGATGATATTCTAATTATATGACCAGCACCTGTAGATGAATTAGGTTACTGTTTGTCTTTATTTGACTGTTAAAAAACACTAACATCTGTTTATTTTACTGCAAGTGATTATTATATTCATATTTAATCACTTCTAATACTAGTTGTCCCTATCTTACTTTTCTTCTTCAAGATATATTTGACACTTTTGTAAATTAGATGGCTTGACAACAAAAATAACATCTGTGTCTGTCTCTCTGCTCTTGTCCAGGACAAGCTGTCTTGGCAGAACGAGTATGAGATCTACAGCGTGAGCGGCATGAAGCACGACAGCATCCTCCACTTTATCGGCGTGGAGAAGAGGAGCAACAACCTGGACCTGGAACTGTGGCTCATCACCGCCTACCACGACAAGGTGCGCTATCAGGGCTGGAGATATACCACCTGCAAACTGCAACGTTTTTGTCTTTTATCTATTGATTTATTTTTTGTTTTATAACATGAGACATAAGCCGCTTTTCCATTACCAGTACCAGCTCGGCTCAACTGGCCTCAACTCGCCTCAGTTTGGCCGTGCTCCGTTTTCCATTGCACATAGTATCCAGAGATAGTACCCCTCAATGTAGCTGGTCGTCATAGCGACGCCACACACAACTGCCGCAATATAATGTTCAATGCAACACACACACCAGCGACACACAGCTGTCTCTTGATTTAAGTTAAAAAGTTTCAACATTTCTCAGAATGTTCCTCTGCCGTTGTTGCTGCAGCGGTCTGTGTGACGGTGGGAACAGAGGGCTCTGTGAGCGGGCGGCTGGCCAGCCTTGGGAGCTACTCCCGCGGGTTGGCGCAGGCTTCCCCCCCCGCCCCCCGTGGAGCCCCCCCATTTTTGTTCCGCTATAACTTTGCATAAAACTGTCAATATTCGAAATCTACACAGTTGATTTCTCACCTCAAAATTTCTCAGAAGTGGATTTAGTGATGAAATAACATATGAAGATTGTAAAATATAAAATTTTCTGCTGCTGGCCTCTGTCTGGCGCGCGCAATGATGATGCTGTGAATAGTGACTATTCTCTCTGACCAATCGGTAGTCTGCCATGTTTTCACGTCACCTTTTAGTATTGCCTCAGCTCGCTTGGAACCTCGACGGAGGTGACATGAAAAAATTACCTGGTAGCAGGTACAGGTAAAACATTTTTTGGAAAAGCAAAAAAGGCGAGGCAAGCCGAGTCGAGCTGGTACTATGCAGTGGAAAAGGGGCTTAAGGCAGTAGGTAATGTTTTAAAGAATCCTTTTTACCTAAACAGCACCTGCAATTAAATTGAATTAACTAATAAAAAAAGTGTAAATGAAAGTCCAAGAGATGAAGTGTAAAAGAAAGTCCAAGGGATGATTTTAGTTAAGTTTGAAGTTAAGAAGTTAAGCTTGCTTTAGCTCAACACTCCCTATAGCATCCCTGCATCCAAAATAATTAATTTTAATGTCTAACTGAAACCAAAACAAAGAAATAAATCCACATAGTAAGAAAGATCCAGAAGAATAAAAATCGACCAAACTATGCTACTAGAGAAATCTGATTACTGATAACGCCTATGTTCCAGCTACCGCCTGATTTCTTCTACTAACCATGTTGTTTGTCCATGTAAACATCTTAATATAGTGGTCGTAGTGCATCTTCTCATGCATATTGTGCACCGATCAAAAGACTTCCAGGGCAGGCAGTTAATACTGGAAAAGGGGGAAACATGCATGAAAACTCCACCTTGTATTGCCTTCAGAGCTAATCCTTAATTAAAGCTGCAAGCAGCTTTGGGCGGGCCCTCGCACTTGTAAGCGCGTCCGCGCGTGAGCCGGCCGAGTTGCATATTCTGGAGCTCTGCCGGTGCGGCTGTGAATTTCCTACGCGGTTATGACGCCGCATGAAGGTGTTATATGTCACTTCCTGTGTCCCCTATGTGGAGCTACATAGCACTTGCCGCTATGAATATAAATCGGTATTGACGTGTAGATGTCTGCGGGGTGGGAGAGTTATCAAGCACGTAAAGTTTGTTTCAGATGTGAGCATGTACACTGAACAATAATGTACCCAAACAATAAAATAAATTCCTTTTATATTTCCCTGCCTTGTTGTTTATGTGTACATACAGAGGAAGAATGTGAGAACAGCACACATTTCATCGTTACTGTGTGTTAGAGCATGGGAGAACAGTGGATACTTTTAATACAGCCCACACCCCTAATACTGTGTAACTATAACAAGTAGAGAACAGAAGAAAAAGATGTTCTTTCTTTACAACTGTCTGCATAGCTTATTCATATTGTGTAATGAATGAAAA
>NC_060150.1:18103509-18117495 GCF_021292245.1 Micropterus dolomieu | reverse complement strand
AAATAGCACAACTTTTCATCTTCAATGCCTTTAGAAGGCACAGCAGAAATTTGACGTCGATCCGACTAAATCCCTAGGAGGAGTTCGTTAAAGTACGAAGTGTGTAAATCATCCAAAAATGGCCATAAAATTCAAAATGGCCGACTTCCTGTTGACTTTAGGCTATGGGTTCTTGAGGCTTTTTTGTGCGTCTTGATACGATACATGTCCCCAGAAAATTTCGTACATGTAGGTTGAACGTGAACGAGGGGCTAATCTTTTCCAATTTTCTAGGTGGCGCTAGCGAGTCATTTTGCCACGCCCATGTGCGAAACTTGTAGAATACGAAATTTTTCACCGGTTCTGACATGTTTGCAAATTTTGGTGAGTTTTCGAGTATGTTTAGGCCATGTCATTTGGGCCTACTTTGCAGAAAAAAAATATAATCCGAGCAAATTCAATAGGGACCTCGCACGGTCGTGCTCGGGCCCTAATTACAACATGCTGTTCATGCTTTTTTCAAGCCTTGTTTATTTAAAGGTGTGCTTGAGGTTTGACAGCCCCATTGTGCTTCACTCACCCTCTCAATCTCAGTCTTTGAAGCATCTGGGGCTTCGAGTGCCTCTGTGTTTTGAGGGTCATTACCGACGAAGTGGAGAGTGATTCTCGTACGCTTCATTTGCTTGAATTTCCCAGCCAAGCCAAGAATTTGAATCAACGTGCTTGAAGAAATCATCTCTGCGTGAATAGAGGTTGAAAAATTAAAGGTTGTGGGTGAGGTGGTGAGGCTTTACCCCAATAATAAAACTCTTAGTGAGCCACTTAACCCTGCAGCAGCTCTACAAGTGCTACTCTGATGTGTAGAAATAACACTGAAGAAACTTGTTTTTAAGGAGTTTTAGGAAAAGGTCATACAACCAGCTATTTATCAGAAACACAGTTTTTGGTGCCTTGTCGAGCATGCACTGTAATTATTTTGTAAGCAGTCTTTTGAGGATACATTAACTTAAGATAAAAACTTTAACCTACAAAAAGCTTTTCCTTCCTGCCAGATTTTGAGAGCAGGTATCAAAGTATTGGCCACTTGAGTTTGGACTGAACCTTAGCTTGTGGAACAGCTGGAACAGTGATTGCAGGGTTCAGCGTCACGTTGACAGCTGATTTATGCCTTGATGTTTAACACATCTGAGAAGCTTTATGCATTGAGGTTTGTAGGATCGGTAGCATGCCGTGGCTTGCTTTAAAGGATACAAGCTCCTCCAAAACTGTATTTTAATCTTTTCATATCTTGGACACTGCATAGATATTAATAGCTTTCAATGGATGCCTTTCAAAGGGATATTGTCTGAATGGGATCTTGAATTTTCATAATTTAACAGAAATTAATACAGCATTGAAAGCATTTGTCTGAAAAACAGGACAAAGTAAACAGATAAGATTAGATTTTTTTTTCCTACATCTGTTGGAGCTGCCTGCCCTCTAGTGGTAACTCCAGCAATTCCCCCCATCTTTGGCCTCGTCGCAAGTGACCTTGTATCATATTGACATACATTATGTAAGAACAAGGATAAGGAATGAAACAGATGACGCTTCAACATTAGGGTTGAAATCTTGGACATGCATTTCTTGTTTGGAGCCAAATCTCCCATCTTATTTCTTTTTTCTTACCTGCAATATTTATATAAAGGTATGTCTTCAAATGTGTCCAGTATCTAGAGATGATCAGCGTCCGTGCATACAACACATTTTTGGCAGATGTCTATTTCTAGTAGGTTGTTTCTTATTTTACCATTTTAATTCTACTTCATTCTCCACCTTATTTGAGTGTTTACTGACAACTTGAATCTGCTCACCTTGTGTTTCCCTTCAGCTCGCTCTCTCTTCTGTGTCTTGTAACGTAATAGATAACATCTCTCTTGTGTTTCTCTGCAAAATGCTAAAATATGTTTGCAAATATACCTGGGCAGTCGTTAACATACCTACAAGTGAATCCTGAACGTGGGAAACACTGGAAGATTTTGGACCAATGATTAAGACGGTGCTCTCCACTACCAACACCAAATGATATAATATGAACTATCTTCACATCTGTGACGTCTGTGACTGTCTCTGATGTCCTTTTGTTATCTCTGTCTGTTTGTTTTTTCTTTCTATCTGCTGTACTCAGGTCTGTCCTGACCTCAGTGAGATGACCTGATGACTGACTGTTTTTTTCCTTTAATTTGTCACCCATCTGTACCTCTGCAAAGTAAAATAGCGCAAAACCTATTCAGAAATGTGAGCAGGTCTTTGCTGATAAAGCGCTTGTGTGGTCCACAAACCACAAACACCACAATAATGAGTAGATCAACAAATAGCATTTATCAGAGCTCTTATTATTCACCATGAACAATAAATTTTGAGGAAGTCTGCTTGGTGACAGAGGTGACCTAAGGACTACTGTGGTTTTAAAAATACACCCAGGAGGTACAACATTTTATTTATCACCTTTCTTTGAAAAATTTTCTTTGAAGCCCCAGTAGTCACTTCCTGTTGTTCTGCTGTGATAATCATCCGTAAAGTTTTAGTATTCAATATTAAAATCAAGCAGAACTGTAGGAGGCGTCAGTGTAGCCGTGCTGTAAAGACATTCTTTTATTGTGGGGTCCCTTGTAAAAGACAATACTACCAACAAGCTTTACTGAATTTCTACCCCATTAGGAATGTTGCTGTTACAATGGAAACAAGCATTATTTATTGTTACATTATTGGTCGAATCACTTTTCATAACCCACATTTCTCGATGCGTTGAGTAGGTAATTTCACTGTGAAAAGTAATAAATTTAAATATTTAATACATGTAGAAAAGATTTAGGTTTCTAGGTCTAGGCATCTTTTTTTTTTTTTGTCATTTGTTTTATCCTCTGTCATAATAATTTTTGTAATAAAGTGAAATCCCCCCCCCCCATTTCTTTTTATTATATAATATTTTCATAGCAGTTTAAAGCCCACCGGGGTTATTGAATGACTGTAAGGAAAACAGGCCAGAAACTCTGACATCTATTCCTCTTTCTGTAGTAAACACACCTTTTCTCTCCCTGGCTTTCCCCAGGGCTCGCTGACAGACTACCTGAAGGCCAACGTGGTGTCGTGGAACGAGCTCTGCCACATCACTCAGACAGCAGCCCGTGGCCTGGCCTACCTCCACGAAGACATCCCGGGACACAAGGATGGACACAAGCCGTCCATCGCTCACAGGTACGCTGTCGAAATATCTGGGCTCATAGAGATCTTTTTGCCATACTTAAACTCTGGCTACAGGAGTTCTACACTCAAGTACATATTAACCTTGTCTCTTTTTGTGTCTTAGGGACATTAAGAGTAAGAATGTGCTGTTGAAGAATAACCTGACAGCCTGCATAGCCGACTTTGGTCTTGCCCTGCAGTTTGAAGCAGGAAAATCTGCAGGAGACACACATGGACAGGTACAGTTTATAGTTGGTGTAAAACATGAACTACTCATCCACCTCTTTGCCGTGTTTCCTGCCTTTTTAGGTTGGAAACTGGCTTCAAATAGAAGTGTTTGTTATGGCGGCACTTTTTTTGAGTGTAACCCCAAAGAGTCCTAAATTCTGTGGGGAATGTTACTGAGCCACCATCATGAATATTGATTTGTGAAAATACCTGATAGCGTCTAAGGGTGGCAGTGTGGGCAAAAAATCGAGTATGGGGACTTGTTCTGTTCTTGTAGGCCTTGAAGGTCTGGAAAATATTGGTAAATATTGTAGGTTATAACAGATAGGGTCCATTTATGAGTTCTGTGTCACGGGTCAGTTTACAGAATGTTCTCCCCACAGTTTAATCATCTGTTTGGTTTCAGTGAAGTTTTGAGTCAAAGAGAGAAACTCTTTGCTTTTATTAAAATAGTTTTAATGGTTAAAAAAACATGGCAAAATCATTTGAACTGATTGACTGTTTTGGTTTGATGTATCTGCCAACTAAGCAACAACACCTTTCGATGACAAGCATCAATTTTTGCCGTCTCAGCCCATCTGTGAGCTGCGTCATGACTTTCTTCTGTCTTGTGCTTCTGTTCTCTTTCTGTCCTGATGCTGACCTTTTACCTCTGGTCCCTTTGAAACTGTAGGTGGGAACACGGCGCTACATGGCTCCTGAAGTCCTGGAGGGCGCCATCAACTTCCAGCGCGACTCCTTCCTGCGTATCGACATGTACGCCTTCGGCCTCGTCCTTTGGGAGCTTGCGGCGCGTTGCACCGCCGCTGACGGTGAGACTGACGCATCAACAGAAAAACACTGCATTCAGTTTTGTTTTGTCCAGCAACATGTGCACACTGTGTGTAGTCAGATTAGTTTTAACGTTGGAGATGTGGTTGTATGTTAACAGGCCCAGTGGCTGAGTACATGCTGCCGTTTGAGGAGGAGGTGGGTCAGCATCCGTCACTGGAGGACATGCAGGAGGTCGTTGTTCATAAGAAACTGAGGCCCTGCCTGCGAGACTGCTGGCAGAAACATGCGGTGAGCAAGGACAAGAGCTTTGTTGACGCTGTTGAGTTCTTAAGGGATTGTTCTGTAATCGGGTGGTCTCTGGTTTGATTTGATCAACTTGTTGCACAATATTTAATAAATATGGTATGTAAATAAATAAACCAGGAATGCCTAAAACAGGACTGTTGGACATCTCAAAGGTAGTTCAAAACCTAAAATACAGTCAGTTCTTTTTATGAGGTTTTAAAGTTGTTTACCACATTACTTAAGTTTCATTTTATAGCAAATATCAGATGTAGTTAGATTTGTATTTGGTATTTTTTCAAGGCAGTGTTGCGTAGGAAGGCATAGAAGAGAATTTATCAAGTCAGCGTTGAAATGTCTGTCTGCAGACCTCCACTGGTGCAGGCTCCACTCTGAGGTGGGCTCCACTGTCAGGACAGGAAACACATGCAAAAAATGCAAAATAAAATCATGCAATTTGACAATAAACAGGAAATGCACTCACAAATTATAACATAAGATTGTGTAGACACTTCTAGTGGAAGTGATTGATTTATATTTAATTAATTAGTCAACCATGTAACATGAAAACTATTAATTCCTTAAAGGTAGCATGTATATTAATATAGCCTGATCTGTTATGTAGCACATAATGTGGGTATCTGTCTACTAGTACCAGTATCTTATTTACATGTGCTATTAATTTTTTCTTTTAAAAATAGGACATAAACTCCATATGTCCATATAGCCTCACGTCAGTTAGTGAGCATCAATTCACAGAAAAACATAAAGGTCGTTGATTGAACAAGGCCTCTCTTCCTGTCTTTCTCAACAAACACACACTTCTCATTTATAATTTTCCTTATATTGCATTTTACTGCAACCAGCTGAATTTTAACTATGGGAACTGGACTATATGAACCATTGCTAGTAAAAATTGAAAACGCATTTAAATACATCCTGTATAACTGTATCAATAATTCTGTAAATATCCACTTTTAAAAAAAAATTAAAGAGACACATTCACTCAACTGTAAGTAAATAGTAGTGTAGTCATCCACAGAAAAAAGCTAATCCGATCAGACTACTTAAGGAGCTAACGCTAACCACTGTTGACGTGTACTACCTTCAAAACGACAAATAGCCCACGCCCATGTGTAACATTCAGTAATTTGCGTGATTTTGATTTACAAATATTGATAGCGGTGGCTATTTTGATGGCGAACATATGCCAAGACCCCATGTATTCAGATTGTTTTAAATTTTTGATAATCAGTCACCTACCGTTGCCACGACTTGTGGTGTAGCGAAAAGGGACCACAAACTCATCAGTGAAGCTCTGACAGGCAGTCTCTCTCTCTCTCTCTCTCTCTCTCTCTCTCTCTCTCTCTCTCAGGGTCTGGCTATGCTTTGCGAAACCATCGAGGACTGCTGGGACCACGAGGCCGAGGCTCGCCTGTCCGCCGGCTGCGTCGAGGAGCGCATCGGCCAAATGCAGCGCCAAGCCCCAATCATCGGCCCTGAGGAGATCACTGTTGTCACCATGGTGACCAATGTGGACCTCCCACCTAAGGAGTCCAGCTTATGATTGGCTGATCAGCAGACACTGGATGAGCTAGCAGAAACACGGATCAACGCGAGGGGATGAACTGCTGACCCTGGATGGTTGGCGTAGTGTTTTTTTCTTTCTTTCTGTTTTTATCTTTTTCGGGGGGGGGGGTTGTTCCTTAAAAGTGCGGACCGCTGCTCGCATTCAGGAAACACCCTGCGCCCACCTCACCACATCATATGATATCCACCTCATTTTGATATGTGTGCCTGAGGATTTTAACATTTTAGCGAAACGCTTCAGGATGTTACAACGACGTCACCGAGTGATAGTGCTGCCACGCTGGGACAAACACTTTATTCATGTATTGTTTTTATATACATACACTCACATAGGAGGGTGACCTGTTCTGCTCGGTTTTCTACAGAGAGAGAGAAGACCCGCCAGAGAAATCTCACAGACCTCTCAATGCATTTTAGTGTAAAAAAAAAAAAAAATGCAGGAAAAAAGACGAGCACTTGGCTCTGGATACATTTGCTGTTTTGTCGTGTTTTGCCTGTTTTGTTTTTTTTTTTGTTGTTTTTTTTTGAGGAAATGACTATCGTTCTGCCAATAAGCAACGGCTTCTGAATGTTTATAGTGTAATGCTGCTGTACATAGTGTATTATGGACTCAGACAACTTGGTAATCAAGCTTATTTTAAAGGGGGAAGGGGGGTCCATTTTCAAGCATTACGACGATAAAAACCATAAACCTCCTTCAACCAGGTATACCTCACTTCAGATGGACACAGTATAAATTAGTCCCTCTCCCTGTTCACAGTCATAGCTCACACTTTCCACAACCTTGGCTCGTGGCATCCAAACATTCTGCTGTCACCCGTGTCACCCATGGGTAATGTAGTCAGCAAAGCCTCTGTAAATGGCCATACACACCGTAAACACGAGTGTTTCTCCCTTTTTCCCCTCCCTTTCTCAGTCTCACGTTTAGTTTGGCTCCACTTTGATATTTGACTGAATAATAACTTTTCTCCTTGTGGTTCTCTTTTTAGATTTTCTTCAGGTAGTGTCGGGGGGGGGGACATGCCCCCATGATGAAGTTAACATGTAAAGTGATTTTTCCGTTTTGGTTTGCCGTGTCAACTGTCAACAGAGTTATAGTATCTGTAGCTGACAAGACTCATTTTGGCCATGAGATCTGGATATACAGTATGTGTGTGTGTGTGTATGTATGTATATATATATACATACATACATATCTGGATTAGCGCTGGGTACCTTTTTAGATATTTGGTATCGGTACCAAATGAGAAGGTATTAAAACATTTCAAGGTTGTCAAACTCTTGGAGCATATTCTTCTTGTTCTTATCATTTTGTGTGGTCTGGTTCTATTTAGAAAAAGCAGATTAACCAATCATCCAATATGTAGAGGTATCAGATTTTAAAGTGCAGTTTTGAGGAGGTTTCCACGGGTACCCAGCCCTACTTTGGAATTATACCTGTATTTAGCTGAGCCAGCATGCTTTTGATTTGATTGCACACATCTTTATTGGATTACTATCAAGAGTTTCTGCTCTTTTTTGATACACCTCAGGAATCTTTGCTACTCACCACCTCCTCACACCCTCCACCTCTTCCTCCTCATCCTCACCTGTCTCGGACTGAAATACCTCCTCTCTCGCTGATTCTTACGCTTCCCCTCTCTCTCTCTCTCTTTCTGGCCTCATCTCGACTTGGAAGGGTTTAGCTGTGCTGCCATGCTCAAAAATGTGAAAAAAGTGTCTTTCTTGACACTACTCTCTGAGTAGAAATTGTAAGCTATAATCTGTTCTGTCTGTAGAACCTGGTCGACCCTTGCCTATCCCTATACAGGTGTTTATTTAATCCTGTAGAACCAGTCTAAACCTAGTCAGTTAGTTAGCAGGTTTTGATAGTCCTTGGTCTGGCCTTGACCCCGAAGGCCAATTTATGCTTTTGCGTCAAGTAAAGTCTAGTAAAATTGGCTTCAAACCGACCCATTTCTTGCGGTCTGTGTGTAGTCTGTGATGGGAAGTTACGTTTTTGGGGAGGTGTTTATTCAGGCTACACGTAGGCTACAGCGTAGATTAGTTTGAATGTGTTGATGCTGTCTTATTAAACTAAAGTTCTTGAGCAACAGATCAGACCTTTGTAGCTGTGGACAACTAGCTGGATAGACAGCATGTCTTGTGTCTTTTGTTAAGACAGACTGCTCTAAGTTAACAGGTACAAGTAGGTGGTAAAAACAATAAACTGCCAGTATGGTGCGGTTTATGGTCCTCATACAGGGCTGAAAGGAATGGTTTTAAAATCCTGCAGCAAACGGCCACACAGCTAACCAACAAGTTGAGGCGAGGAATCTCTTTGTCCTTTTCATCCTGGTGCCATTTCTACTTATCCACGTTAGTTACTCTTGTAGATGTCAGGCAAAACGGATGTATCTGTCACTGTTGTGAATGCAACGATGACATTTTTTGAGTCTTTATTTCCCCTGAGGGACATTGAACACTGGTGCCGGCAGACCTGCAGTCTCTCCTCAAGCTTTGGGGCGGTTTCACAGGATACAGTTTAAAATCAAGCTTTTTAAAATCAAGTCTACCAAACCATTTCACATTCAGGGCAATACACGATTATGCTTTTTAACATGCTTAGCATTTTAAGCAGACGCTGTACTGTAGTGCTCGAGGAAATAAGAGCCAAGTCAACAAGTAAAACGCAAACAAAATGAAATTGGATTAGTGATCATTTCTGGCAAAGCAAACAAGTCTATGATTGAGCTAAATATTTGTTTTGTGTGTATTTCTTTCAGTTGTAAAATTCAGACTTTACAGGGCTAAACAATCTTAATATTAACAGTTGACCTGATGAACCATTTTCCACCAAATAACCCAGGAACTAGACGAACTAAAACGTGAAGGATCTTCAGACTGAATGTTTTCTTGAGCATGTTTGTATATGCTTTCCTGCTACACCTCTAAAATGTTAGAGATCGGGTAAATCAGGAAGAGGTGACCCTAAAAGTACGACAAGTTTGAAATATTCTTTCAGCTCATGATGAGAATAGTACAACACAGCAAACCTGAAGGAAGTTGAAGCCATCATCTTATTTACTTATTGTAGCAAGTATGATATTTGCCCAATATTGCTTCCTTTGCTGCTGCTGTTTTTCAGTTAACTTTTGTTCAAAAACAGCCATTGTCTAAAGTCCTCATGAAGCCTAAGCAGTCAGGGACGATCAGTACTGCAAGCCCCAGCAGCCCTTCAATAAGTACTACCTCATTCGCAGGGATTTCTTTGGGGTAGGAAGTATGGCAAATAAACCAAAATCATAACCAGGTTCCTCTAGTAGAAAAAGGATTCAAATTCTTCAAAAAGTTCTGAAACTGGGGAAAAGTTCCAGTTTGGGTGATTATTTGTTGGAGTAAACTCCAGTTTCTTCCCATAAGCTTGAGACAGAAACTAAAAGGCTGTGTTGCATTATCTCATTCTGTGAACATTTTCCCTTACTATACAAGACAGCAGAAGGCTTCTAAAGGATCATTGACATCTCAACACATGCTGACTGGCACAAACAGAAAGGGAAAACAGCAGTGTTGCCCCTTCTTTTTTGTCCTTATGTTCGTGTCCTCAAATGGAAAACTTCTTCACCAGTATTTTAAGCAGCCAAGTGGATCAAAACAGCCTCCAAATGTTGGTTGGTTACCTGCCAAAGTGGCCGGTAGAGTCCACAGACCTACCAGCCACAGCAAAAAAAATAACAACAATGTGCCAGCGTTTGGTTGGCGGTCGCATCCCAGTACTGTAGGTAGATGGTGGCACATGTTCAATGTTTGAAAGCTTGAGTTTATACTGTGCTTGAGAAACCGGCCCAAAACCAACAGATACCATTCAGGGATTCAGTACTATGCTTTTCTAAGTTCTCGCGAGTTATATGCAACCAGTGCCGCAAACTACCCTACACTTCTGTAGGATCAGCTGCAGGAGTGACTTTCAATACACACACACGAATAACTTGTAGCATTTTAATTTTTTTTTTAATCCGTGACCTTGCATATTGATATGTTGTATTTATTTTTTAATTTACAGGCCTATGGTTTTGGGGATCAGAGCTCAGGTGCAACTCGGAAAGTTGTAAGAGTTGGCACGATTTATGGTGTTGTGGGGGGGGTGTTCGGTTGTAATTCAGGAAATACTTTCATTAATTCAAAAAGAGAAGATATAAACTGTAATGTGATTCTTTCTATTCAGTCTATGGACAAACAACCGAGAATGAATGTTCTTCAGACTCCTGGATTCTAGTATTGTGTGTACTTTGATGGATAGAGCCCGGCCCTGTATAACTTTAGAGGGCATTGCGTTTGGTTGGTTTCGTGTGATTGTCCCCTGTAGAAACTAGTAAAGCCAACGCACTCGGAGATCCATTCATACACCTCTTGGTTAGTACGGCTGCCGTCTGAAGAAGTGAACCAGTACCTGCTCAATGAACTGCGGCAATGTACTAGAAGGCTGACCATATGATCCATCCAGAAAGAAAATTTTGTGCATTATTTAATAGTTTATGTTAAAGCTCCCAAGAAGAACCTTAACAGTCCTGCTGCACCAAAAAAAGTACCAATATCTGCTTCCTCAGTCTTTAAGAAACATTTGAGTTTATCCAAAAATACATCCCTGGCTCTGTTTGTCTTGTCTGAACTTGTGTCCAGGTGTGAACACAAGTCTCGTCTGCCATTTTGTCAGACAATCACAGCTCAATCTCTTGGCTTCCCCTCAGGTCTCGAGCTATCTTAGCAAACCTTTTCTGTCTCAACTGTGGTCTAAATGTAGTCAGAACGTTGTCATTTGAAGGTGTATGAATGGGTTTTCTCAGCATGCAGGTTTTACGGGTTTCTATCTCGGCTTCCTCCAGCCCAGCACCTCACATTGCTGTGCATATAAACTACCAGTGAAACATTTGTCTTGTTACCCCCGCTATTTTAAGCAGTCTAGGACTTGTACAGACATGAGAACATAAATACCTGTATCAACTATATACTCTGAGCTGAATCTTTATAAGTGCGTGTTGAACTTCAGTGTTTCCTCTACATTCATTTATACTTTTCTTGTGTTTTTACTCAGCAGCAGGGCTTGGTCCTGCTGCAAAGAAATTGTCCTTCATTATGCAAAATATAACTTTTAAGTTGAGCTTTGTGTAATCTAAGAACTAGAGGTTCATTGGAGTGCCAAGGCACCCAAGAAAGCACTTGAGTTTTCTCTGCAGGAAATAAATGACAAACATTCAGCCCAGGGCGTCCCTCAAGGAGCCTACTACTCCACTGACATTTACATTTTAAAGAACACTGAAGCTCTTTAAGAGCTGTTGCAATACTCCATATGTGATAATGCAATCACCCACTACAGGTATTTCATTCCAGCATCTCGATGTCCTGCTTTTCGCCACTGTTGGTAAGAACTTTAGGGGAAACATTGAACTCCAATGACCTCGACACTGACACTGTCTTGGCAGCAGGATGAGTCTGGTTGCCAGGCCTGAAATTTCTACAAAAAAAAAAACAAACACTACAAGCATTTTTGACCCCATATTTCTTGAGGCTCTCGAGTTGCAGCGTTGATCCAGGATCTGCCAACGCAGCTTCTGACGGTATTGATGCTCACAGGGTTTCTGGTTTTCAAGGCTGGAAGAAACTTAGAAATGTGATCATTTTTGGTTCATGAAACTTTAGTGGGTTGTTTAAAAAAAAGTCTAAAGTGATGAAAATGTCTTGTTTCTTTACTCCTGATATGTGTGACTACGCTTTATGTTTCTGACAAAACAAGAAACTAAGGTCTGGAATTTCAAACTGGAAAATGCGTAGGAGGTACAACAAAAGCATCCCACTAGTTGTTCTTGAACAAGTTTTTACCAGCTCCAGGGGTTCTCACCCTGACCTCTGACCTCCCAGTGAAGGGACACTGGAGGATTATAGAAAAGATAAATCCCATTTTAAAGTGTTATAGCAGGAAAAACCTTCAGAAACCCTGGAGACATTATCACAGAGGAGACTAAATTGATCCCTGATCAGTGCTGTGACTCACGGCTAATGTTGGCCAGCTATGGTTTTTATCAGCTGAAGTGATCCACGTGATGTAAATAAATGTGTTTTTAGATTGTGAATGCTTCTGTTTTTCCTTTTTCATTGAGTCACATGGTCTGACTGAGATTACTTCATTCCTATGCATGTGACAACTGAAATGAGAACCTCTTACTTGACATGTTTTTAATTTCCTGAAAATAACATCCATTTAAACCCAAGTAAATATTCATTAATTATTCTTTTATTTGATACATGTATGATAGCATGCCTGTCACATGTTAGCACATTCAGTTGACCTGCTCTGTACTGACTAAAAGACTAGGTTGCACTAGCTAGTATAAAATGTTATTTCCTTTCCAGGAAACTGGTGAAATTATTCAGTAATGGTTTGGAAATTAAGAACCTTTAAAGCGTTACCAGTAGGGTAAGTTATTTTGCAGAATAAGGTTTCATGTAAAACCATGAAAAGTACTCAGGCCAGCTGTAATATTACAATTCATGTTACAGGTTAACATTTTTTTTCCACACAGAGGATGGTATTCTGTAATAATAGGCTGCAGGATTCTATTTGTGTACATTTTAAAACCTTTATTTAATCATAAGTTTTGTTGAGGTTTTGGAAGATTTTTAATTTGTTCCATTTAAATGAAAAATACCAGCATTAAAGAGTGTGGGAGCGAGATTTTCTCATCCTTCAGCTAGAAGTGTCCTTGAGCAAGACCATAAAAATCTAGGACGTCTCCTTCAGGGAAGTAATAGAATTAAATTATTACTTGCACTAACTTTATTTTTTTGTTTCAAGCTTTTAAATGACAATGCCATCAGAGGGTGGACAAACCTACAATTGTAAGTCCTACAAATGTTCTGGTACCTCTGGATGTTGTTTAATAGACCTGTTAGCTGCATATGTCGTGTTTTTCTAGGATGTAATAGGAAATTAAAGCTGCAAGCAGCGTTGGACGGGCCCTTGCACTTGCAGCGCGTCCGGGTGTGAGCCGGCCGCGTTGCATATTCTGGAGCTCTGCCGGTGCGGCTGTGAATTTGCTACGCGGTTATGTGGCCGCATGAAGGTGTTATATGTCACTTCCTGTGTCCCCTATGTGGAGCTACATAGCACTTGCCGCTATGAATATAAATCGGTATTGGCGTGTAGATGTCTGCGGGGTATGGAGGACCGATCCTGACACAGTCAGAAATAAATACAGAAATAAGTAAGTGCTCAATAAATAAATAAGCATCCAATTAAATACACAAAAAAATAAAGTAAATAAATAAATATAGGTAGTAATTAAATTATACAAGGAGACATAAATGTATATATTTAAATTGGCGCCTTTACTTATTCACCTTTGTAATAATTACCTTATTTATTTATTCTCCGTTATAATCTTCAACTTTATTTATTACTTATTTTTTAAATGTATTTATTTATGTGTGTGTTTTAATATTTTTGTCTGTTTTATTCTTCCTTTGTATTTTTTTACCTTATTTATTTTCACCCATGGTATTTATTTCTGCCTGTCTTTTTTAAATTTTTGTATGCATTTCTGCCTCATTATGCAAATGAGGAGGGGCTGTGTCTCAAGGGGTCATCTTCTCTGCTATTGGTGGACCAGTCAGACTGGAGAGCTCCTACTCTGCCTGCAGACATCAACGATCTTGCCCCTCACACAGTCAGATGGCTTCCTTCAGTGCGCTGAGGTGTTTAACAACTCTGAAGACACTACCAGCCATGTCTTCCTTCTCTTTTCACGTAGACGCTCCGACAGACAGTGCTTTCAGTTTGCTGCATGCATGGACACAGAACTGCGGTACAGGGAGAAGCACACGGTCAGCTAGCTGGAGTTAAATCTGGAGTGCACTCGTATTCAATTCTGTATG
>NC_060150.1:18094569-18103409 GCF_021292245.1 Micropterus dolomieu | reverse complement strand
AGACAGTTGTAAAGAAAGAACATCTTTTTCTTCTGTTCTCTACTTGTTATAGTTACACAGTATTAGGGGTGTGGGCTGTATTAAAAGTATCCACTGTTCTCCCATGCTCTAACACACAGTAACGATGAAATGTGTGCTGTTCTCACATTCTTCCTCTGTATGTACACATAAACAACAAGGCAGGGAAATATAAAAGGAATTTATTTTATTGTTTGGGTACATTATTGTTCAGTGTACATGCTCACATCTGAAACAAACTTTACGTGCTTGATAACTCTCCCACCCCGCAGACATCTACACGTCAATACCGATTTATATTCATAGCGGCAAGTGCTATGTAGCTCCACATAGGGGACACAGGAAGTGACATATAGCACCTTCATGCGGCGTCGGAACCGCGTAGGAAATTCACAGCCGCACCGGCAGAGCTCCAGAATGTGCAACTCGGCCAGCTCACACGCGGACGCCCTACAAGTGCGAGGGCCCGCCCAACGCTGCTTGCAGCTGTAATTAGGGCCCGAGCACGACCGTGCGAGGTCCCTATTGAATTTGCTCGGATTATTTATTAGGGCCCGAGCACGACCGTGCGAGGTCCCTATTGAATTTGCTCGGATTATATATATATATATATATTTTTTTTTTCTTTTTTCTGCAAAGTCGGCCCAAATGACATGGCCTAAACATACTCGAAAACTCACCAAAATTTGCAAACATGTCAGAACCGGTGAAAAATTTCGTATTCTACAAGTTTCGCACATGGGCGTGGCAAAATGACTCGCTAGCGCCACCTAGAAAATTGGAAAAGATTAGCCCCTCGTTCACGTTCAACCTACATGCACGAAATTTGCTGGGGACATGTATCATGTCAAGACGCACAAAAAAGCCTCAAGAACCCATACCCTAAAGTCAACAGGAAGTCGGCCATTTCGAATTTTACGGTCATTTTTGAAAGATTTACACACTTCGTACTTTAACGAACTCCTCCTAGGGATTTAGTCCGACCGACTTCAAATTTGTGCTGTGCCTTCTAAAGGCATTGAAGATGAAAAGTTGTGCTATTTGCGAGTTTTCGTCAATGGGTGTGTCCGTGGCGTGGCGTCAAAGATCAAGTCTTCGCCGTGACACAGGAAGTTGTTGTAACTTCAGTGTCCATGCCCACATCTGAACCAAACTTTACGTGCTTGATAACTCTCCCACCCCAAAGACATCTACACGCCAATACCGATTTATATTCATAGCGGCAAGTGCTATGTAGCTCCACATAGGGGACACAGGAAGTGACATATAGCACCTTCATGCGGCGTCGGAACCGCGTAGCAAATTCACAGCCGCACCGGCAGAGCTCTAGAATGTGCAACTCGGCCGGCTCACACCCGGACGCGCTACAAGTGCGAGGGCCCGCCCAACGCTGCTTGCAGCTTTAATTCTAAATTGCATTCTTTCACCTGCCAAGGGTTTTTGTACTTCCTGTCCAGGCTAACATTGACTGCAGACTTTCACCACTAGAAGGCAGCACTCAAACACTCACAGCAACTGATTCTTGTTTCAGTTCTGAAATTTGGGCTAAAAGATTGTCAGAATTAAATAACATGTCTAGTTTTACTCACAATCTCATCAAGAGGTCTGTTTTTTGTAAAGAATGTCCATTTTCACAATCTATATTTGATCAAATCCACAATTATTTTTCAAACATTAAAGGCTCAAAGGAAGGAAGGAAGGAAGTAACAAAAATCTTGTTGAAAGTGTACAAACACTGCTGGATCTTACGGATGTCATGGTGATGATCTAATATATCCCTGTAAATTTTGTCAACAGGTGTTCAGTGTTTCCACTTAAACATTCACTTGTAATTCTGTTCTAAACCAACAGCCTAATATCGGTGGTAAACGTGACTTTATTTAGGAAAAAAACAAAAAAACAAAAACAAAAAAAAACTTCATCCTGATTACAAGTCGACTTTCAAAATGTGAGTAACTTTATGCTTAAGCTGTCATTTCAATGTGATTATGTGATCTTCTGAGTGAAATGTGATCCCAGGAATACAAAACTCACCATTTCTAAAATGACCACTGACCGTGACTTTTCAAAACACTAACAAAACTTAATATTCTGAGCGCTTGAAAAAAAATACTGGACTGAAACAAATGCACTGATTGTGTAGATATAACTCTCTGACATACTGGCGGCCTTGATTTTCCCTGGTTCCGGATAGCTTTCACTGGGGGCCTTGGTTTGGGATGTAGTGCTCAATTCACCAGTCCAGTATCTGGATGTAAGACAAACCTCAGAAGCTTCTTTCTTCTGTATTATTTTCCCCAAACTTCTCTGTAGCAGTGCTGGTGAAGAACAGCAAACAGCTACGTAAAGTCCAAATTTAATCAGCTGAACGCCGACATGGCCCACTGTTTGATGTCAGTGGGGCATTGTGGATACTTCTGCAGGGCCTCCATGATCTGGCTGTGGTCTAGCATGAGCCTCATCAGCTGGTATTCCCTCTGTGTTTTGGCTGAGGGGACATCGACCGGCCGGATGAGCTCCAGCTGCTGCAGGTGTTCAAAGGCCTGAGGATGAGCAAGAGGTCTTTAAATTTGCCATTTTTATATACAAATAAATATATAAATCTCTCTTAAAGGTGTCTTCCCATTGGGGCTGGACAACCTCTCAAACAGCATATAAAGTAGCATAGGACTCTTTAAAAGCTTTATACAGACCTTCATGATGACAGGCGGGTCAAAGTTGTACATGGAGTTGGACTTCCTCTGCAGGAACTTCTTAAACTCTAAAAACAACATGTCAAACTAATTATGTACACTGGCTGATGTCTGATTGTTTTTAGCATCAGGACTAAACCTTTTTCCTTGATGACTTGTGTTTTTCCTTTATAAGCTCTTTTTTTCCCGCATATTTGCACAAGTACTATAAAACTAAAAGCCACTTTTCCAATGTCATCTTGAACAGCTCTCCTGTGTCACTATTGTGTTGTGAGATTTTTTTCTTTCGTCCATCATTAAAACGTCAAAACAAACCAAAAACTACACGCAGCGTCCTGTCGTACCGTTGTGAACCATCTGGAGGTTGAACGGCTCTCCTTCATAAACGTCATTGAGGTGTTTCATGGCGATGACAAGGCACAGCTCCAAGATGGACAGACCTGGAGTGAGAAAAGCAAACAAATATAAACACATGGACTTAGTGGAGAGGTCTACGTGTGAAGACATTTCTCTCTGGATTTTGTTTTTACCGTGGAGCATATTAGCTTTGGTGTCTGCAAAACATAGTCTGCTGGCCTCCAGCAGGTCTGCAGGTTTGATGGCAGGTTTAGATACAGACACGCGACACAGACACAACATCTGGAAGTAAAAACAGAAGAATCAAACTGTAGATACTTTACATGGAGAATGAATCTTAAATAAAAGGATAATGATGGTTTTGTACCAGCAGCATGTGCATTGAACGGAAGTCTTTGCTGGAGTTGAAGTGTCTCTGTAAAACGTCCTCAACCGATTTGTCTTTAACCAGAGTCTGAATAAAAGAAAACATAAGAAATAATAAATAAAATGTGATTAATGCTACAAGCTGCCTTCTAGTTTCTGTAAAATCAGACCACTGGTGTAGCAGATATGGACCTTAAGTACAGGTGCATCTCACAACATTAGAATGTTGTGAAAAAGCTATTTTTTCCCCATAATTTAAGTAAAAAAAATTTAACTTTTAATATACTCTAGATTCAATAAAGTGCAATATTCCAGGCCTTTTTTGTTATAATCCTGATTATTACGACTTACAGCTCATGGAAATAAAAAATCCATATCTCAAAATATTAGAATGGAATAAAGAATGTCTAATACAGAAATGTTGACCTCTGAAAAGTTGAAAAGTTCTGAAATAGGTTTATTTCTGCTCTCAGTACTTGGTCAGGACTCCTTTTGCATGAATTACTACATCAATATGGCATGTCATGGAGGGAATCAACCTGTGGCTCTACTGAAGTGTTATGAAGCCCAGGTTGCTTTGATAGCTGCCTTCAGCTCGTCTGGATGGTTCGTCTGCTGTCTCTCATTTTCCTCTTATAATACGCCAGAGATTCGCTGCGGGGTTCAGGTCAAGTGAGTTTGCTGGCCAATCAAGCCCAGTAACACCATGGTCAGCAAACCAGTTCCTAGTGGTTTTGGCCCTGTGGGCAGGTGACAGGTCCTGCTGGAAAAGGAAAGCAGCATCTCCATAAAGCTTGTCAGCAGATGAAAGCATGAAGTACCCTAAAATCTCCTGGTAGACACTGCATAGATTCTGGACCAAGACCAGCTGATAACATGGCACCCCGAATCATCACTGACTGTGGGAACTTCACACTGGATTCTGTACCTCTCCACTTGTCCTCCAGACTGAGACCTGAATTTCCAAATTAAATGCAAAATTTACTTTCATCTGAAAAGAGGACTTTGGACCACTGAGCAACGGTTCAGTTCTTTTTCTCCTTAGCCCAGGTAAGACACTAGCAATGTAACACCTGTAGCTCATTTCCTGGACTCCTCTGTGCTTGGTGGATCTTGATGCACCGAGTCCAGCCTCAGTCCCCTCCTTGTGAAACTCCACCAAGTTCTTGAATCTGCTTTGCTTGACATACCTCTGAAGGCTGCAGTCGTCCCTTTTGCTTGTGCACCTTTTCCTTCCACACTTTAAACCTTCCAGTCAGCTTTCCATGAACATGCTTTGATCCAGCCCTTTCAGCAGTGACCTTCTGTGGCTTCCCTCCTTGTAGAGGGACTCAATGAGTGTCTTCTGGACAACTGTCAAGTCACAAGTTTCCATGATTGTGGTTGTGGGTACTGAACCAGACTGAGAGATTAAAGGCTCTTCTCATGTCAACATTTCTGTATTGTACATTCTTTATTCTAATATTTTGAGATATGGAATTTTAATTTCTATGAGCTGACAGCCGTAATCAAAGATTAAAACTAAAAAAGGTTTGAACTATTATACTAACATTTTCACAGTATTCTAATTTTCTGAGATGCACCTGTATAGCGCCTCCTCCAGGTCAATCTGTGGTATTTTAATGCAAGAACTAGAAGACCAACACTAAAACAGAAACCCCAGGTTCAGACATACTCTTCTCTGATTTGAGATCTCTAGACTGAGCCGAGATCATTTCACTGATTTCACCTTTACGCTGGTGTTCCAGTCCTGAGCGAAGCTGTCGTCGGGGAAGTTGTGCAGCAGGCTGAGCTGGATTCGGACCCGCTCCAGGTACTGAGGGAACGTCAGGCTGCTCAGCAGGTGGATCTGACGGTGGGAGAACCTCGACTTCACCCGCTTCTCCAACAGCTCCAGAACATCCTAGATGCAAATGACCACAAAAAAAGCATTAAAGCAAAACTCCACCAGCATTATCTTGAAAGGTTGGGAGGACTGAGCGAGGCCCACCAGTCTGCAGGTAAGGCCGACCACAGCAATGGGAGCCTGAGCAGACTGGGAGACGTCAAACAGGTTGTAGAGCAGCGTCTGGTTCTTATGGTGGGCAAACAGGTCGAACTCATCCAGGACGAACAACACCGGGCTGCTGCTACTGCGATCACCTGGTGTGAAACCCAAACAGCAACCGTAGGTCACACTCAAAGCATAAACCACACCTTTATGGTCTTTAACTGAGATGATTCCATTTGAAAAACTGCATTATCAGTTTTCTAACCTTTCTTCAGCGCCTCCAGCAAGAAAGCCATATTCTCTGCAAAACTTCCCTGAAATGAAGCAGAAACAGGTTTTCTGGAACCGTTTCATTTCAACATTTGTGACAAAACTGTTGATAAAACTCTTTCCAGATAACTTACAAACACTTTGTCACCGACAACGTTTTCCAGGTGGAGTTGCCGCGTTATTTCTTTTAGAGCTATTCTGTCATCAGTCTGCAGGAGACCTACAGCAAAAAGACAAATGTGATTACCTGTACTCAAAGACATTTTTTATAAATAATAATAAAGTAAGGCTGCACAAAGACATCTATGAATCCATGTGCATTTAGAAACAGTAGATTCACTGGTTGAATATCTTCTATGGCCACAGGAAAGAACAAATCCAGAAATGAGAAATCTAAGAAGTAAGTAAATAAGTGTTTACGTTCTCAAATTCTGAATAAATAAAACTGGGTTTGGTGAGAAATCAGTACCATTGAGATGAACCTGTAGCAGGTTTTTTTGCACTTCTTTTTCCTCCAGCAGATCTCTCAGCACACACTTCAGCAGCTGCAGACACATAAACACAAACAGGTAGGACAATACAACCCCTCGCAGGATTTTAAAACCAATTCCTTCTTGTTTCAGCCATTTTTAACCCATAAGCAGCATGGGTTCTGGCAGTATAGGCTCACCATTGTTTTTCCTGCCCCCCTGGGGCCGACGATTAGCACCGAGTTACTCTCCCCGTGGACGGCAGTGCGCTTCAGCAGCTCCAGGAGGTGTCTGAAAATACAGTGCTTTGACTACAATACCCATAATGCATAATACTAATATCAGTAATAATGTGTTATTTCGTAAAAGATACATTTTTGTTTTTTGTACTCTACTTAAGTGTCAGTAAAGTTTATGCAGTTCTCAGCTCCATGTAACGAGTGCAAATGACTAAATCCTCAGTCTTTGCAGGTGGATTTCTCTACCTGCTGCAGAGAGCAACACCTGGGATACTCGTGTTGTGTCCAAGTCAGCTGGGAACTGGAGCTTTTCCAGCCTCCAAAGTGGGACAGTGCTGTCAGCCGGGTAAGACTGAACTGGGTCAGTGAAGCTCACACCAAGTCCCCGATCGTCTCTTCATTACAGATGACAATCCTACAACAGCTTCTATTTAAACATTCAAGGATTTCTGAATCATATCTTCATCTTGCCCCTTCTAACTATACCACATCCCTCTCTAAAGAAGAGACCTGTAAATTACCCACATTTGTATCTAAACTAGAGCTGAAGCACAAAATTCATCTGCAACTATTCTGATATTCTTTCTAGCAAAAATGACAAAAAGTCTATGGTTCCATTTGATCAAAATGAAATAAACCCACTTGTGTTGAGCTTCCACTCCCTCCGGCCTGTCAGGGAGCTGCTGATGGCAAAGCCGCTCCCTTAAGATCTCCTGAACCTGAACAAATCATGCAGTAACACAAATTATCATGTGCTTGCCAGCCAGACGCTCATATGTATGTAAATAATCGTGAAGAACAGTCATCTCTCTATTGACATAAACAAGTTAGAAGAGAATAACTGATACGAACCTGTGTGATGCATTCCCCTACTGGCAAATGAGGATCTTTCATCTTCCTCTTACTCATTGTCCCTGTAAGCTGCAAAACACTTTGTGTATTGATTAGACTGCCTGACATGTGTGGTGCCCAAAATGTGCAGCAGGGGCTTCAAAGGGTCCTTATTGACATTCCAAGAAAATGACAACTACTTTAGTATGTTTTTATCTTATTAAGCAGCATTACAATATGAAATAGTAATTATATCACAATTACTTTCTAGGCTCCAGTTTTACTTTCTGCCCACTTAACGATCTCGTCACCAACAGTACTGAGCTACAACTCTGAACATACAAAGTGGTTTCAATGAGCCCCTTAGTCCTGGACTTCGACAAGTTGACACCAAACTCCAATCCAGTATTCGTCAAAACACTTTAATGCCGCTTAGTGACATACGTGAGTTAACGTTGTAACGTTTAACAAGGTCTATCATACATGAGGATAACCCAGCCTTCAATTCGGCATATAGTTAATGTAACAAGAAACATCTAACGTTATTTAAATACAATTTCCACTTTAATAACTTCCTCGGAGGTGTGTTTACATATATTATAAAATACCTGAAAGTGACTCGTAATTATTCAGAAGCAGTCGCAAGCTGTATTCAATACTATATTAATATTTGCCGTCAAGCAAGGAGGCACTAATCTGTCATAATTTAAGAATGGAGTTTGGTCTCACTTTCTCTCCACGCTGAAAGTAACGTCACCGGGGCTCGTTAGCTGCGCGCCGAAGAGGCAAACTACAACAGCAACAAGCTTTATCTTAACGAGCTAAGCTTACTCAGAGTATGTGTTACATTGACGTTAGTCTGCCTACAAATGTATATACATATAATAATAACGACACATACCAAGGGAAACCAAAGTACCAAGAGGTCCGAATCTTCGCGGGAATACTGCTCTGCCCCAATGACGACTTCCTGCTTTGACTGAACGGACTCTACGGCTCTGATTGGCTGAGGCTCAGAGTAGAACAGAAATGCACTGTCAGATACAGTATGTGTATCACAGTTGCTCTACACAACAACAACAACAACAACAATAATAAATAACTGCAAATGGCAGTGTATGCATCCACTGCTGAAAACAGTATTTACTGCTATAAAACAATGTCGGACACCGTAGTTTTCTCTGGACCCCTGCCAAATCTGACCAGTGATGACATGTATAGCCGCATGTCGTCATTCCGCCGCTGGTTGTCGAGGTGGTGTCCAGCAAACGATGTGGGCTTTGTTGATCATTGGCAGACTTTCTGGGGAAGACCTGGTCTGATCCGGAGAGACGGCATCCATCCCACTTGGGAAGGAGCAGCTCTCATTTCTAGAAATCTGGCCAAGTTTATTAGTGGACCAAATCCATGACAACCCAGAGTTGAGACCAGGAGGCAGAGTCGCAGTTTAACACACTTCTCTGCCCTTCTTTTTCAGCAGTTACCCACCCAAAACCCTACGCAGAGTCGCAGTCTAACACACTTCTCTGCTCCTCCATTTCAGGAGTTACTTAGTGAAAATCCTATAGTGACGGTGTCTGCCCCCCGACCATCGAAATTATTTAAA
>NC_060150.1:18091278-18094469 GCF_021292245.1 Micropterus dolomieu | reverse complement strand
GCCCCCGTGTTCCTGCTCGACACCCTCTACTGCAACGACTATTGTTGCTAGTCTTATTGTTATTATTGTTATTATAATCATTAACATTACGATGGTTACCATTAACACTATTATAAATATCTGTACCATTTTTCATTTAGTTTATAGCAACATTACCTTCGCTGTCTGTACCTCTGTGTGTATATTGTGTAGGCTGCCTCCCTCCCCTCTCTCTCTCCTTACATCCCTCTCTCTCTCTCTCTCTCTCTCTCTCTCTCTCTTTCACCCCAACCGGTCGAGGCAGATGGCCGCCCACCCTGAGCCATGGTTCTGCTCGAGGTTTCTGCCTCTTAAAAGGAAGTTTTTCCTTGCCTCTGTCGCCTAGTGCTTGCTCTTGGTGGGAACTGTTGGGCTTCTGTAAATATCATCACAGAGTACGGTCTAGACCTGCTCTTTTATGAAAAGCGCTGTGAGATAACTGTTGTTGTGATTTGGCGCTATATAAATAAAATTGAATTGAATTGAAAATTGAATTGCTATTTGAGTTAACTTTTAGCCTACTAAAAACTACAGTGCCCATGCATTTTAAGAAACTACTGAGACTTAAAAAAACCTGACATATTTATATGCTTACTTTATAAACAAAATTAAAAAACGACTATTTTTTTGTCTAGAAACATATTTGAAATGGCCATATCTTATCCAAATCCATATCCAAATGTTTAAGCCTATATATCCTACCTCCCACCTCCTTAATCTTTTTCAGACAAACAAAATCCAGTCAGGATTCATTAGATATATATATTAAGTATACTTAATTGAACAAACTTTTATTTTAGGAAACATCTGTGTAATTCTGACAAACTATGAAGGTGTGATGTATAGCATTTTTTAAATGACACTGACTGCCCTTACACAGGCAGTTATATGTAATTATGAATGGATTTATTTAAATCTGTAAAGCCATAACTGCCACCACTGCTCTGATGTCGATAAAATTAGGAGGCAATGGTTCATCTGAATGGCTCACGGGTTGCCTGCATAACAACATCTTTTACTCATTCACAATGATGATGAAGCTCTGGAGGTACTTTTGGTACTACTTTTGGTTGACTGATGATAATAAAAAAACCACCAGTTATCCACCAGATATCTCGCAAATCGTCTCCGCTCACATTTACCCTGTCACATTATTCTAAAATACAACTCACACTCTCCACTCACATGTTTGCCCTTAAAAATACATGAAGAGGTCCTTTTACAGCTGCCAAATACACTGAATTCATTTAACGACTCCTCAGGTTTGACCTTAAGACAAAATTCAAGCATTTGCACCCGGAGCTGCATCTTGTTTTCTTTTCAGATGATTGAACTCTGAGGGAAATGATCTGTTTTTGCTTCAGTACTACTATCTTTTATATTTTCACATTTTTACCCACTTAAATTTTAGCATTATTTTATATTGGTTGATGAAATGCTAAACAGGTGATAGAGCAGGCATTAAAAGTCTTAATGTGATACTTTCAAATTAATCAAATTAATTATTCACATTAGTACAATTTGCGGCTAATAGTCAAACAATCTTGTTGGCACAATATGCCTCATTAATATGACACAATACCTCCAAGCTATTAGCAAAATATTTTTTCTCCCCTGTCAATAGGATTATTATTAGTGAGTTTCATTACTTTAACAAGGGTGTGATTTTTTTATAACCCTGACAAGGAATGTGTATTTCTGTTGTATTTAATACTAAGGTTCGTGTATTTTGGTTTTGCATGTTTTAGCAATAGTGCAGAACAGATACACTTTATATTTTCATTTTTAAATTAATATTTCTTTTCATGCATGCAGCCATTGGTTTCTATTCACCTTGATACAATACATATTTAATATGTACAGAATTTAAACAATAGTTTGTAGGCTATGTAATCCATCACACATGCTTTATTATAGATAGGTATTACATGGTAATAATCATTAAGAGATATTTGCAAAAGTCTCAACTTTTAATGATCCTTTATCTTGTTCAGCCTGTCTCCTTCTGTTATACAGACTTAGAAAAAAATACCTGTTTTTTTATGTTTTTTCCAGTCTGTCTCACTGAACTGGTTGAAAATATGTTAAATGAAAACCTTTGTTGGACTGCTGGTACATATATAAACACCAATTCAAGATACACTAAACCATAACGATTTTATAAAAAGGAACATCACAGCAGAGGAGAAAATATTATCCGCTGTGGTCTACCCATAATTACTTCAATTTTAACATGACTGTTATATTAGTATTCATTTGAAATGTCTTGCCAAGCCTTTTCACCCTGCCAAAAAGTGTCAACATTTCTGCACAATTTTAGCATCGATCATCAGCTGCTTTAATGCAGAAATGATTTGCCTTAGCCATCAGATATCAGTGGATCCCTTATAATAAGAAAGATACAGGTTGATAATCACAGCGTCCATTATCTTGTATTCTGTCACATTACTAAATAAGGTGACCAGATGAGAAAGGGTAAAATCCGAGACCGGGGGGGGGGCTATCGGTACATTGAGTGTCAATGAACATTAACACACGTGAAAATCAAAACACAACGCTAAAATGTATTATTTTTGTTCATGTAGTCACCTGTCTATTATTAGGAAAAACACATCTGTGGATGTAGGTAAGTCATGATCTTTTACCTAATTTTTATATTTATTTTATTCATGTCATCAGTGCAGTGTCACATCTGTCTGCGCAACGCGCGTGTCAGATCTCTCCGCCGTGCACTTTCCCTGTCGTCGCGACTGTAACGTCCACTAACCACAAGAAAACATTAAAGCTGCAAGCAGCGTTGGGCGGGCCCTCGCACTTGTAAGCGCGTCCGTGCGTGAGCCGGCCGAGTTGCACATTCTGGAGCTCTGCCGGTGCGGCTGTGAATTTCCTACGCGGTTCCGACGCCGCATGAATGTGCTATATGTCACTTCCTGTGTCCCCTATGTGGAGCTACATAGCACTTGCCGCTATGAATATAAATCGGTATTGACGTGTAGATGTCTGCGGGGTGGGAGAGTTATCAAGCACGTAAAGTTTGTTTCAGATGTGAACATGTACACTGAACAATAATGTACCCAAACAATAAAATAAATTCCTTTTATATTTCCCTGCCTTGTTGTTTATGTGTACATACAGAGGAAGAATGTGAGAACAGCACACATTTCATCGTTACT
>NC_060150.1:18075687-18091178 GCF_021292245.1 Micropterus dolomieu | reverse complement strand
ATATAATCCGAGCAAATTCAATAGGGACCTCGCACGGTCGTGCTCGGGCCCTAATAATCCGAGCAAATTCAATAGGGACCTCACACGGTCGTGCTCGGGCCCTAAAAATATATATAATCCGAGCAAATTCAATAGGGACCTCACACGGTCGTGCTCGGGCCCTAAAAAAGGGGAAAAGAGCCAAGTGTTACTTTGTGGGTATAACAACGCTGTTGACACAATTTAAAGATAACCTGCAACCCCTGCTGGAGCAAGAAAACTATACAACGATAAGTAGGCCTATTTAATGTTTAATTGGGCTATAATCAAAACTCATCTAATTTTCGGGACAAACCGGAAAGGGGTCGGGACAACTGCTCGTAATTCGGGACTGTCCCGGATTTTTCGGGACGTCTGGTCACCCTATGACTAAAGTCAAATAAGGGAAATAACAGATACATGAACTTTTCTTCATTTTGCCCCAGGAACCCTGGAGAGCCCCAGACCCCTCTGTGGGAACCATTAGAGAGAAGCCCACCCACATATCCAGTTGTTCCTCGTTCTTTTTATAGTTTTATTCTAAACTTTTGCCATGCAGAGGTTATGTGTCTGAGCTCTGGAGGTAACGTGCATCACCTCCCATCTGGTGGCTGCTCCTGCCGCGCAGGCGCAGTGCGGCTCTCCATCATTTCCAATATCCCAGTGTAGGAGAACCAGCAGAGCCACAGAACTAATGGGTAGGCTTCTTATTTTTAATTTTTCAAAGGTCAGAAACGTACTATTACTCGGCCATTTCACTGTTTCAGTGCCGGTATGCATTCGCCGGGATGCCCGGGTAAGAACGGACTATTTACGGTTTGATTTGACGCAGACAGATACGTTGGTGCCTGAAAAGCGTCTCTCTCTCTTCTTCTTCGCTCTCTCTCTGCAAACGGGTTTGCACGGCTGTTACCTAGCTTGTAGCATGCTAAGCTAACCCGTGCTAACTCGGCCTGGCCATGGCCTTGCCTTGCCTGGCCCCTTGGCGTAACCTAAGGCGGGCCTATCTGCTTTTCACTTCGACAGTTTAAAGTCGGAACTTGGGTTTTGGGTCCTCAACATGCAGGGGTCCGGTTACGGTTCGCCAATAAAAAGCTAAAACGTTATTAGCGTAGCCGAGCTCGCCCTCTAATTCATTTTTGTTACAACAAGCTAGCTGTCTCAGCTAACTAACGGTAGCTAGACAGCTGACGCTTGGCATGTTAACCCTCAGCTAGTTCAGTTGCTGTTTCCAATGCATCAAACAGCACAGTGAGACTGATTTCGCTTGTTGACACGGTCACTTTTTTTTTTTTTTTTGTTAACACGGAGGCCCACAGACGATGGAGTTTCAGCTGCACGTCTCGCCCTGTGACTAACTAATGTTAAACAACCTTTAACGCCAGACGGCCGTCTCTAAAACGTTAATAAAGCAAACACTTGGCACAGTTGGTAGGCAGCCTGGCTAATGTTCACCAAGCTAATTGGCTATTATCTAACGCTCAGGCAACTGTGGTTGCTTTGGTAATGTACACAAGCGGTTGTCATGTTCTCCAGTTTTAGGGGGGAGAAAGTCTTGTCATGTAGCTAGCGAAGTAGCCAACTTGATTAGCTGTCAACTTTGAAGGCTGCAGCAAAACAATATGGCTAATTCACCCCTAAAGCTAGCCTTAGCCAACTCAATGGAGTTACAGCGAGATTTAAATGCTAGGCTGAGAATTAATGGATTTAATCTAGCCAGGTACTGAGAGAGCAGTGGTGGATATTCTGTGGTTCAGTGTGAGGAGACCAGGACATTCTGCTGTACCATTTTGATGTTGCACAGTTTGGGTCTAATGTTAATTCCTTTAAAAAAAAAAAAAATCATGCCTAGGATTGTTACTCAAACAGTAAATGCTTTGTGCAGGGAACTGGTATTGCTACCTCTCCACTCTTGCTTTATTTAACTGCATATTACAGACCCTGTTCACTTTAAGACTAAATGCATTTTTATAGATTAGATATGCAGATCTCAATGCACTAAATATTCAGAAGTTGTTAAGGACATTTATGACTATAGACATACCCTGGACTGCCTAGTCAACCTTTTATATTACTTCCCAAACACTGCCTCTATTCAAGGTGACATATAGTAGAGCCACAGTCCTCTAATTTACCTGAGTCTGATCATGAATGTTCCACTGAATGCACCTGATTGTAATTTCTGATTCTTGGTGTAACCTGCCTGTCTTCTGCCAGCTGGATCTAAACACCACTGCAAATAACATACATGATGTATAGTGTGTGACAAAATAACGTAGACCTTAAATCTCACTGAGACATGAGGCACATTCAGGCTCAGACAAAAATGTCTTTTTAGGTTGTGCTGGACTGAGAACGTGTTCCCATGATTTTAATGTTCTGACAAAGCGTATCCTCTCACTTTTTATCTCTTCTAATTCACTTTATTTGTTTGGCACTCAGCAAAGAATTAAGGCTTCTGGTTGGTAATTTACTGTACTCCAAATGCTGGTAAAGATTTTGTTGTGTTCTCCTACAGTCATCGTTTAAGTGTTTTGTTCTGATCTGAATCATGAGGTGAAGTTCACTGGCTGCTGTACCAAGCTAGGAGATAAAAAGTTTACTTTTCTTGTTCTGGTCAGGATGAGTCAGGACAATTTAGAAAGGGATTGTGGGTTGGATAGACCTTCATGAGTTGAGTTAATTCCAGACATTAAGCTCCAGTGATCACTTCAATAAATAAAGAGCTGTTAGGATGCAGTCAATTTACTGTAAAATAACAAAATGTACCAAATATCACAATATGAACCACTTAAATGATAGCAGGACATAAGAGAAAGACAAATACTTCTTGACCATGTAATTAAATGCACACAAGCTACTTTGTCTGATCATATTCTTTCAAATTTAGACATTGAGATGTAACATTTTCATTTACATAAGCTGCCATCCTTAATGGTAAATTCAGTAACTCAAGAGCCTTTGGCTGGGGTTCCACTTGTCATTGTGATCTGAGGTCTTATCTAAAACATTTTCTCCTTACTGGGACTGCATTGCTGTAAGTCTACTTTATTTATGTCTTTTTCTGCATTACCCTTTCCCCGAGTCCTCTTCTTGTTCCATATGCTGCTTGTATGAAGTTGAAGACTGGATTGAGTCCAAACTGTGTAGCATTCCCATCACATGCAAGGTTGTTTTGCGCCAAAACGCTAATAAACTTCCCGTGGTGCTGCATCTTTTCCTCAGTGTTATGTTGGGGAGGAAAATGGGAAATAATTTAGATTTTTGTTGATTGCTTTCACCTAGTAGAATAGGTCATATTTACTTTCTTAGATGCTACAAAATATATGACACTATTTTTGCAGTCGGGTCTCAAGTCGTGGACATTGGCGACTCTGCAGTTACGTTGTCAGGCTCCATGTTACTCTCTTTGTCATTTATTAAGGATTAGGGACAGTCCTGCCCAACAACATTTGTCATGGCAATAATGACAACAACAGCACACGCTGAGGACATGGTGGAACATTTTATTATAGGATTCAATTCAGGATCCTTTTCCATATTTATTTCCTAAATGAATAGCTGATTTGACCAGGTGATTAAAAACGTTTCATTGAATTACCAATTGTAACCATCGCCTCTTGAGTCACAGGAGTCGTCAGGTTTTGGCACTAAAATGCTCCAGAAGGACTAAAACTGTGTTCAGCTGCTGCACAATAATTGATCACATTTCACAATTTCCCTTTTTGTTTATGCTAGCAGCAATTGCAGAACATCTTAAAGGTCTAATATCTAATCGCTGTTATGCCTTCTTGGCCCTTAACCTAACTCGTACATGATCCATGGTTGTTTGTGCTAGCAATGTGCACTCATCAAAGCTTGTGCGTATTTGGATATGCTATTTGTTGTAATTTTGTTGGATCTAATCCTCTTATAAATATTGTTTTCAGCCTGCTCTTAGCCCTATCAGCTCTACATACATTTCAGCAGTATACCACTTACAATTACAAACGGTTCTACTCTGTCTCTTGAAGTGCAGTGAAGCTTCATATTGCTGGTGCCATTGCAACTAGTCATCGGGAGAGAAATCTGCATTAATGCACACAATTTGCATGACATTTGATGCCGGGTATGCCGTTAAAGCTGAAATATATCAGCTTTGTTTGTTTTAATCTTCCAGAGAAAGTCAATCGGCAATAGTTTCACCAGTTCACCGGTATCTAAAGTATTTGTTGTATTGCTAAGTCCAATTTTATTTGTTAACTTAAATTGGACATCTGTGGCATAGGTTTTGATTTATAACTCAACACCCGTTTATGGCACTCTTGCAACACCAGACAGATGTTTCGTACGTGACCAGGCCATATTATGTTAAAGTTAAATCCCCCACAATAACAGTGACATTTGTCATTCACTTTGAGATATGATATGATGGTGGGCTATGCACGTGTTTGTATAACTGAAGTCATCCGGGTAACTTATAGGCTATTTCACCTTCTTTCATTACTGAATAGAGGAATACCCGGGTGCAGTAACCGTGTCTACGTTAGGAGTGGGAATCTCTGGGCACCTCACGATTCGATTATGATTCAGAGGGCTGCGATGCGATTTAGAAAATGATTATCGAGGCATAATTTTCTTCTATACAGGATCTCTGGATAATTACAAAGCATTTAATTTGCGCATTAAAATCGAAAAGAAACATCTCCTAATTAGCTTAAAAGGACTAGTTTGCATCCCTAATTTATTTCACTAACCTCATCTCCATGATCCCTGATTTCTTTAACAACCAGTTATCAGACTCCTCTGAAAACTGAAATATAATTATCAGTATGTACAGGATGTATACAGGACAGAGGTTTACATCAGTTTAGTCTAAGATTGTACCAGATGTTCTCAACCCTTGACAAGTAGGTAAGTTAGTAATGACATACAGCTGAGCTAATCAAGGTTACTTCGTTACTAATTTAACTAACGTTATAAGCAGCCAAAAACGTGCTGTGCAGGGGAGATGTTAGCTAGCCCTAACCACCTTTACTTTTCCAGCAGTTGGAGAAACTACGTACTTCTATTAACATATACACTGTGACCTAGACTGCACATTTACTACCAGACTGAAACTTACTGCTAATATTTTCCTCCGCTAACTTTCACCGTCATGTTCTGCCCCTCGCTCTCTCTCTTTCGCTCAGCCTCACTCGTACACACACACACACACACACACACACACACACACACACACACACACACACACACATATATACAGAGAGCTGCCAAGCGCTGAGTGTTAACATGCTCACACAGTGCGCGAGTTAAAATCATTACTTGCGCATTGATATTAATGATTGTGTGACATTTAAGTAGGGAGGTTATTCATGCCGCAGCGGTGGTGTGCCAAATACAGGGGTGGTCTCTGTTATGTGCACGCTATAGACCATCCAGGCGCTGCACTTCGCGAGTTCCACTTTTTGCGTTTCGTCAACATTATGTTATCAATTAACATGGGTCATGGCGAGCAGAGGTTTTCAGTGGTCCAGGTGTGCGTTACTCAAAAGGTGAAGACTACTGAGAGTCTCTGCAACTTCCTTAACGTTGTCTCCATGATCAGCCATCTCCACTGGCATAAGCAGTTAGCAGGAACAAGCAATCTAAGCTGACGACTTGTTTCCACCACATCTATAGCCCCAATCTGATCTGTAGCCCCAATATTTAATTACAAATGCAAAAAGGCCAAAAATGTAATCTTAAAAAAGATCACCCTGCAGTAAAAGGTTACAGATTAGCAGTTTCTCATATGTAATTTGTACATGGTAGGCTGGTTCTAGAGTGTCAGGAAATGGTGGGGGAGAAATATGCAGTAAAATGGTAAGAGGTGAGATCTAAATTTGTGCCTTCACATTAGCAAGGTGGCAGATTTAGGGAGTGTTTCTTTGCCAAAGGTTGAGATGGAAACACTTGGCTAAAACACCTATGTCATTTCTAATCAAAATGTCTTTGATTTGAATCTGGTCCAGGATTTTTTGCTGCACATTACTCCCTTCTCTTCTTATCCTTCCTGTCTCTGATTTGAACAAACAAAAAACCAAATAGAAACCTTTAAAAATGGAGGTGTCACTGTAAACGGCTACTCTGTACTAAGCTGAAAAACAGGACGTTTCTTCTTTTGATGTGAACACAACAATAGAAATTATGTTTTCTCTGTTGCATTTTCTAAATATGGAGTTCTGGGAAAGGAGATCTTAATGATGTGGTTCTCTGATACGAAGCTACACACCTCTCCTCCTGAGATGGTGAGGTACGTCTGTTGCTGCTGCGTATTTCCAGATAAACAGCGTACGTTTAGCTGCTGCTTCGTTTTTACTGTGCCACGGGTAGCACTACCTCCTTACCTCTCTTCCTCTGTGGTAGTGTCACTGGGTTTGGTCTCAGCAGCTCACAGGGCAGTTATGAGTCAGCAGCAACGGCGGCTGAGAGGAGGCTTTGCATGGAGCTCCATCACTTACATACTGAATTCAGCCCCATTTACCAGCTTTGATGGGCTTCTACTAGTGTTTGAAATTCACCTTCTGCGAGTGGGGGAAAATCCACCAAAATTACTACATAAAAATTATATAGGTTTATTAGGTATCTATCAATAGTGTCATATTTTGATTATCTAATATTTCTTCATGACAATTCTGATGTCTAAATTGGTTATATCAAGTTTTAGGGAGGGTCGCGAAATATTTTCAACTTCAGAAAGGGGTCAGACTGCCAGAAAGGTTAAGAACCCCTGCATTAGTACATGTAGGTAGCTGGATGTGGATGTCGAGTCGGCCGACTCCTCCAAATATTTGGCATTCTAGATTCTGGCTGGTGTCGGCGATGTGTTGACGTGTCATGTTGAGTAGTTCGCACATAACGACTGCCGACCGCTGATTTACCCCCAATCACTCTACAGTATCTTAGGTGTTTTTTAACCTGGACCCTATTTTTGCATATTTTGTGTCTGTGACTAAATAGGACAATTTTTTTATTTGGTCCAGTAGTGAGCGAAAACACTGCAGTCGGCAGCAGTGAAACAGGGCTGCAATGTTATCCTTGCGCGCAATTGCGCTTGTGCTTTTTTTTGCCACAGACTGGCTCAGATTGTTATTACAAGTTTCTGACAACATTATGGTAAGGATCTCTAAAGAGACTGAGCTTTGTTTAATATGGCTGTCATCAAAGCTACCTGAATTCATAGATAAAAATAGTAATTTTACCGTCCATATCTCGGGGGTTGTTTGTCTACCGCTGCCTCGGTCGGTTAGTTTGTTTGTGTTATTGTGTGACTTTGTTATATCAATTTGTTTATCATCTGATTATGGCTACTTGAGATCACCGATTGCCGATCTGATCGCCAGGGGGCAGTGTTATGTTGCAGCATGTCAGTGAAATGCCAGCATGGAAGAGAATGCATATTTGAGAAAGGCTTATTAGCTTTAAGAGAAACCACTAAAACATCTGTAAATGCACAGTACAGTGTTTCTCACAGAATTACCATGTAACTTTGGCGCCGCGGGGGGGGCCTAACCTTCGCCAGCCCAGCTGTATTCTAACGTTAACATAGCTATCCTTATTGGCTAGGCTCCTCGCATGCTTTCTTATAACTTATTTGAAAGTGGGTCTCCGACATTTGCAGCATTGTGTTAAGAAAATAGACAGACTTAACTTCTTAACTTAAATGAATTAGTTTTTCAGTAACGTTAAACACATGGCTCCATTTCTATGGGTTTGAGAGGAAGCAAGCAGAGGTGCTGAGCGAAACTATGCGGTGTGCGCAGCTCCACAATAAATTAGGATTTTACTCATTAAATAGTATGGTAGTATGTGGCGGTCAGCCTTGATATTGTGGTGTGTCGTGTTGCCACAAACAAATCAATGAATGGGAAACACGGCAGTGTGGTGCAGATTGTTACAGACAGCTACAGACTGTTTTTATGTCATCTTAGTTGTGATAGTGAGTTGGTTAAAATCGCCGTAATATCGGTGCATGAAAAACCAATCGCTGATCACTCCTTCAATCGTAAATAGGTGATCCAATGGCCAATTGGAACAAGCCTGCTATCTAGTGTCTGACAATATTATGGAGGTTTCCCTGCAGAGAGACCATTGTTTTAAGAGTAAGATCCTTTTTGTTCAACCAGAAACAGTCACTATATCGCTCTCATCAAAGCTACCAGACTCCCTTGATAAAAAATAATAATTTATTTCTCCAGCCTAACACTGCCTCGGTCCGTTTGTTGTGAGTTTGGTGTTGGTGATGCTATCCGTCGTCTATAGGCAGGACTTGACGATTCTGATTCGACTATGTAAATCCTTAGTTGGGGACAGCCCTAGTATTTTGACGCTTCTTTGACTAGGTAAGCCGTAGAAATACACTGTTCAAAATGCAAAAATAATCTACTAGGCATGTGCGCTTGCACGTATTTAATTGGCCACCATGACCTTTTGCTGCTGAAATTATTATTAATAAATGTCAGATTGGACTGCATTGGATTCAATGAGAGGGCTGGGATTAAAAGCTAGACAACAAAAACCTCATTGTGATATTTAAAAAAATAAATGCTAAGCGCCAAGTTTCAATCTCGCAGGTCACATTGTGTCTGTTAATTAAAGTCTGTCTGTTGTTTTCCAAGTGCTGGAAAATCGAAGGCAGTTAGCGCTGGCTTACATCTCCTCTTCAGACTGCGGTCTGGAAGCTGAGCAGGACGGTTTTTTGGCTGCTAGTTCAAGGTCATTTGTTGTGATTGATCCATTGGACCAAAAATTGACCACGCTTTCTGACTCTGTGGAAAAACTTGCTGGTGACACCAAAGCACTGGATCATTGTGTCAAAACCCTTGAAGCGGACCATGCCAATGACAAAGAAAGTTTAAGCTTTCTTTGTGAGCCCTAGCGGACTATAAGAAAATAATGGAAGAGGAAATGTCGAGCCTGAAAGACAAGCTAGACAACCGAGAGAACCGTGCAAGGAGACAGACCCTGAGACTTGTGGGCTTCCTGGAGGGAGTGGAGGGGAATGACCCAATAGCTTTCTTACAAACCTGGCTTCCTAAAACAGTAGGCTTGGATGAAGACCATCATATAGAAATTGAACGTGCTCACCGTATGTTCCAGCGACGCCCCGGGGAAGGTGGCCTCCCGCGGGCCATTGTGATCTGGCTTCTCTGCTTCTCGGACACGGTGAGGATCCTAGATGCAGCGCGTAAGAAAAGATCACTCCTCTATGGCAACTCAAAAATTATGATATTCCGAGACATGTCCACAACGCCATATAAGAAAAGGAAAGCATTCGTCCCACTGAAAAAGAAGCTCCACAACAAGGAGAATCACCACCCCGACATATTAGCTTGATCTGCCCTGCCAACGATATGCCGACCAATTCACCTGTGCAGAGGCCATTTGATACACACCTATTGGGTAAGGGTGCTCCGATCGATCGGTTACCGATCATAATCGGCCGATAATGGCTTTAGCTAGTTTGATCGGTGGGCGCTAAAAAGGCCGATAAGAAAAGCCGATCAGACGATGCAATACTCGCCAGACAAATTTTCAACGGCAGCTAAAATGTTTCACTACGCTGTCTGAGCGGTTTTCAAAGTAAGCTAGCACCAAAGTCCTTCTCAGACAAGAAGGGATTAACGCGCCCACATTATCATTTACAATTACAGTTGAGCAGCAATCAGACAAGTGGAGCAACACGCAGGAGTATTCATGTGAAACTGTCGCAGCTGTGCTCATCTCACTCACACGCCACCCGCAACCGGAGTTTAACAGACACAGCGCATCAGGCAAAGAGAGACTGATCCTTCAGTGTGAGTTTCCTGATGCAAATAGCGGTGCCACTCAATCAGCTGATTGCATCGCTCTCTCTCTGTTTTCGTTACAAAAACGGAGACCTTTTGCTACGTTTCCGCCTCCTGTCCAGATTAAAAAGGTGATGCAGTCTATGATCAGAAGATGTTTGTTTGAAAACGCTGCTGACCCGATGGACAAAACAGAGGACTTTATAAAACGATGACACACACTCACATTTGGCTTTGTGAGTCGGTCATGCAAAGCAAAAACACGATGCTTTAAGGAGTTTTAATTTTGGTATTTTTATTAAACTATTCGTACTGTGTAAATAACAGTTAACCTAGCCTACTGTGCATGTCGCTGTATTTACTTTGGGACAACTCCCAGACTGTTTTCCGCCGCCGTCTCTCACACTCCCGTGTTACTTTCAGTAACAGTTCCACTTTGTTGTCGGTCAATGCAAAAAAAAGAAAAAAGCCTGGTGTGGTTCTTGGTCTGTATTACTTTCTTCTTTCGCTCAATTGTCTGCTACTGCGGAGTAGACCATCTGCTTCATGTTTACACTGGCACGCGCATGCCCAGTGTAGGCTACCTGAACGGCCACTAGATGTGTGTTTTCAGTTGTTGTAATATAGACAGAGATCAACTCTGATACGCAGCTAAAACGCTGCTGTGGACGGAGAAGATCGGTTTCGTTATAAAACTGTTTTAAAAACGTAGCAGTGTGGATGTAGCCTCACATTACCCCACTCCTCTCTCTACTCCTCTCATGTCAACCCTCCCGTTTTCCCCGAGATTCTCCCGTATTTTTCCGTTCTCACCTGTTATTGGTTTCCGCGTAAATCTCCCGTATATTTAACCTTTATGAAATCAAATAAAAACTTTCTGGCCCTCTTTAAAGTGTGCTATTCTCTCCTCTGGTAAAGTCGGTGGCAGCATACATGCATACATACATACTGCCTATGTAATATTAACATCTGACTGTATAATATGGAATTTACACTGTAGCCTATTTTTATTTTTTAAATTTTACTTATTTTCAAATCTCACTGAAGACAGTTTTGACTCCTCTCTGTAGCCCTTCTCCCTCTCTCCACTCCCCTCTCTCTCCTAAAGCCCACAGAACCTGCCTGAGCTTTCCAGAACAAAAAGTGGCTACTTCAGAGTTTATCATCAACTCATGATGCCTGTGCTCCTTTATCTCCTAAATATTTTGGCTACAGCCTTTTTTGTTGCAGTTTTTATGGTTGTAGTAAATTTATAAAGATGCTGTTTGTTCTGTTTTTGTAGTTTATTCCACAGGAAAGCTATATTTGTTAAGCTATAAGATGTTCACAGTAACCAGGCAAAGGCTGCTATGGTTTAAGTCTCTTACACAGATTGAGTGGAATTTGTTGCCCATGTTTCCTGGCAATAAAATAAACAGTTTCATTCAGTATCATTTCTTGATACTTTATCATCTGTTAACTTTAACACTTAATACATTGTTTTTAGGACCAATTAAATAAATATACAGTATACTGTATAATGCTACATGATAAATAAAAGGCTCCAAATAGACCCAGTGATCGGTGATCAGTATCGGCCGATACTGCTTTCAGCGATCGGTGATCGGCCCAAAAAATCCTGATCGGAGCACTTAATGACTCTCTTAATGACGTGACATGCAATTTTGATGTCCTAACCCCTTTTATGAAATCAAAATAAGTAAATGTTTTATAAAAAGCACATTTATTGAATCTATTCTGTTTATGAAATGATATGAACATAAATTGAGGGGATTACAAAGTGTAGGAATTACTAGACATTGTAGTCACAAAATGTCATACCGGATAACCTCAAGCTGAAATGCAAAAAAGCTAAATAAATAAATAAATAAATAATAATAAAAAATCTAATAAACCCTAACATCTCTGCCACAGGCATTAGGGTGCATCAAAAAACACAATTCTTTAACTTTGATATGCCTGGGTGCTAAAAGTGTTCCAATATATGTAGAAACAACACATGCAAAATATTTTTCCAGTACATGATGATTTAGGGGTGCCACCGCACATCTGTTTTTGTTGGATAAAGTGGTTAACAGTGCTCAATGGTCGCCATGGAGATAGGAGAGGTAAACAATACTACAGCTCAAGAAAACTGAGGTGATCTTTCTTTTTGAGGTGATCTTTCTGTGTTGGGTATGTATTATTACATACTACTATCATATCTGTAGTTGTGTCTTTGTACACTTATTTATCATAAGTCATTTAAGTCATATTTATAGGTATTTGGTGCTCATTACACCTAGTCAACAAGCTGCGGAAAACGTCTTCATTCCACATGACACCCTTAGCCGACCAAGTGTCGTGTCACTGGTTACAAGGTTGAAGATGTCACCAATGCAACAGGCTGCCTTCACGCGTGGCCTTGTTGCAGAGTCAGGCGGTGAATGTACACATCTCTCTGCATCTTATGCAACAGCAGAGCGAGCAAGACGCCAAGTGCTGGAGACAATCAGTGCGGAACAGCACAAGCAGTGGACACCACCTCCATTGTGCACCCTACACTGGGACAGGAAGTTAACACCAATGCTCAGCAATGTGCGCCAGTTGGAGGAGCGTCTTACAGTGGTGGTTGGAGATGCAGAGCGGCTGAAACTGCTTGGTGTCCCAGCGTATAAGAAGCAGACCAATGAGGCATGTGGAGTGATCATTGCCCGGTTGACATGCAAGTTGCGGCAGGACTGGTGCTGCGCTGACCAGGTTGTCAACATGGCATTTGACACCACTGCGTCAAACACCAGCCATCTCACAGCAGCCTGCATTGCCATACAGCTCTCACTGGGCCGACCACTGCTTTGGTCTGGCTGCCGGCACCACATTGGTGAGATCCTCCTGAACCAGGTTTTCACAGACCTGTAGGTGGAGTCATCACGCTCGCCAGAGGTTACCTTGGTCACACGTCTGAGAGAGAAATGGAACCTGTTGCCACAAGAATCAAGCAGCCAATGGTTCCGCTACATTCCTGGCAACATCGAGTAACCACTCCTGGGCAATTTACATGCTGAACTTCCAAGGCAGTGACCTTCCGATGACCGGGAGCGCTCCACAAGGCACGATGGATGGCCAAGCTGCTCTATACTCTCAAGCTGGCTTTGATGGAGCTTCACATCGGATGCTGCTTGGAATGACCTAACACTCTACCACCACCTGCAGGTATACAAGGCTGTAGATGAGGGCATTGCAACATCAGTGATCAAGGCGCTGGAGAGGCATCGCTGTTACCTGACAGGTGAGATGCTACCCCTGGCTCTCTTCAGCAGCAAGGTGCCCAATAATGACAAGCGTGCACTTGCCAGAGCGATCTTGGAGCACAAGCACGCTGATCTCCCCATGCACGTCCCTGAGCAGCGCATTGTCACTGGCTTTGGCAAGCCAAAGTTCCCCACCCTCTTGCCAACCACCAGCTTGGTTGACCTCACCAATAAGGATTGCTGGTTTGGGATGCACCAGCTGCACATTGATCCAGAATTTACGTCTCTCGATGTGAAGGAATGGGCGACCAATGCTGCGTTCAAAAAAAGTGAGGTCAATGTACGTGCAATGAACGTGGTCAATGACTGTGCCGAGCGTGGCGTCAAGCTCACATCCGACTTCATCGCAGTGGTAAGGAAGGAGCAGCACCTGCAGAATGTGCTGCAGGCAGTTGAACATGACTGCAATCAACAGCCAAACCTTCGCCGTTGCAAACGCAAGCCAATTCCTGATTAGGACGGTTACTCTTGGGTGGACATATCTGGGGGGAGTTGCACTTGCTAGGTTCAGAGTTCCGGTTCCATTTCCTCTCTCTTTCTCCCTGGTGATGTTGCTCAATAGAGCAGACTCTGGCACAGACTGAGCAATTAAGTTTGAAGTTTAGTTAATGTCAGCTCTTACCATTAGGCCCTGTAAGTTGCCAGTGAGTTAGCCACTAGAGAGGGTTTGTTCTTTTAAGTGTGTCAGTATCGGCCCTTGTGTTTAACAATAAGTCAATTAAACTTTATGTGTGTCCGATATCCATCACTGCTGCACAAAATTAAGCGCAAGGCCACGTGAACGTGTCCCATTGACCTCCATTCATTTTGTCTTTAGGACAAATGAATGGAGAATCTTGAAAGTTCTGAGAAATGCCCAAGTTGCCCAAAGGGCAAACAAACAATTTTTACTTTGATAACCCTATAGAACATGTTACTGTAAAAGTTCACTGTACTCAACATTTCCAGGTCAACCTTTTGGCAATTAGACTAAAAATTGCACATTTTTCGAAATTTCGCCAAAGTTCATGTGTTAGGTGGCACCCCTAAATCTCAATGGAATTCCTCAAAACTTTGCAAAATTCATTTTTATGTTAATTGGAACAAAATGCAATGCCAGCCAAATTGATATTTTGAAATTAAAATTTCCCATTCAAATTTGATGCACCCTAACAGGCATTATTGTTTGAGTGTTGACAACAGTATATTTATATATTACAAAGAATATGACATTCAGTTGATTGTTATGCTTTGGAGCATTCTGTCCCAAAACTCGCATTCAGCCAATGTCATCCGGAATAACAAGCAAAGTGGAGCAATTTTATTTTGACACGATATCAGACAGCATGTCACACAATCAGGAAGACCCTGAAGCACCCCCAAATATTGGTGAAAGGTAAGTATGTCTTTCATAAAATGTGTTTAACTTACACTTTTTACTCACTAGCACACTATATAGTAAAATCCTGTGTCATATGGGATAATGCTAAAAAGACATATAATGTTGATTTTATGCAAATATGTTTATTTAGCAAGAATTATTATTATTTTAGACAATGTTTGTAAAAAATGCGTTGTTCATTGACTGATATTTAATGATGTGATTCAAGGTACTTTAACCCAATAAGATTTCTTTATTAAAAATGTTGTTCAATAACACGATTTTGTATATATGGTGTTCAAAGAAATGATGTGCAGTGAAGTTCCCCTACGTTTTAACCCTGTACAGTTTGTTATGAATATTGATGTAGAGTGACTATGATATTCAATAAAATTGTTCAAGGTACTTTTCAGTACTAAATTAAACCTGATGTTGAAAAGTTGTGCTGTTTTGATATTCATAAACATGACATTATTGTTTTAAAAAAGGGGAGTTCCCATCTCCCACAGAAATCTCTGCTCTGAACCGCTTGAAAACAGCTCGTTTGTAGTCCAGCCCTTGACTTCCTTTACTTGTTTTCACAATGAAAACACGTCATAAAGCTTGCCAAGCAGCTTGCGGGGTCAGGCACGCCCTCAAACCCAGCTAGTCTGAGCAGAGGCCCTTTTGGCTCGACTCGCCTTTGTTTGGTTTTCCATTGTAGAAATGTTGTACCTTTTTTTTCGTATAACTTCACCTCCGTCGAGGTTCCAAGCGAGCTGAGGGATACTAAAACGTAACGTGAAGACACGACAGACTGCTGATTGGTCAGAGAGAATATACACTATTCACTGCATCATCATTGCGTGCACCAGACAGAGGCCAGCAACAGAAAGTTTTACATTTTACAGTTTCGTATGGAATTTCATCACTAAATCCACTTCTGAGAAGTTTTGAGGTGAGAAATCAGCTGTGTAGATTTCGAATATTGACAGTTTTACGAGAAGTGATGGTGGAACAAAAATGTGCTTGAAT
>NC_060150.1:18074676-18075667 GCF_021292245.1 Micropterus dolomieu | reverse complement strand
ATGTTTACAGCTAACAGCTGATGAGAGTTATTCTGGGTCCGCTCCACTTCAGAGCACTGACAGAGTTCTACCGAAATGTTGTACCTGTACCTGCTTCCGGGTACTTTTTTTCGTATCACCTCACCTCCGTCGAGGTTCCAAGCGAGCTGAGGGATACTAAAATATAACATGAAAACACGACAGACTGCTGATTGGTCAGAGAGAATATTCACTATTCACTGCATCATCATTGCGTGCGCCAGACAGAGGCCAGCAACAGAAAGTTTAACAGTTTTTGTATGGAATTTCATCACTAAATCCACTTAGAATATTGACAGTTTTACGAGAAGTGATGGCGGAACAAAAATACTCCTGCGGGGGATACCTGTGCCAACCCGTGGGAATAGCATGTGACGCCGGCCATCCGCCCGCTCACAGAGCCCTCTGCTCCCGCCGTCACACAGACCGCTGCAGAAACAACGGCAGAGGAAAACACAGCTGGAAGGTTGTCATACCGCTTATCCGTCTTTACATTCTGAGGATGTTGAAACGTTTCAACTTAAAAAAGAGAAAGCTGTGTGGATCGCTGGTTTGTGTGTCGCATTGAACATTATGTCATGGCAGTTGGGTGTGGCGTCGTTGTAGCGACGCCACACACAACTGCAAGCTACGTACTATCTCTGGGTACTGTCTGCAATGGAAAACGGAGCAGGGCCGAGTAGAGTCGAGTCTATCGATTTGCGCTATGGTGGCAATTTTCGGCAAGGCAGCATAGATCGTCAGAACACCGCCAACAGTTCAAAGTTTAGTCCTAAAACACGAAGCAACTCCGACTCTGTTTGAGCCTGGAAATTCACAATCACAACCAGTAAGTATGCTTTATTGGTTGTGAATTATATTTAAAATAAACACGCAATGTAACTTCACAGACTGTTCAAGTGCGGAGTTGTTGTAAACGTTGGCTAACACAGCTAAAGTTATAGCTATAATGCTAATGTTACACCCGATGTGA
>NC_060150.1:18059534-18074656 GCF_021292245.1 Micropterus dolomieu | reverse complement strand
TCACTAAATCCACTTCTGAGAAGTTTTGAGGTGAGAAATCAGCTGTGTAGATTTCGAATATTGACAGTTTTACGAGAAGTGATGGTGGAACAAAAATGTGCTTGAATATTGTCGGAGTTGAGCTCTGCAAGTGGCTGCGGGGGATGCCTGTGCTAACCCGCGGGAGGAGCGTGTGAGGCCGGCCAGCCGCCCGCTCACAGCGGTCTGTGTTCCCGCCGTCACACAGACCGCTGCAGCAACAACGGCAGAGGAAAACACAGCTGTAAGGTTTTCATACCGCTTATCTGTCTTAACATTCTGAGGAATGTTGAAACGTTTTAACTTAAAAAAGAGAAAGCTGTGTGGATCGATGGTGTGTGTCGCATTGAACATTACGTCGCGGCAGTTGTGTGTGGCGTCGCTATGACGACAAGCTACGTACTATCTCTGGGTACTATCTGCAATGGAAAACGGAGCAGGGCCGAGTAGAGTCAAGTCTATCGATTTGCGCTATGGTAGCATTTTTCGGCAAGGCAGCATAATGTTAGATCGTAAGAACACCGGCAACAGTTCAATGTTTAGTCCTAAAAGACGATGCAACTCCGACTCTCTTTGAGCCTGGAAATTCACAATCACAACCTGTAAGTATGCTTTATTGGTTGTGAATTATATTTAAAATAAACACGGCAATGAAACTTCACAGACTGTTCAAGTGCGGAGTTGTTGTAAACGTTGGCTAACACAGCTAAAGTTATAACTATAATTCTAATGTTACACCTGATGTGAAAGCTACTGAGCAAACGTTCAAATTGTTCGGCCAATTTTTATGTAAAATTTAGTTGAAATATGCTGATTTTTGTAGTGGTTTATGGTAAGATGTGGAACAATGATGTTGTGTGGTTGTGGACTTCTGAGTAAGTTATACCATCTGCTAGGTTACGCTCGCAGTCTGAAGCGGCTTTGATTTGGATCACACTACCTTGTTTCTTACGACCCGCCCTTCTCTGCTTCTGATTGGCTAGTAGTCCTTACCTGAGAACTGCGCATGTGCAACTCCCAACAAAGATTTTGTACAAGTAAGATGCATCACTCTGTAGCTCAAGAGCGGAGCGTACAACACATAGGGTGAAAAGAGGAGCTGTAGCAATGTGCAGTATGAGGGAAAAATATGGTGCTTTTTGAAAATTAAACCATGTAAACCTGTTCTGGTACAACCCCTAATTAAGATTTTGCACCTGAAAATGAGCATAATACCACCTCCTTAACCAAATCCGTGGAAGAAACCACACTGAGAGGGGATCTGTATTTCTTTGCAGTGTCGCCTAATTAATTTACTTAAACTATTTTGAGTGTGACTACCTTTGCATGACAAAAACATTTATTACTATGAACATTAATTATGTTGGATATAAATGACAATTCAAGTGTCAACCTTTCCATTAAAATACATAATTTCACTTTATGGATTTGAGAAAACAATAATAGTATGATGCCAAGTATTGTAAAACATTTTGCATTTCAAATCATATTGCAGTGTTAAGCGGTGTGACTATAAGTTATACCTCATGGAAATAGAAGAAGCATTTGTTGAAAATCAAGACACTCGAATCAGAGATCAGGACTCTTGAGAGGAATCATTCTCAGAGTCGAAATGAGGAGACCCTCAACACTCTAAATAACAAAAGGACAGAGTATGACATGTTAACAACACGTGTGGTAGACAACGCTATGGCCAGAACTAAACATCAATATTACGAACACGGGGACAAATGTGGAAAACTGTTAGCTTGGCAGATCCAGAAAGAGGACAGCTCGAGATGTATCCCCTCAGTCAAGACTAAGGCAAGTGACACCATAATTCACAAACCTAAGCTAATCAATAAGGCCTTTAGAGACTTCTACGCAGAGTTGTACTCCTCAGGGTGTGGATTGTTGTAAGATTGCTAACTTTCTGGAGGGAATCGTGGTGCTGGGGATGGATAGGGGTACAAATAAATAAATAAATCATTTAAACAGCATAAAAATGACTGTCCTACCCAAATTTCTCTACCTATTTCAAACACTCCCAACACCAGTTCCAAAAATCTTCTTGAAGAAATTGGATAGCCAAATTTCTAGATTCCTGTGGAACGGTAAAGCTCCAAGAGTCGAGCTTAAAACTCAATAACTTTATCTGAAATCACAAGTAGTGAGTGACGTTTAGAAAAAATAACAGCAGTCTGTATCAGTCCCTCCTCCTCTCTCGCTGGCTGCAGGTAACGTTACCAGGTAGGAGGAGGAGCGGCTGGTTTGTCTCAGCCAGCAGCTGAGTTTTTTAGAGTACAGACCAGTCTATGCTCCAGACAGACTGCTTTCTATCTAGCTTGTTTTTAACATGTGGCTAATGCCAAGATAGCGTTTGCTGTGCTTGTATAAAACATACAGGATGAGATACTGAGTACAGAGATGATTTAATTAACCATTTCTACATGTTTAACGTTATCTTACAGACAAGTGTGTTGATAAGGTATTGTCTTTTTATTTGCAAAGGCTTTATTGCACGTACTTACACTAACGAGCGTAGCTGTCATCAACTAACGTTACCGTAGTTTGGAGCTAACTTAACCCTCACCGTATTCCACCGCGACGGCGCAGCCTCTCGCTCTGCTGCCGGTGTGTGTGTGTGTGTGTGTGTGTGTGTGTGGGGTGAGGAGCTGACAGAGAGCAGGCAGAGACTGCCCCCTTATGACTTTCTTGGCGCTCGAGACATAACGTTACATCATAGCCCGCAAGACTGGATAGCTGTATAGATAAGCTCGGACCTTATTGATTTTCGGGTTTAGAGAAATTTTGGAACCGGGTCTCGATCCCTGTCCCTACTTTACACATAATGTGCCATAATTTCAATGTAGCACATTCACATCCAGTTCATCCCTTTACCAGCACTCTTTAATTCTAACCAAAGCTATGTGAAACCATTTAACCACCATTGGTATAACTCATGCCGTCTAGGATACAGTGAGCTGCTGTTGAGTGCATCTAATACAACAGGAATGTCTACAACGAGGACCTGCAACTTTGAGATTTCATTTAACTAACATAACTACAACCAGAGCCTAACTACAGCGTTCCACATCTACAACGTCACAAAAAGAGGACCTACAGGAAGCCGTGTTAGATTCTTGTTCAGCTCACGTTTATTTACATGTCCACTCTGGTTTATTCATTTCAGACACGCCGACTAACTGCACTTAGACAGGCGGCCCGCAGATATATTTAGAATACATCAGAAACTATAGTTGAACGGCTCATTACCTCGTTACCTCATTAGCGCTCCTCCACTGATAAACACGGCATTAGCTTTGTGGCTAATTTAGCAACAGGCAGCAGTAGCTGCTGTAGCGTTTCGTCATTTTAGAGAATATTTAGAAGTGATGAACTAGGGACAAATGTGGACCGTTCGCTAGAACTGCCACACTGTTTGAAATACATCTACAGTTACGTCTGTCAGCAGCTTCCAACACCCAGCTACCGTAACATTAACCTGCTGTGAGCTGGCAGGAAGCCAGGACATGGCAGTGAAAAACGTGAGGGTTAGCAAGTCATGAATGTTTTCAGGAGAGGAGAAGTGACTGGGTCTGTTTTTATTATAATTATTAAGTCATGTAATTAACTTGACAAAAGACCGACTCACCGCTCAGACAGCCCTCTACGTTTTTCTAAATGCTTTGTGTAAACTCCGGTCAGCTGATTGTTCTGTGGTTTTTGTAGTGAGGCAGTGTAGTTAACAGGGGAGCTGCAGCGGGTCGCCCTCTGGTGGGCAAACTATGCAACGGTCACGACATGAGTGAAGGATCTGACTAGGTTTCTTTTTTAATAGTCATATATCTGCTGTTATAAAAGGCCCATGCTGTTTAAAAACAATTAGCTCATATCGGCCGGACGATATATCGGTCGGGCTCTAGTTCTTAGTGCTAGAATCAGATGAGAACAGGACTTTGGCGAGGCTTTTGAAGACTCTGATTGGAACTTGATTTGTAGCAGCTCCCAATCATTCTCCTATAACTCTTGACACAAAGTACTTAAGTTCAATCTCATACACAGAGTTTACTATTCACCAGAATGCCTCCATAAGATAAGTAGTGCCCACCCAGAATACTGCCCTTGGTGTAAAGTTGAAACTGGATCTCTTATACATAGGGATGGGGATCGAGACCCGTTTCCAAAAGGACCCGATTCCAAAATTTCTCAAAACCCGAAAATCAATAAGGTCCGAGCTTATCGATACTGCTATCGAGACTAGCGGGTCCTATGATGTCACGTTATGTCTCGAGCGTCAAATCTGATTTAATTTGAAACGCAATGGATAAGAAAATCATCAGGCTGCAGTCTCTGCCTGCTCTCTGTTGGCTCCAACACACACACACACACACACACACACACACAGCAGCAGAGCGTGAGGCTGTGCTGTCGTGGTGGAATACGGTGAAGGTTAAGTTAGTTCCAAACTACTGCAATGTTAGTTGCTGACAGCTACGCTCGTTACATGCAATAAAACCTTTGCAAGTAAAAAGACAATACTTTATCAATACACCTTTCTCTAAGGTAACGTTAAACATGTAGAAATGGTTAATTTAATCAACTCTGTCCTCAGTATCTCAACCTGTTTGTTTTATACAAGCACAGCTAATGTTAGCTTGGCATTAGCCAAATGTTAAAAACAAGCTAAATAGAAAGCCGTCTGTCTGGAGCATAGACTGGTCTGTAGTCTCAAAAACTCAGCTGCTGGCTGAGACAAACCAGCCGCTCCTCCTTCTACCTGGTAACGTTACCTGCAGCCAGCGAAAGAGGAGGAGGGACTGATACAGACTGCTGTTATTTTTTCTAAACGTCACTCACTACTTGTGATTTCAGATAAAGTTATTGAGTTACTTTGCTGTTGTAAACATTAATGTTGCAGCTCTAGAAACAACATTTGGCTGTATTTAAAATATTAAATTAAAAACAACCAGGCAGTTAATATGTACACTTCAATATATGTTTATTTATTGCTAGTGATATGTCATCTCAATAACATTATCGCATATTTACCTCAACGCGCAGGCCTACCTCATGCCCGTTGGGTCTGGTCTTACCAAATAACCATCACTAAATAATAGTAAAGTATCTGGAGCATTGTAAAGTGCTTAGTTCAACCCCCATCTGACTCTATACTAACCGCAGCATCAGAAATAAAAATAGCAGCAGCAGAGTACAGTAATAATGCTGTAATAATGTTAGCTACATATATATATTAAAATTAAATATCTGCATTTCATTACTACCTACTTGTTTGTATTGTTACAAATACTTTGCTTTAAAAATACCAGTCACACAGTGAGAAAAATTAGTTTTACAATCGCATCGTAGCCCTCATAATCATAATGAGGTGCCTAGAAATTCCTACCCTTGAGGTGATACATCGAGTAGGGCTGAACAATTTTGGAAAATGATAATCTTTTAATATGCGATGAATTTTTAAGCTCTGTATTACTCAGAACTGACGAGCAATAAATCAGTGTATAGTATGACCAACGCAATATTAGATAGATTACACTGTTCTTTCTTTTAGGCCAGGCCTGTGTTGTGATGAAATTAGGTGATGCATTAATTGCACGAATTATCATTATGACCAATGGTGGAGAAGAAATATCAAATTATAATAATATGAGAAAGATAATTTGAGAGTCAGGGCATTAAATAATGTGATATAACATCAGCAGGTCAGCCTACTTACAGACAAGAAAAACTAAGTTCACCAGTGTGAACTGCATTATGTAGTAAGCACTCGATACAAAACCCACACTTCAACCACCAATTAACGAGTCCTTATCTCAGTTCAAATTTCCTAGGAGTCCATCTCTCATCAAAAACCTCAAAAAATACTCAGTTCGAGGTTCAATTCAAAAGTTGGCCAACAAAACCAAGTTACGCCTCCCGTGTTTAATAGACAAGCTTAGTAATTCTCCGTCAACACCGGAGTCCATACATATACATTCGCTTACCTTACTTCACATGTCTTACTGTTGTGCATTTTTCCTGTCCACCAAAGCGTGGATGGCCCGTCGATTTCACCCACAACACCGCAAATTTACCCGCGGGTGGCGGGTACTACTTTCATTCCCTGTGTAACACTAAATTTCTGTAGTGTCAGCTTCTGTCAAGCTTAAGGCCATTATACAACAAGAAGTCAAGGTACAGCGTTGAAGTTGATGCTTCCTCTGCAGACTGGTTTACTCTTGTGTGTCACGTGACCAGAACGTAATCACAGCCTTTGCGATTAGAAAATTTAGTTTTATAATATCGCAAATACAATTAATCGTTCAGCCCTAGCATCGGGAAATCGAATCGTTGACCTGATGGAATCGTGAGACCAGTGAAGATGCACGCCCCTAGGCAATAGGGCTGTGGCGGTGAAGTAATTTCCCCCGCTGTAATTTGTTGGGGCTCAACAGCATACTATGCAGGATGTTTGCCATTTTTAGTCAATGAAGTAATTTGGTGCCATTTAGCGTAGTAAATTTGCCTGTGGATCTCACCTCACTGCACAGCGAGCCGCTAACAGCAGCTTTATGGTCGGAGCAAGGTAGCTGCTGGGTGCTAGTCAAAGTTAAACAACATTGCAAAGCAAATTCATTTCTGTAGTTTGACCGTGTCTAAATTAGCTGTATAGTTACCTTCAGGGCATGTCATTTACATACTGCAGCAACGCACACACACAAGCCAGCTTTAAGTGTCAGAGACATGGAGGTTACTTCTGTACACTGGCTAAACTCTGGCAGAGGGACCAAAGTGTGAAGCTGTGTGGGAGCATTTCGGGTGCACCAAGACTGACCAGGGCGTTATTTAGGAGGTGACTGATCACCTGTTCAAAAAGTTGTCATTAAAAGGTTGCTGCTAAAGGAGCGAATACTTGCATCAAATTTGATGCAGCAACTGTGGGATCACCACCCAGCATTGCACGCCCAAATAAAGGTAATACATAATAACTGAGTTAAATAACATGACAAGTTGGTAGGGAATTAAATATAAATGTGTCACTTACAATTGATGCCATAGCGGTGAGAGTCAAGCTTTCAGTGCAATGTAAACAAACAAAGCAGGTGTAACCTTTCAGACCCGCAACAACAGCACCACTGCTCTATGAGACCCATTATTTTCAATGTGCCACGCCACGGCAGTTTGTTTCTGCGTCGAGCAACGAGCATCGCATTGCTTGACGAACTTCCAAACCAGCTTCCAAATCACTTCTTTTCTGAAAGTGCCTTTGTGGAAGAATGTACTCCTCTGAAGACCTTCAGTCACTGGGCATTTAACATTACATCCTGTTGCCTTCTCTGTCTGTGTTGAGAAAATGTTGCCAGGTATAAAACACTAACATAACATCAGGAGCTTATAGACTTCCAGGTCTATACCAGTTACCTGCATTTCAGTTACTAATAACACTGCATGAGAGATGTTCTCTATTTCTTTCTATCATTTTTACTAAAACCTATGGATGGATGAGCGTTGCAGACAATAACAGTTCACTTTATTTCCCTCCTTAATAACAATTTCCCCAGGGGGATAAATTAAGTAAATATTCCTCTTATATTAATAATACTTACATATTATAGAAATATAATTAACATAATTAAATATTAAAAATCAACTTAAGTCATTACTAGTGTTGTTAAATTAATTAATTCATAATAATCGTGATAATCGTGAAACCGTGATTATTCCTCAGACTATAATCATACCAACAAAATCTGTAATTGTTGCATCTCTATTAGGGTTGGGTGACGTCTACAAAATTTCCATCGGACGATGTCCACCATGAAACATCGGGATGGACGATGTCACTGGGCGCACGCGCGTGGGGGGCAGCAGTCGTCTTATGTGCATGTGTTCTCGCACAGACTTCACCCTTAAAAAAAATGGGAAGACTATTAACTTTACGTTACAAGTCGCAGTGGATATTTTACGCATGGACCAGGTAAAGCAACGGTGAACACACAGTGCAGATGTTGGTTTCAGCTGTTTGATAGACTTCGTCATTAATAAGCCGACGTGCGGCTCACCTGCTGCCGTGATAACGGATCGCGGGTGGAAATATACGGGAAAAATACTTTATACTGACTTTATAAAACATACAGCTGATGGAGAAAATGGAGCAGACGGGGACAGGCCGGGGTGTTTACCTAAGGTGTGTGGGTGGGGAGAAGAGAATTCCGAGGCAAGTGCAAAGGATACTTAAAAACAATAATAAGAATGTCCGTGGTCATTAAAACCTGCTTTCACAGGGTGGTATAATGTGAACATTTGAGATTGTTTTGCTGGGGGAGCGGGGGGTTTACAATCACAATGCCGGCTTGACGTTGTGATGTCTGTCAGCCATCGCTGATGGACGATGGCATCATCTATCCCTATCCACAACAAACACCTGCGCTGTAGTAAGGGTATAACTAAATTTCCACAGAAAGCAACATGCAAAACAGCTGCAGGCATCCGACACACTACGCTCGTTATTTAGTGAGGATTACTGTTCACAGTTTCTCTTGACTGTCCCTCAGTATCACAACGTTAGTCCAACATCGCCGAGCCTGCTAGCCACATTAGCCGTGCAATATGCTAATGCCAAGTTTGCTTCAAAATAAACAGTAAAACAACACAAAACACAGTAACACTTACAGCTTTTAAGTTTTAAGTCGGGCCACGTACAGCCCATGGCGATCCGTCCTTAAACTGTTACAGAGCTCGTTAAGCTTGTGGAAGTTTCGAAGCACTAATTTATTAATTTAACACGAACTGAAGTGTAAAGTATGAACATTGCGGTAGTAGCAGTGCTTCAATTTTGCACTGCCGGTGCGCTGTGAATTTTCTACACGCTTTGGACGCTGCATGAAGGTGTTATATGTCACTTCCTGCGTCCCATTTGTGGCGCTACATAGCACTTGGTGCTATGATTATAAATGAATATTGGCGTGTAGATGTGTTCGGGGCGGGACAATTATCAAACACGTAAAGTTTTGTGCAGATGTGAGCATATACACTGAAGTTACAACAACTTCCTGTGTCATGGCGAAGAGTTGATGTTTGACGCTACGCCACGGACACACCCATCGACGAAAACTCACAGGTAGCACAACTTTTCATCGTCAATGCCTTTGGAATGCACAGTAGAAAATTGAAGTCGATCCGATTAATTCCCTAGGATGAGTTCGTTAAAGTACGCACCCTGTAAACCTTGAAAAAGGTTAAAATCGCACTTTTAATTAAAAATGGCTGACTTCCTGTTGAGTTTAGGTTATGGGTTATTGAGTCTTTTTTGTGTGTGTTGATATGATACATGTCCCCAGAAAATTTCATGCATGTAGGTTGAAGTAGGTGCGGGGGCTAATTTTTCCAACTTTGCAGGTGGTGCTATAGAGCCATTTTGCCACGCCCATGTGCGAGACCCTGAAAATACGGAATTTTTTGTTTGAGATGGAAGTTTTATTAATTAATGAAATGTATATGAAACCTACATTGCTGTAGATTTCAGAGCGTGACTGGTGTTGAAGGGAAAATGGGGTACAGTTTGTCAGAAGTGACGTCATTCAACTGCATTATTCTCTACAGTATAACAGTATATATTTCACGCTAGTCAGAAATGGTGTTATAGATTAGAGCTGCTGTCATTTAGGATGATATATCGGCCTCGTGAGTGCAGGTATCAGCCAATGCCTATTATCTCAAAATGCCAGAATCGGCCGACTTTATCACTAGTGAAAAATAGAAGGGAGCCTACATTCCCTGAGCAGGTTAAATTGTGTGATTTAACTCATGCAAAGAAAATGGATTGTATTGACCATTAACTCATGTGCATTCCTCTTCTCTTCTGCCCTCACAGGAACCATGGGAAAACCACTACCCAACTGTGATTGGGAACCAATATGTTGAACATTCTTTATTTGTCAGACTGAGGGACGGTATTCTGGGTGGGAAAGGACAAATAATAGAAGACTTTCCGGCACAGCACACGCCGACTCCAGAGCCTCCTTTTTCAGCTAGCATGTTCCTGAGTCAGATGGCTATGAATGACAAGATGCAGTAATGGAAGTCCACGCACCATTCAGCACTGTAACCATGAAGCAGCTCAAAGGGTAGGGTCTTCTGTGAGGTCACCTCACCCTACCCGACTACCCACCCATCAGCTCCACCTGAGAGCCTACGTTGAAGCATAAGGTCAACTGTCTCCGAACCCTCCCATCACCACCACCTCCACCACGGCTTTGGAAGACAAACATGACGTGCATTGCAAAGACACTGGTTGATGTCTGATATATATACCTCCTGAGGTGTCGAGCGTAAAACCAGTGGAGCAATGAATGGCGGAAAGGACTGTGAGGCGGGAGATGAGAGGCAGGCTGTTCCTGTCCAGGTCCCTATTGGCTGGCAGCGCAAGGCGGAGCACGGTGGTGGGGTTGTATACAAAAGGTAATAAAAATTCTATTCCCTAAATAACTACCTTTGAGCTTCCATTGAGCAAGTTACTTGTTATGCATTTATACTGTGACCATGTTTTGTATGATTGCAACTAACAATAATTTTTGATTCATCTGCTCATTATTTTCTTGATTGTTTGATCTACAAACATCAGAAAAGTGTGTGAAAATGTTTAAGAATTCTCCAGAGAGATTAAAATGACCTTACTTATCATATAATGCAAAAAAGCAGCAAATTGTCACATTGAAGAAGCTGGAATCAGACTTTTTGGCATTTCTGCTTGAAAAATGATTTGAAAATGATTAAATGATTCTTTAGTTATCTTAAGTTAATCCTTGTTCTGGCACTGCCAATAAAGCTCATTGAATTTAAATTTAAAATTCAAGATAAATGTCTTCAATATTCACACAATGCAGATGCAATGCAAAACAAACAAACAAAATTCATACGGCACAATAAGGAGCTGGTTGCCCTCATAGACGTCATTGTGACGTCACCTGTTGGTTTGTGGACTGCCGTCTTGAAGCCTTGAGTTTGGGCGTTAAGGTGCCGCCATGTTGATTTTTTGCATCCAGTGGCACCGGACGTGACCATATTTGTAAGAGACGGTGGAGCCAACGCCTCCATGTGGAGCTAGCTAGCTTGCTTAGCTAGGTTCATCTGTAATTTACGCTAACTGTGATGTAACCAGGATGAAATTTTGTGTAGTGAAAACAGGCTTAAAACAAAACATACTCACCAGAGAAAATGAGCCAACTCCTTAATTAACTTTTTCAATGGCGCTGGTTAAATTTACACAGTGCCGGGGGTATGAGTCACTCTAGCCTCATTGACAGGTTGCCATGGTAACGACTTGTCAATCACAGATCCCGTCCTGAAGCATACTCTGCTTTGGTCTATTTTCGTCTAAATGGGACCATAATTTAAACTCATTATGAAAGTGTTTACTTGGGTAATAAATCAGATGAAGTAGGGTCATTTTGCCATTATTTCTAATGGAGCCGGACTTCTTTATGCAACCAGAGCAGTCGCACCCTGCTGGCCGTTCGATAGAATGCGGGTTTAAGGGACTTCCGTCTTCGCTTCTCAGACCGAAAGCTTCCTGCTTGGTTGCCCTACAAAACATCATCCTGTGTAGGGCGCGCTCTCCACGGTGAGAGCCTCGCCAATACCCCTGTCCCTCTCGCTGTGAGCTTAACAGTGAGAGGGGGGCTGCACAGCGTGTGCACGAGAAGTGATTGACTCAGCGTTAGACTCCTCCTGGATGTTTTTGTTCAGGCATGGAACCTGATTTATTTCCCCAACATATAATCTGTCTCATTTAATACTGTCAGCATATAGTGATAGTTTCAAGTTTTGGAAAATATGCCAAAAGTTACCTACTGAACCTTTCATGACTTCAAATGACTCACTTGTCGCAACATAAAACAGAAACAAGAAGCAAATCCAAATATTTGAGAAACTGGAGCAGTGAAAGCTTTAAATGACTCAAAGGATTCATCAGTTATCAAAATTGTTGCAGGTGCATTTTCTATTAATCAACTATTTTGATCAGTTTTGGGCATCTAGGGATGTTGTAGTTGTTTTGACCAAGAAAGTTCAGAAATTAGACAAAATGTTTACATTTGACAAACAATTTGGAAAGACTGTATCTTGATATCGTCATACACATTACATTTAAAAGCAAACTGTCCCACCTGAGAAGCTGGAACCAGAGATTGTTGCACATTTTTGCAACAATCATTGAACTCATGTATTTATGAGTTGAACAATTATGTGGCCAAAGGTAGATGGAGTTAAATTGTAGAACTTGAGTCATTTATGTAATATATTAGTGGTAAACATCAAGTTTTTCATAAAATTTGAATGCGACTGGCATTTTCACTAATGAGTTAGATCCCTACATAGACTGGCAGTCAATGTCTGCCTCTCATTTCTGCTGCTTTACTGCAGCTGTGACCTCCTGATAAAATACATAATGGTTACTAGAACCCAACTGATATATTGTCCGGCCGATATGAGCTAATTGCATTTAATCGGCATCAGCCGTTTATAACAGCAGATATATGACTATTAAAAAAGAAACCTAGAGTCAGATCCTTCACTCATGTCATGGGTGTTGCATGGTTTGCCCACCAGAGGGCGACCAGCTGCAGCTCCCCTGTTAACTACACTGCCTCACACTGCCTGTGTGAGCAGTGAGTCAGTCTTTTGTCAAGTTAATTACATGACTTGAATAATTATAATAAAAACAGACCCAGTCACTTCTCCTCTCCTGAAAACATTCATGACTTGCTAACCCTCACGTTTTTCACTTTCATCTCCCGGCTTCCTACCAGCTCACACCAGTTTCATGTTACAGTAGTATGGTGTTGAAAACTAAGCTGCTGGACAGACGTAACTGTACATTTATTTCAGTGTGGCAGTTCTAGCGAACGGTCCACATTTGTCCCTAGTTCATCACTTCTAAATATTCTCTAAAATGACGAAACGCTACAGCAGTTACTGCTGCCTGTTGCTAAATTAGCCACAAAGCTAATGCCGTGTTTATCAGTGGAGGAGCGCTAACATTAATGAGCCATTAAACTATAGTTTCTGCCGTATTCTAAATATATCTGTGACCCTGTAGTTAGTCGGCATGTCGGAAATGATTAAACGAGAGTGGACATGTAAATAAACGTGAGCTGAACAAGAATCTAACACGGCTTCCTGTAGCTCCTCTTTGTGTGACGTTGTAGATGTGAAACGCTGTAGTCAGAGCCGTAACGGCTCTGGTTGTAGTTATAACATTAGTTCAATGAAATCTCAAAGTTGCAGACATTCCTTAAGTATTAGATGCATTCAACAGCAGCTCACTGTATCCTAGACAGGATGATATATACTGATGGTGGTTAAATGGTTTCACATAGCTTTGGTTAGAATTAAAGAGTGCCGGTAAAGGGATGAACTAGATGTGAATGTGCTACATTGAAATTATGGCAAAGTGTAAAGTGAAATGCACATGCTTATTATCTCTCACTCTCTCTGTTTACAGATGGCTGAAAAAGTTGCACCTTCCGGTAGCAAATATTTATTGATGTGCAATTGTTAACATGTTCACTTTTTGAGACTGTAATCCATTTTATTAACATAATCCCTTTAGGAAAAGGTTTTATAACCTACACACATACCAGCTTTCAATATCGGCCTGTAAGTGTAGTTTATACAGTAAAGGGGTCTACTATCCAAATCATTCTTAAAATCACAATCTCAAAAGCTCTTTCTCACTATAATTTCGGCATCAGCCCCCAAAAAGGTGTTACACGTCACTTCCTGTATCCCCTTTGTGGCGCTGCATAGCACTTGGCGCTATGAATATAAATGACTATTGGTGTGTGGATGTCTTCGGGTTGGGACAGTTATCAAGTATGTAAAGATTTGTTTAGATGTGAGCATGTACACTGAAGTTACAACAACTTCCTGTGTCATGGTGAAGAGCTGATCTTTGACGCCACGGCCGACTTCAGGGCATCGCTCCAAGAGGCTTTTTGGTACGTCTGGACATGATCCATGTGCCAATTTCATACATGTAGGTCAAACGTGCGGCGGGGGCTGCTTCGTTAAAGGTCACTTGCTGTTGCCAGCAGGTGGCGCTATGACTGTGGGTGAATCTCGCCATGTACATGTGTTCAGGGCAGGACTCTCATCCTACATGTACACTTTGGTCCAGATGTGAGCATGTACACTGAAGTTACAACAACTTCCTGTTTCATAGCGAATCATCGACCCCACGGACACGCCCATTGACGAAAACTCGCAAATAGCACAACTTTTCATCGTCAATGCCTTTAGAAGGCACAGCAGAAATTTGACGTCGATCCGACTAAATCCCAAGGAGGAGTTCGTTAAAGTACGGAGTGTGTAAATCATCCAAAAATGGCCGTAAAATTCAAAATGGCCGACTTCCTGTTGAGTTTAGGGTATGGGTTCGTGAGGCTTTTTTGTGCGTCTTGAGATATATATATATATATATGTCCCCTGAAAATTTCGTTCATGTAGGTTGAATGTGAACGAGGGGCTAATTTTTTCCAATTTTCTAGGTTGCGCTAGCGAGTCATTTTGCCACGCCCATGCGCGAAACCCATAAAATACGAAATTTTTCACCAGTTCTGACGTGTGCAAAGTTTGGTGAGTTTTCGAGTATGCTCAGGTCCCCAAAATGGAGCTTACTTTGCAGAGAAAAAAAAATTTTTTTTATATATATACAGGAAAGTATTCAGACCCCTTTAAATTTTTCACTATTTGTTTCATTGCAGCCATTTTCCAAAAATCAAAAAAGTTCGTTTTATTTCTCAGTAATGTACACTCAGCACCCCATCTTGACAGAAAAAAACAGAAATGTAGAAATTTTTGCAAATTTATTAAAAAAGAAAAACTGAAATATCACATGGTCATAAGTATTCAGACCCTTTGCTCAGTATTTAGTAGAAGCACCCTTTTGATCTAATACAGCCATGAGCCGTTTTGGGAAAGATGCAACAAGTTTTTCACATCTGGATTTGGGTATCCTCTGCCATTCCTCCTTGCAGATCCTCTCCAGTTCTGTCAGGTTGGATGGTAAACGTTGGTGGACAGCCATTTTCAGGTCTCTCCAGAGATGCTCAATTGGGTTTAAG
>NC_060150.1:18042594-18059434 GCF_021292245.1 Micropterus dolomieu | reverse complement strand
GGCCAGATCTGTGTCTTGCCACAATTCTGTCTCTGAGCTCTTCAGGCAGTTCCTTTGACCTCATGATTCTCATTTGCTCTGACATGCACTGTGAGCTGTAAGGTCTTATATAGACAGGTGTGTGGCTTTCCTAATCAAGTCCAATCAGTATAATCAAACACAGCTGGACTCAAATGAAGGTGTAGAACCATCTCAAGGATGATCAGAAGAAATAGACAGCACCTGAGTTAAATATGAGTGTCACGGCAAAGGGTCTGAATACTTATGACCATGTGATATTTCAGTTTTTCTTTTTTAATAAATTTGCAAAAATTTCTACATTTCTGTTTTTTTCTGTCAAGATGGGGTGCTGAGTGTACATTACTGAGAAATAAAACGAACTTTTTTGATTTTTGGAAAATGGCTGCAATGAAACAAAGAGTGAAAAATTTAAAGGGGTCTGAATACTTTCCGTACCCACTGTAAATAATCTTTACAAATTCAATAGGGACCTCGCACGGTCGTGCTCGGGCCCTAAAAATTAAAGCTGCAAGCAGCGTTGGGCGGGCCCTCGCACTTGTAGCGCGTCCGGGAGCTCTGTTGGTGCGGATGTGAATTTGCTACGCGGTTCCGACGCCGCATGAAGGTGTTATATGTCACTTCCTGTGTCCCCTATGTGGAGCTACATAGCACTTGGCGCTATGAATATAAATCAATATTGGTGTGTAGATATGTTCAAGCCAGGACAGTTATCAAGCACGTAACGTTTGGTGCAGATGTGAGCATGTACACTGAAGTTACAACAACTTCCTGTGTCATGGCAAAGACTTGATCTTTGACGCCACGCCATGGACACGCCCATTGACGAAAACTCACAGATAGCACAACTTTTCATCTTCAATGCCTTCAGAAATTTGAAGTCGGTCGGACTAAATCCCTAGGAGGAGTTCGTTAAAGTACGGAGTGTGTAAATCATCCAAAATTTGACGTAAAATTCAAAATGGCCTACTTCCTGTTGATTTTAGGGAATCGCTCCAAGAGGCTTTTTTGTGCGTCTGGACAAGATACACGTACCACAGAAAATTCATGCACGTAGGTGAAACGTGCGGCGGGGGCTGCTTCGTTAAAAGTCACTTGCTGTTGCCAGCAGGTGGCGCTATGACTGTGGGTGAATGTCAGCATGTACATGTGTTCAGGGCGGGACTCTCATCCTACATGTACAGTTTGGTGCAGATGTGAGCATATACACTGAAGTTACGACAACTTCCTGTTTCATGGCGAAGAGTTGATCTTTGACGCCACGGACATGCCCATTGACGAAAACTCGCAAATAGCACAACTTTTTATCGTCAATGCCTTTAGAAGGCACAGCAGAAATTTGACGTCGATCCGACTAAATCCCTAGGAGGAGTTCTTTAAAGTACGGAGTGTGTAAATCATCCAAAAATGGCCGTAAAATTCAAAATGGCCGACTTCCTGTTGGGTTTAGGGTATGGGTCCTGTCAATGGAGCCTACTTTGCAGAAAAAAAATTAGCAGGGTGTTCAAATACTTATTTTCCTCACTATATAATCTTTACAAATTCAATAGGGACCTCGCACGGTCGTGCTCGGGCCCTAATAATCTTTACAAATTCAATAGGGATCTCGCACGGTTCGTGCTCGGGCCCTAATAATCCTTACTATTTCAACAGGGACCTCGCACGGTTCGTGCTGGGGCCCTAAAAATCTTTACAATTTCAATAGGGACCTCACACGGTTCGTGCTCGGGCCCTAATAATAATAATCTTTACAGTTTCAACAGGGACCTCGCACGGTTCGTGCGCGGGACCTAAAAAAATATATATATAATCTTTACAAATTCAATAGGGACCTCGCACGGTCGTGCTCGGGCCCTAATAATCTTTACAAATTCAGTAGGGATCTCGCACGGTTCGTGCTTGGGCCCTAAAAATCTTTACAATTTCAATAGGGACCTCACACGGTTCGTGCTCGGGCCCTAATTAAATCCTTAACAACACCACTATATATAGTTGACCGGACGTCCCGAAAAATCCTGGACAGTCCCGAATTACGAGCAGTTATCTCGACCCCTTTCCGGTTTGTCCTGAAAATTAGACCTAACATGAGATTTGATTATAGCCAAATTAAACATATAGGCCTACTGATCGTTGTATAGTTCTCTTGCTCCAGCAGGGGTATCTGTACATTGTGTCAACAGCGTTTATAGCCACAAAGTAACACTCGTGCTCTTTTCCCCTTTTTGTTTTCTTGTGGTTAGTGGAATTTACAGTGTAGTTTCAGGCAGCCACGGCACGGCGGAGAGATCTGACGCGTGTTGCAAAGACAGATGTGACACTGCACTGATGACATAAATAAAATAAATATAAAAACTAGTTAAAAGATGTTTTCTTGTCTTCTGAGTCGGGAATAAATTTGTGGTGGAGGATTTCCTCATAAAAATATTCAGTTAAATGCAAAATATATTTTGCTTTTAGAAGTTTCAGTCCGCAAATATGAAATGATATTCAAAAACCCATTTCAGACAATGCAAATGAGTGCTGCAACACATGATATCATAAAAGGAGTATTTGTGCTATGGAGCTTACATTGTTGTTTTCTGTGTGCAGTCCCAGTGGCTCGATGCTGTCCAGCTTGGAGCAGGTGAAGACCTACCTGCTGACAGATGGAACCTGCAAATGTGGCCTGGAGTGCCCACTCATTCTCCACAAGGTAATGTTTTTGTACTGATTCATTTAAAACAAAGCAGTCGGTGGAGATTTTACAGCTGCCTTTAAACTGGGCTCCAGAAGACATTTTAATTAAAGATTAAGATGGAAGTCCCAGTCTGCAAATTAAATTTAAATGCTGTTGCCCAAAAAAAGTACAGCTAAACAAAGGGATTAAAAACTGTCAATCAATCCTAAACTTGCTTTAGCAGATGGCATTTCTGTACGAGAATGTTCTTCCTTTTTATAAAAAGTTTTTTTCATTGGGTAAGAAAAAGGTAGTAAAAGGAACCGTTGTAAACTAAATGTCATGCAATAGCAGTTGACATCAAAGAGGATTTTGGTTTTGTTTGGGGAATCACGTGTCTGATCCCGTCCCTGCTGTTTGGAGACATAGGATGAAATGAAGTGTACCACTGAATACTTTTTGTTTCTTAAGTACATACTCATAGTTACTCAGCTCGGAGGAGAAGTAGAAGTCAGTGAAGACATTGCGTGCTTTGTTGTGCTGGGGTTTTGACCACTCTATCATGTTATTCAGAGAGTCCGTGGGGTCTTAAAGTCTTAAAGGGTAATAAATGGGCTTAATTATGTGAAAATTAATCCCATTACAAATGTGAAAATACTGTGTAGAAAAAAAATAATATTGTGTGCTAAAAGTGTGGGTGAATGTATTGTAGCACAGCCAAAATTACTAGATGGGCACCGCGTTGCGACTGTGTGATTCTGCTCTGTAACATTAGGCGCAGGGATCTACAGTGCGAGCATTTCACTGTCATTCGCCCCTAAGAATAGATCCGTGCAAACTGACCGTAATCTTCCACCATGCCGGACACCCCCTGGGCCATTCAAAACATAACTGAGCTCCGTGGCCCCTCGAACAACCCCATTACTCAAACGAGTGAGATGCACCACCAGCAGCTGAATCGGTAAGACAGAAAAAAACAGGGAAAATATAAGCAGCGTTTGGGTTTGGATAACGTTAGCTGGCTATTTAGCTGAATCTGTGCCTTTTATTGAAACACGTTCAACTTTTCATAAAGCCGATGTGCTCGTCAGTGTCACTTTTTGGGAACAGATCAATCACAGCCTGAATGGAGCGGGACATTAAAAAAAAGTTTGATGTGCTACAGCTCAACTTAACCAATCGTTCTGTATAAATTGTTATGATTATTGAAGATTGTTTGTAGCCTGCTTAAAATTAAAGAGATTAACTAGCATGTAGAGCATTTTTCTTTCACAAAGTTAATGAATAAAAACAAGGCCAAAATGAAACTGTAACTGGAATTAGTATTATAATAGTGATATGCTATATACTGTAGACTACTATTATATGAAATTATAATGAATATAGTAACATCATATAAATAACATCTGTATCAACAATTTACTATTATACTTTTAACATAATGTTATAATATCATACTAATAAAGTCATTTATACAAGTTCCTCCTCCAGGTTGTGGATAGATGTAGATTTAGCCAGAGTCAGGATGCCGGTGTGCCAGGATGTGCTTTTTACACACAACACTTTTCAAGGTGTGTTTCCTACTTAACCGGTTACAGATCAAAGTGGCTCCGCAGTCTTAAAATATGTTGAAAAGGTCTTAAAAGGTATTGAATTTTACTTCAGGATTCCTGTATACCCTGTTATTGTAAACTTCAATCTATGCCATACATTTGATTAATTGTTCCATTTAAGTGCTAAGTGTACATGAATGGGAAAACATTTGATTTAATATTCCAAAAGCCTCATATGATTTTAAGGTTTGTTCATTTTAATTGTTCATTTAATTTCTTTTACAAGAATGTAATGACATTTAGAAGTTTGTTCCTTTTGGTAATTGCTTGTAAAAACTGACTTGTGTCACGAGTAGATGTTGATTGATGACGGGGATCAGGAACTTTTCCTGAACTGGCTATAAGTCACTGAGAATGTGTATTAGCTAAATGTCCTTTCAGATTATGATATTTTAATGCAGAGCAGACAATCAGCTCTTGATGTGTCTTGGCCTCGAGATAGGACACATTACTTATTTGACATGCGTTACCACAGCTAGGAAGGAGAGAAAGGTAAAGAGGGAAGAATGAGGAGTAAACATGTCTGTGCGGAGGAAATAGTGTCACACTAGTCAAACCAAGGTGAAAACAACTTCTGACAGGTTATTGTGTATGAGTGTTTTGTTGTTTTGTCGAAATGGTCTTTTGAGTGTCAAAAAGTCACTCGTCAGCTTAAAAGGTGGCTGTAAAAACATTGTAGTTTTGTCCTTTACGGAACACGGTGGCTCTGGTCAGCTTGAATGAATGTGAGTGACAGTGAATTCCAATTGTGACGAGTTTTCACGGTCGGAAAAAGGATAAAAATGTCCAGAGAAAGCTCTCAAACCACTCCTGCAGCATAATCCACTTCTCCACTCCTATTCCATATGCTCATCATGTAAGAAATAAATTGCTGACCTCTTCTGCTCAACTCTGTGACAGACCAAACAAATGTCGGGGTGCTGGGAGGTGTCCACTGTTACTGTCACATTACATGGGGTAATCTGACCGATTATCCTTCTTGAAGCAAAATTTGTCCATAACCCACTGTGTCTGTCGGATCAGGCCAATATGAAGCTGATATCTGGGAAATGTTGACATCTCTGCTCTATTAATGTTTTAATAAAGCAGATGTTACCCGCACCCTCCCCCGCACCCAAAACATTCTCTCATGACTTGTAGGGGCATCACCCTTTTGAGCAAAAGTAAAAAAACATAAAATTATTTTAATGTATTTATCTGTTCAAATCTTTTTCCTCAGGTGTTCAATTTCGACCCTGGGGCAGCTGTCAAACAGAGGACGGCGGAGGATGTGAAAGCAGATGAAGATGTCACCAAACTCTGCATTCACAAGAGGAAACTTCTCGCTGTGGCCACGCTGCACAAGAGCATGGAGACACACCCACCTCTGACGCTGACCAGTCCAGGGGGGGGTACGAGTACAAAATCCAGTTGTTCAAACTTATTTGAACTTGAAAATCAATGTTTCAGTTTGACTGCAGCCTTCAGACACATAACATAATATCCAGAGGTAAGCCGGTTTGTGCTTCGACGCATTAACTCAGAAACACCAGCAACCAGTGAAAGGTTGGTGAAATATTGGTGTTAATTTAGTCCACATTACCAGCCAGTTTAGAAGGAAATCTCTTTAATGTTGATTAGACTATTCTAATTGACAACACACAGAATCAATGTAGCAAGTGATTTGGGGTTTTCGAGCCTTTGTTTTCAGAAATTATACAAAAATTAAATTTTTTATTGTTTTGTGGTTACTTTTTTTTTCTTATTGTTTAGACTTCTGCTTTAGAGATCAAGCAGTTTATGTACTGATATTAACTACAGTAGTTTGTCATTTTTATGGTTTGCCAGCCACTGTGGCCTGTAGATAACGATGACTTTCCTGCCCTGCCTAAAATTTTCTCTGTGTTGGTATTGATTTAACTCAAATGTGCTTTGTTTGGCCTTAAGGTACATCATCTGTGGTTGCTGTGCATTCGACGACTCAACGAGCAATGAGGACTAAACCTCACGATGGCCTGCCCAATGCTGTTGGCCCAGACTGCAAGAATCCTTTCAAGATGATAATGGCAGCTGGACAACAGCACCAGCAGAGACTGTATCCACCCCAGGAGATGGGAGGAGCCCAGCAGCCAGAGCTCTACTCTGGGTACTCAAGGCCGCAGAGGTTGGGCAGTGGGGAGCCAGGCCCCAAATCCCCTTACCGGGGTGGGTATGGAGGTATGCTGAGCCCACCACCCTCCAGTGCTAAGCTTTATGGAGATGGCTCTCAGTCTCCCAGTGCAGAGACTCTAGGCAGCCCTGAGGGCTTTCCAAGGACCAATCCTTGTGGGTTTCCAGGAGCTGGCAGTCCTGGCTCAGCCTCCATCCATGGGAACACTAGGACGCCTCTTTCCCCACCCAGTTTAATGCTCCATGGTTCCCCTGCGGGCCAGCCATCCTGCGCAATGACAGGAAGGACTAGCACACCCCTTTCTCCGACGGCCACTGCCAAAAGCCCTGTCATGAACATGAACATGCCGCGGGGGAACTTCCCCCCTGGCATGGATATGCCCCGTGCAACATTTCATCATAAAACACAGCCCCCTGTACATCCCGTACCACCACCTCCATCTATACCACCTTCCTGTGCCCTTCAAAAAAGGCAGTTGACCTCCGAAAAAGACCCCTTAGGCATCCTGGACCCCATCCCAAGCAAGCTAGTCAGCCAGCCCCACACCAACGTACCAAACCCCTCCAACTTCCAGTCTAACATCCACTCTCAGGTACCAATGATGAATGTAAACATACCCCCTCCCGCTATTGTTCCCTTGCCAAGCAACTTACCTTTACCCACAGTGAAGCCTGGGCCTGTGGGGCATGGCGGCCATGTTCAAAGGACTCAACAGGGTGGTCCGGCTTCCTCCATGTCTCCCTCTCCTGTCACTTCCCCTGTCCACATGGCTGGACCTGCCCATGGGAGAATGGAGGCCTCCCCTCATCGTTCACGCTCATCCTCCACCTCCTCTGACCATGGGAACTTTGCAATGCCCTCAGGGCACCAGGCCCCATGTGGCACCATGAAGGTCCCTCCTCGCTCTCCCAGGTCAGCTATGGGATCTCCCAGGCCAGCTATGCCCTCCAGCCCCTCCACCAACAAAACTGACCCTCTCCACCAGTATAAAGACTCCCAGCTGCTGCCAGGGATGGGAAATTCGATTGGCACCCAGCAGCACAGCAACCCTATGTACTCACCCACTTCTTCCTCATCATCATCCTCTTCTCTGGCACTCCCCAGCGCTTCCCAGAAGGGCCACCCTGGACTCCTGGGGATGCCCCTCAACCAGATCCTTAACCAACAGAATGCCGCATCCTTCCCTGCCAGCAGTCTCTTGTCAGCCGCAGCCAAAGCACAGCTAGCAAATCAAAACAAACTCAGCGCTGCTGGCAACAGCACTGCTGGCATGGCTGGTGGTGGTGTTGGTATGGCAGGCATGGGGGCAGGTGGAGGAGGCAATGGAGCAGGTGGCGGGCACCCTGGCTCTATAAGTGGCCCTCGAGGCATGGAGGGACTCAGCACTTTAAACCCAATGCTCCCGCCAAACTCCACCATGCTGCTCAACACTCCTGAAGGCCAGAGTGGTCGGGCGGCTCTTAGAGACAAGCTCATGGCCCAGCAGAGGGACCCCATGCGCAAACGGAGGCAGTCGTCGGGCAGCTCTGTTGTAAATCATGACAACAGTAACAACATGGTCTACAACATGCTTAACAAACGAGGTATGGGAGGACCCCACATGCCAGGGCCCAGTGCCACTGAGCAGCTACGAAAAGTGGGCCGACTTGGAAACCTTCCCCCAAACACCTCCATGGCCCAGCTTCTCCAGTCCATGAGCTGCCAGAGCTCCCATAGCCTGGTTGGGAACAGCCATCGTCCAGGTCTTAGTCCCGGCCTAGGGCCTGGTCCTCAAGGAGCTGCACAGCTGCACTACAACGACAGCACAGGTATGGTCCCTGGTGGCCCTCAGCAAAACCTCCTAGCTCAGCAGAGGCTGCGGGGTCCAGGAGATGCCATGCAGCACTGCCAGAACATTGACACTTCTGGGGGTCATCTGGGCTCTCGTCCAGGCCAGTTCCCTGACATGATGGCCCATATGCAGGCCTCTACAATGAGTAATTGTGGGCCTATGGGGCCAGGAGGTGGACCGGTGGGCCCTGATGGCATGCCGCTGGGACGTCCCAACACTAACCCCCCACCGCTGTCCCATCCTGGCCCTCACCCCTCACAACCGAACCTCGTTCACAGTATGGGGCGGACTAACATGTTGGTGATGTCCCATGGAGGAGGTGATGCAAGTTGTACACAGACCATCTCTGATACAGGTGAGACATCAGCCCCACTGCTCAGAAACTGTATGATACGTAGAAAGAAGGCTGAGTTATGTTTGTTTCTTTTCAATACTTTACCCATAGTATGTCCATGTGCTGCTAAATATTTCAATTTAGAGACATTGATACTTCAAGGCACGATTTTATTATTTCATTTAGGGAAATTTAATTATTGTCTCTATTTTCTAGACATATTTCTGACATTTGCTTTTCATGGCTTAAACAATTGTAGTTATGTTTATAATGTAAGCATGACCGTGATTGCAGTCATCATAGTGACTAGTGATTAGACTTTTGTCCAGTATTTTTATCAGTTGTTGAAATGGCAATATAAGATATGTAATAAGATGCTAAAAGCTGCTTAGATCATTAATGATAATAATCCTCAACACTAAATTTAGCAAAATAATTGGAACGATCATTTCAGCTCTGCATTTACATCCACCCAACTAGTAAATGTGGTAGCTGAGTAGCTACTTTAATAACCCCCTACTTCCATTTATAAAAATCATAAAAATAATAATTAGATGGTGACATTTCAAAACAACTGACAGTACACAAAGTAAGCAGCCAGTCCAAACTGACCTCCCTCTGGCTGGAGGATTCTGTTGATATCCTGTGTAGCTAATGAGTGTATATGCCCCTCCCTTCCTTGTGATAAGCTAGTTGTTGGATGAAGATGTGGTTTCTATGGTTATGAGTGAACTAAAACCAAAGGATTTAGGTGATAGGCCCCGAGCCTAGACAGTTGGGCTCCTCCAGTATCTCTGTGCTAATGAGCAGGCCCCTCATCTTTGGAAGCTCAACTAATTGTCAGTCAGCCATTGTTTCTCTTTGTTTTATTTGTATGCTAGCATCAGTCTATGGTGTAAGAAGATGGAAATGGGACCTGGATCACGCTTTAAGGGAAGCAGTCCAGATAGGGTGCTCTAAAGAGCTTCTCCCAGCTAGCTGGTCGCTATAGTAACGATAGACCCTGAATAGAGACCAGAGAGAAACCTTTGATGAGGGTTTAGGCCTGTGTGTGTGTTTGAATGACTTTGTGTACACGTCTATGACTACTTGTGTATTACAGTGTGTGCACTTCTGTTAAATTGTGTGACTGAATTTTTTTTTTTTTTTGTGTGTGTGTGGACACACATTTGCGTTAGTGTCTGTTTTGAAAGCACTGAATAGACCTAGATCTTTTTTCCCTTTCTTGCCTGCCGTGGGACTGGACTATGAGTTGTATGTCTGTGTGTCCTCATACGGTTTATAATGGAGATATCACCAAGGTCCGCTGCAGGCCATCTGTTCTTATCATGTTATTCTGTATTTCTCCGAAGTCAAGTAATTGAAATTCAGGTGGTCCTGTGAAGGGAGGGTAGGAGGTAGCCCATGACGTTTGAGGTAGGGATGGGAGGAAAACCGTTGTTACATATTGCAGTTTTGACATTTACAATTTTCCATTCTTTGTTTATGAGTCAACTAGGGAGTCCTGATCACGTATTTCGTCAATTTAATATTGGGTATCTACAGATCCCATGTCCGATACGATACTAGGATTTGCATAAATGTTAATTAAATATGTATCTGACACATAATAACAGCTGTATCCACCTTACTTTTCACTGTTTGATCCTGGTTAAAAACTATAAAGTTGATCAGCTTAAATGATATCAGGGTACCAGCAGGGTCTTAAAAGTAATAAAAAATTTAATTTAATATTCTCAAAGTAAGGACTTAAAAGTATTAAATTTTGTTCACAAAGGTCTTAATTTTTTCTTTTCCTTTTGTGGGATTGAATAAACTACTGCAGTGCCCGTTCACAGGGGTCAATGTGACACTTCCCTGCGCTTTTTGTTCAAAATGTGTCTCACATTGGTTTCACCTACAGCAGTGGTCAGCAATAGGCGGCCTGCAGGCCAAATTAAATAAATAAATACTTTTGATGGAGGCTGCTGCTGAAATAGGTCTTAGTCATGTCAGCAACAGTTACTCACATAATCACTTCCTCTTGCTAGAGTAGATTAAGTGTACTTCTCTGTTTATTCTCTTTTCAAAATAATTGTAACTCAATTATTTGCTCAACCCCTCAGCCTGTTTTTATTTTCCATTTAAGTCTTTTAACCCTGATTGTACACTGCACTGTAACTTTTATTATATTTTAATGTGTATTTTTTCAATTTCCCTATGTTGCTTTTAAACTTTTTTATATTTCCCTGTTGCTTTTATGTTTTATGTAAAGCACTTTGAATTACCTTGTTGTTGAATGTGCTATACAAATAAACTTGCCTTGCCTTAGATTGTGACTACAAAATTAAAGCGCGGGAAAGTTTTGCTTTATTTCCAGTTGAATTGAGAGCTTTTTCTTTGAAAGTTCTGAAAGACAAGAAAAGAGTCTGCGACTTGCTTAACATATCTCTGAAATCAGATGTTTCTGTCAGGAAACTGAGAAGCGCAGGACTTCCCTCTGCCTGGAGATGCAGGGGAAATTAACATAAACGTCCATAGGTTGATGGATGTACATCAATCGCCGGGACACACACACTCGAGCACATGCTTTACTGTGAACAGTCTTTTCATAATTTATTTGTTAAGGAGGGGGAAAAAATATGTTTGCACGAGGGGGGATGGAAATTCACACCCGCCACCCTCCAAATGCGCGTGGATTTTCCGTTTGGCGGCTAAATGTTGGAAGGCCACCCACCACATTGGCAGGTAAATATATTTGGCATGATATCGCCATATAATTTGTAATTAGCAGCAGAAGGACGTTCGTGTTTGTTGTGAGTCGCACGTGAATTGGTCCCCAATGTACCAAGGGATCTAAAATTGCGTAACACACGGATTAGGGGGGTTCATTAGGGCCCGAGCAGGAACCGTGCGAGGTCCCTATTGAATTTGTAAAGATTATTATTTTAATTTTTTGTTCTGCAAAATAATTCTGCTCAATTTTGGGGACCTGAGCATACTCGAAAACTCACCAAACTTTGCACACATGTCAGAACTGGTGAAAAGTTTCGTATTTTATGGGTTTCGCGCATGGGTGTGGCAAAATGACTCGCTAGCACCACCTAGAAAATTGGAAAAAATTAGCCCCTCGTTCACGTTCAACCTACATGCACGTAATTTTCTGGGGACATGTATCATATCAAGACGCACAAAAAAGCCTCAAGAACCCATACCCTAAACTCAACAGGAAGTCGGCCATTTTAAATTTTACGGCCATTTTTGGATGATTTACACACTTCGTACTTTAACGAACTCCTCCTAGGGATTTAGTCGGATCGACATCAAAGATCAACTCTTCGCCATGACACAGGAAGTTGTTGTAACTTCAGTGTATATGCTCACATCTGCACCAAACTGTACATGTAGGATGAGAGTCCCGCCCTGAACACATGTACCACCACATGCGCCTCCTGCTGGCAACAGGAAGTGACTTTTATCGAAGCAGCCCCCGCCGCACGTTTCACCTACATGTACGAATTTTCTGTGGTACGTGTATCATGTCCAGGCGTACCAAAAAGCCTCTTGGAGCGATGCCCTAAACCCAACAGGAAGTCGGCCATTTTGAATTTTACGGCAATTTTTGGATGATTTACACACTTCGTACTTTAACGAACTCTGTCGGATCGACATCCAATTTCTGCTTTGCCTTCTAAAGGCACTGACGATGAAAAGTTGTGCTATCTGTGACATATAACCCCTTCATGCAGCGTCCGAAGCACGTAGCAAATTCACAGCCGCACCGGCAGAGCTCCAGAATATGCAACGCAGCTGCCTCACACCCCAACGCGCTACACATGCAAGGGCCCGCCCAACGCCCAATAAAGCATACTTACAGGTTGTGATTGTTAATTTCCAGGCCCAAACAGAGTTGCATCGTCTTTTAGGACTAAACATTGTGACGATCTAACGTTATGCTGCCTTGCTGAAAAATGCTACCATAGCGCACATTGATAGACTCGACTCTACTCGGCCCTGCTCCATTTTCCATTGCAGATGGTACCCAGAGATAGTACATAGCTTGTCGTCATAGCGACGCCACACACTACTGCCGCGACATAATGTTCAATGCGACACACACCAGCGATCCACCCAGCTTTCTTTTTTTTTTAAGTTAAAACGTTTCACCATTCCTCAGAGTGTAAAGACAGATAAGCGGTATGAAAATCTTCCAACTGTGTTTTCCTCTGCCGTTGTTGCTGCAGCGGTCTGTGTGACGGCGGGAGCAGAAGTCTCTGTGAGCGGGCGGCTGGCCGGCCTCACACGCTCCTCCCGTGGGTTGGCACAGGCATCCCCCGCAGCCACTTGCGGAGCTCCTCAACTCCGAAAATATTCAAGCACATTTTTGTTCCGTGTCCGTGCACAGCTGATTTCTCACCTCAAAACTTCTCAGAAGTGGATTTAGTGATGAAATTCCATACGAAACTGTAAAATATAAAACTTTCTGTTGCTGGCCTCTGTCTGGTGCACGCAATGATGATGCAGTGAATAGTGTATATTCTCTCTGACCAATCAGCAGTCTGTTGTGTTTTCACGTTACGTTTTAGTATCCCTCAGCTCGCTTGGAACCTCGACGGAGGTGAGACGAAAAACAGTACCTGGAAGCAGATCCAGGTACAACATTTCTATAATGGTAAATCAAACAAAGGCGAGTCGAGCCAAAGGGCCTCTGCTCAGACTAGCTTGGTTTGAGTGCGTGTCTGACCCCGCTAGCCGCTTGGTAAGCTTTCTGACGCGTTTTCATTGTGACGTCACAAGTAAAGGAAGTGAAGGGCTGGACTACAAACGAGCTGTTTTCAAGCGGTTCAGAGCAGAGCTTTCTGTGGGAGATGGGAACTCCCTTTGGGCTGGACTTTGGGCTTTTTCACTTTGCAAACTTGTTACTTGCACAAAAAAGATATATAACTCAATAAAGGAGAGGGGAAAAGCCAAAAAGCATAATGCCACCTCTTTAAAGAAAGGATCAGATAGTGACACCAGTCCATTAAAATATGCCCAGATAGGGCCCCGATACAGTGGACACACCTGTAATGTAAAACTAAAAAGAGCCATCAAAATTATTTAACTTAAATGGCTAATTTGTTGTGGGCCATGGACCTTGTCACTTTTTTGGCCTGGTTGTGGTGTAGACTGCCATGTGTGTCCTGTTGTATGTTGATAATAAAAAAATTGTTTTAGTCACTTTTGAAGTGAAATGCCAAGCATCATTCTTAAGCCCACTTGTCCTCATTTATACACATTATAAGTCAGATATATTGTCATCATTGATGTGGACACGAATTGGAGATGAAAGCTTTAGAGTTGCCATTGTAAGCAGTCGTGTTTTTGTGTTTACATTCAGTATTTCTCACCAAAATGCATTGAACATATCATTAAGACCTAACAAACATGTGGAATGCATTTTTAAATAAATTTACAATGGTTTTCTTAAACCTGCAGTTAACATTGACTTGCGGTCCTGTGCTTCTACTTTTTTAATTGGTGCTTTGCTCCCATTCATGTATATTCTTATGTCATGATCGTTAAACAGGTAATGCAAAAACAATTAGGGGACCGTTTCATTGAAACATTGCTCTGAAGTGTTTCTAGTGGCCCAAATTCATTGTGGTTTTTTTGAAATAAGAAAAGAAATTGCCACTATCTAGGGCCCCTGTTGACAAAAGCACATAAGCACTCCACAGGCCCTTGGGATAAAGAAATATTCTGGCAGATGTTATGCCTTTGAGCAGCTCTGTAGATTTTCACATACTTGAAGATAATTTGGATGACATGTTGAGGATCTTAAGAGCACTGAAAGCTCTTTGAAAGTGGCCCAGTCAGTGGCTTTTTAGCATTAGCCTGTAACCATCTGTTTCTAGACAGCTAGTGAGCTTTGAACAGCCCATCAACAGACATCCCCCACGCCACACAAGACCTCATGCCACCCAGCTGACCCCCCCCCCCCCCCCCCCCCCACCAGCAAGCTAAAATCACCGACCCTCGTAACCCCCCTCGTCCACCCACACAGCTCCCCCAACAAGCTTTCTGGCAGTGGACAGCACCACCAATCATCACTTGGCTCCCATGGCAACCTCCCCCCCCCGGCAACAGCCGTCACTATATCATAGCAGTAGTGGAGGAAGGGGGGAGGGGGTTGGCCGAGTCGTGGCTGCCAGCGTTAAGAGAGGAGAGAGAGGGAAAGAAAGAAAAGAGGAGAAAAAAACCAGAGAGCACACACAGCTGTCCTTCAGCTACTTAGCATCGCACCAGCTGCTCCAGTCGCCACTCGTCCACACACACGCACAAAACACAGCATTAGGCCTCGGAGATTTTGTATTTGCTTCGGCTTTGTCTGCATAACATTGCTGTTGGGCTTTCTCTTCATTCATTGATACGTCTGTGGCCTTGATGTAAGTTGCTCATGTTCTGTCCTTGTACGCTTTGCTAACAAGTCTGTCTGCAGCACGTGTCTGGCATCGTGTCCTTCTGCTAGTTGGGTTCAACAGATTGTTAATGTACAACTTTTTTATTTAATTGTAAAAGTCTTTGTCGGGAAAGAGCTGGCCCAGCTTTGACATTCAACATTCTACAGAACTGCTCTCTCCTCAGAGAGACTGGTACCAGGAAAAAAAGTACAATGGCACCAGTTTAGAGAAATACCACTACTGTAGTTAAATTGTTTCTCTCAAAGCTCTAATTGCATAACATTCACACTCAAGGATGTAAATCCTGTCAAAAACTTGTGTGCAAATTTTTTAGCTAAGTTTCCTGTGTAGTGAATTTATTTGGGCCGCCCACCCAAATAGATCTGCTTCCACGCATTATTTTTCTGTTCTATGCAAAATCCTGAATGGAAATCCAATGGATCGCATTTTTGCAAGCTATGCTCAAATTATGTACTGATGTGCCATTATACACTGCAAAAGTTAGCCTAGCGGACATTTCCTCTACTCATAGCTTAGCAAATGACATATTATTAGGGGTCCAAGCCTGAATGGGGCTGGGAACCCCAGTACCAGCAGAGCTGGGAACCCTATGATTTTCGTTAGGATTTTTATTAGGGGTCAAAGCCCGAGTAGGATTCCCAGTACCAGCGGAGCTGGGAACCCTATTATTTTCACTCCAATTTTTAGGGCCCGAGCACGACCGTGCGAGGTCCCTATTGAATTTGTAAAGATTAAATATATTTTTAGGGCCCGAGCACGACCGTGCGAGGTCCCTATTGAATTTGTAAAGATTATATTTAGGGCCCGAGCACGACATGCGAGGTCCCTATTGAATTTGTAAGGATTATTTTTTCTGCAAAGTAAGCTCCATTTTGGGGACCTGAGCATACTCGAAAACTCACCAAACTTTGCACACATGTCAGAACTGGTGAAAAATTTCGTATTTTATGGGTTTCGCGCATGGGCGTGGCAAAATGACTCGCTAGCGCCACCTAGAAAATTGGAAAAAATTAGCCCCTCGTTCACGTTCAACATACATGCACGAAATTTTCTGGGGACATGTATCATATCAAGACGCACAAAAAAGCCTCAAGAACCCATATGCCCACATGCCGACATTCACCCACAGTCATAGCGCCACCTGCTGGCAACAGGAAGTGACCTTTAGCGAAGCAGCCCCTGCCGCACGTTTCACCTATGTGCACGAATTTTCTGTGGTGCGTGTATCTTGTCGAGACGCACAAAAAAGTCTCTTGGAGCCATAGCCTAAACCCAACAGGAAGTCGGCCATTTTGAATTTTTACGTCAATTTTTGGATGATTTACACACTCCGTACTTTAACGAACTCCTCCTAGGGATTTAGTCCGACCGACTTCCAATTTGTGCTGTGCCTTCTAAAGGCATTGAAGATGAAAAGTTGTGCTATTTGCGAGTTTTCGTCAATGGGCGTGTCCGTGGCGTGGCGTCAAAGATCAACTCTTCGCCATGACACAGGAAGTTGTTGTAACTTAAGTGTACATGCTCACATCTGAACCAAACTGTACATGTAGGATGAGAGTCCCACCCTGAACACATGTACATGCTGACATTCACCCACAGTCATAGCGCCACCTGCTGGCAACAGGAAGTGACTTTTAACGAAGCAGCCCCCGCTGCACGTTTTACCTACGTGCACGAATTTTCTGTGGTACGTGTATCTTGTCCAGACGCACAAAAAAGCCTCTTGGAGCGATGCCCTAAAACCAACAGGAAGTCGGCCATTTTGAATTTTACGTCAAATTTTGGATGATTTACAC
>NC_060150.1:18038496-18042494 GCF_021292245.1 Micropterus dolomieu | reverse complement strand
GTCACATGTGTATGAAGGTGGATCAAACAAGCTAATCTTAAATGTCAAAGTAGAGAGGATCCTAGTAGGCCTATTTATTTTCATTCATTACACAATATGAATAAGCTATGCAGACAGTTGTAAAGAAAGAACATCTTTTTCTTCTGTTCTCTACTTGTTATAGTTACACAGTATTAGGGGTGTGGGCTGTATTAAAAGTATCCACTGTTCTCCCATGCTCTAACACACAGTAACGATGAAATGTGTGCTGTTCTCACATTCTTCCTCTGTATGTACACATAAACAACAAGGCAGGGGAATATAAAAGGAATTTATTTTATTGTTTGGGTACATTATTGTTCAGTGTACATGCTCACATCTGAAACAAACTTTACGTGCTTGATAACTCTCCCACCCCGCAGACATCTACACACCAATAATGATTTATATTCATAGCGGCAAGTGCTATGTAGCTCCACATAGGGGACACAGGAAGTGACATATAGCACCTTCATGCGGCGTCGGAACCGCATAGCAAATTCACAGCCGCACCGGCAGAGCTCCAGAATGTGCAACTCGGCCGGCTCACACCCGGACGCGCTACAAGTGCGAGGGCCCGCCCAACGCTGCTTGCAGCTTTAATTGCAGATTAAAGTCGTCCAAAAAAATCCCATTGATTTACATGCATTTTATATCACCATAACCACAAGTCCGATTGACACCAAATTTGGGTCAATTGTTCCCCATGGGGCCCTGATGACACCTGACAAATTTGGTGCACTTCAGCCAAAAGGTGGCGCTATAATTGAAGCTGAAATGCCGTGGAAAAGCACATTCATTTGAATGGGATTTTCAACCATGGCACATGTTGCCTAGGTTTGGAATGGCCGATCAACACCAAACGTGGGGACCTTATGTGGCACGACTTCCCGAAGGGCTGTGTGAAATTTGGTGTCAATCGGCCTCTAGGTGGCTCTATTAATTGAATATCAGATAACGCTCCCATAGACATCAATTCATTTTAAATCTTCATAATCACAACACCCTTTCATTTCAAACTCTGGCAGTTTATTCCCCGCGGGTCCCCCGAGCCATGGCGGGGCGCCCTGGTCGACTCGCACGCCCTACGCGGGGCAAGGGGACGGTTTGCGCCGGGAGGCTTGGATCCTGCTTACAACTGCTTGCAGTTCTAGTTATGTTTATAATGGTTTTGCAGGAAACCCCTCATCCCTTGGCTGTGGTATGCACGTCAACTCCAGCGGAGGTCAGATGTACCAGCAGCAGGTCCACCAGGGCATACAGCAGGGGGTGGCCTCCCACCCAGCCTACCAGGGACAGCAGCACTTCTCTGACAACCCACCTTACACAGACAACAACAACACTAATGCTGGCTCCATGGCCTGCCTCTACCAGAACTACCAGGTGGGATGAGTTTTATTTTGGCTTCTGTAGCATTTCAAGATGTTTTAAAAAATTAGAAGTCATGTTGTGACGTTGCTGTTGTGTGCATAGCAGGGGATGTTGTCGCACCCACAGTTCGGGGAAGGGCAACAGCCCCAGGTTGAGGGGCTTCCAGCGTGTGCACCTGGCTCTGACAGGGGCCCAGGTGGAGGACCAGAGTCGGTGGACGCCATCTACAGGGCTGTGGTGGACGCCGCCAGCAAGGGCATGCATGTTACCATAACCACCACGGTGAGTGGGACCACGCAGGCGAGTTCAGTGCCTGCCCTCAGCGCCATGAGTGCCTTCACTGCCTCTTTAGGGGAGCCCGTCAACCTCCCCAAAGCCGTTAGCACAGTCCTGCATGGGCACTTGGAAGGGGAGGCGTTACCCCAACAAGCCAGGCCAAGGCAGGTGAGACTGGGACGGGGTCAGAAGAATATGGATCCAGGGAAGAGCACTCCAGACGGCCCCGAGGCCAACGACTACTTCCGTTCTCCTGGCCGTGGAACCCCCAGGGGTCAGTGGGAGGGGGAGACGCAGCAAGGAGGAGGCTTCGACCCTCATAGCAACAACAGCGCCTGGGGTGGTGAGGAGTTTCTGGAGTGCTCTACCCAAGTGAGGAGTAGTCCATGCATGGAGCGACCCGCCAGCCTCGCCCCCGCCCCACCCTGCCCCACTGAGGGGTCCAGCGACCATGGTCTCTCCATGGGCCATGATAAGGCCTTTCTCGATGATGGCTATCGCTTCAACAACTGCAGTCGGATACCTGCTAACTACAAGGAGCGTCTGGAGCAGATGGTGGAACGCTGCGCTCACATCAATGGTGCCACAACCCACTTCAACACCCGGGGTTACGGAGAAGTCCTGGGCCCCCCACGGCAGGAGCTGACAGGGGACGACCAGTCGCCCAGCTCATCCACTAGCCTGGAAGGGCCTCTGGCCACAGCCAAAGACTATAGTCACTACAACGGCCATTTCAACGGTATGGCGCCCAGCCCCTCGGACACAAAGAGCCTGAGCAGCGAGGAGGACCTGCGGCAGCCGGACTCTCCTTCCTCAGAACTGCTTCACTACCGGTCCAGGACCTTCAACATGGGAGAGCTGGTCTGGGGCCAGTTGAAGGGCTTCCCACCCTGGCCTGCTAAGTTGGCTGGGGACGAGCAAGTGCACAGCGCTGCTATGCAGCTGCGGGAGCAGGCCAAGGTGAGAAAAACGTCTATGACCACCTGTCATCACTTTATAAGCCAACTCGAATTTTCAGACTAGATAAGACTGACTTGTGAGTGACGGCTACTTCAGTATTCTTAACAAACTTACCAGCCGGCAACATTCCCTATAAAGCCATATCTTAAGTTTTATAGATTCTTGTTACAGCTAATTATTTTCCTATGTAAAATGGATGCCTGCCAGAAAGGCAAGCTGACAGAATACGTTATATTTGACTGTAACCAAGTTTTCTCCCAATAGAAACCTATTGGAACACTGAAAAGTCAGAAGAAAACAAGCATTTTTGTCCACTGGCCATAGTGGCAGATGGATTCCAAAATGCTCCAAACTATTTCACCTGCCAAATCTGAATTTCAGAATAGAAAAGGTCTTACTAATGACTGCCAGATTAACTGATGGACAGTACAACAAATTCACCATCATTTTCTGGCTGTTGTCATTCTCAATATACTACCAAATGGTCCTTAATGTACTCTGATGTTTTCTCTTGTCTCGATCCAGGTAGAGCCAGAGAAGCTGAAAACACTAACTCACGACTTTGACCGAGCTGCCAAAAGAGGCCTGAAGTAAGTATATATGCACACCATATTGTTGCTTTAGTAAAACAATTTTAAACATCACACTAGATGGTCTATGATTCTGTGCTGTATTTTAAACAAGCTGAAAGTTACAGGTTGCAGCTTAAATCTTATATCGTCTGTCTTGCTCATATTATTGCCTTATTGACCCTAAGTCACACCCTTAGTTACTGTTGCTACACATTTTAAGCTTTCCAGTTTAGCATTGCACATAGGCAGTTTGCAATGATAACTAGGGTTGGGTATCGTTTAAAGTTTTACGATACCAGAACCAAAACCAGTACCCTTTAAGTGATACCGAAACCAATATAGTACTTCATTTGATACCTTGTGTAAAATGCCACATAGTGAAGCCATAGTAGTTGATTAGTAGCATTATTATTAGGGCCCAAACACGACCGTGTGAGGTCCCTATTGAATTTGCTAAGATTATTAGGGCCCGAGCACGACCGTGTGAGGTCCCTATTGAATTTGCTAAGATTATTAGGGCCCGAGCACGACCGTGTGAGGTCCCTATTGAATTTGCTAAGATTATTAGGGCCCGAGCACGACCGCGTGAGGTCCCTATTGAATTTGCTAAGATTATATATTTTTAGGGCCCGAGCACGACCGCGTGAGGTCCCTATTGAATTTGCTCAGATTATTAGGGCCCGAGCACGACCGTGCGAGGTCCCTATTGAATTTGCTCAGATTATTAGGGCCCGAGCACGACCGTGCGAGGTCCCTATTGAATTTGCTCAGATTATTAGGGCCCGAGCACGACCGTGCGAG
>NC_060150.1:18027270-18038396 GCF_021292245.1 Micropterus dolomieu | reverse complement strand
AGAGTCCCGCCCTGAACACATGTACATGCCGACATTCACCCACAGTCATAGCGCCACCTGCTGGCAACAGAAAGTGACCTTTAACGAAGCAGCCCCCGCCGCACGTTTCACCTACGTGCACGAATTTTCTGTGGTACGTGTATCTTGTCCAGACGCACAAAAAAGTCTCTTGGAGCCATAGCCTAAACCCAACAGGAAGTCGGCCATTTTGAATTTTACGTCAAATTTTGGATGATTTACACACTTCGTACTTTAACGAACTCCTCCTAGGGATTTAGTCCGACCGACCTCAAATTTCTGCTGTGCCTTCTAAAGGCATTGAAGATGAAAAGTTGTGCTATTTGCAAGTTTTCGTCAATGGGCGTGTCCGTGGCGTGGCGTCAAAGATCAGCTCTTCGCCATGACACGGAAGTTGTCGTAACTTCAGTGTACATGCTCACATCTGGACCAAACTGTACATGTAGGATGAGAGTCCCGCCCTGAACACATGTACATGCTGACATTCACAGACAGTCATAGCGCCACCTGCTGGCAACAGAAAGTTACTTTTAACGAAGCAGCCCCCGCCGCACGTTTTACCTACGTGCACGAATTTTCTGTGGTACGTGTATCTTGTCCAGACGCACAAAAAAGCCTCTTGGAGCGATGCCCTAAAATCAACAGGAAGTAGGCCATTTTGAATTTTACGTCAAATTTTGGATGATTTACACACTTCGTACTTTAACGAACTCCTCCTAGCGATTTAGTCCGACCGACTTCAAATTTGTGCTGTGCCTTCTAAAGGCATTGAAGATGAAAAGTTGTGCTATTTGCGAGTTTTCGTCAATGGGTGTGTCCGTGGCGTGGCGTCAGAGATCAAGTCTTCGCCATGACACAGGAAGTTGTTGTAACTTCAGTGTACATGCTCACATCTGAAACAAACTTTACGTGCTTGATAACTCTCCCACCCCGCAGACATCTACACACCAATACCGATTTATATTTATAGCAGCAAGTGCTATGTTGCGCCACAAAGGGGATACAGGAAGTGACATATAACACCTTCATGCGGCGTCGGAACCGCAGAGCAAATTCACAGCCGCACCGGCAGAGCTCCAGAATATGCAACGCGGCCGGCTCACACCCCGACGCGCTACAAGTGCGAGGGCCTGCCCAACGCTGCTTGCAGCTTTAATGTTATAAAGTAAATTTGCATGTTATTATTTTAATATGTGATATTCATAAGTGATACCTAATATCACAATAATATTTTAACCAAGTATCACAGGTGAAAGTGACAATCAATAGTCTACTGAATTAGTCAATTTGGACAATATATTTTCCTTTTATAACAACTATGCTGTACACCATTTCAAAAACAAAAGGGAACGGATAAAGACAAAGTCTCCTACATTGCCATTTAGCAGTATTATAGCGGCCATTTTCTGAAAATTACATTCTCCCAAATTTTACAGTGCTAGCTAAATGGCTAGTAAAGTAGCTAGCAACAAGTTTTCAGTACATATTTTAGTTATTTTGTAAACCAATTCTGACATTAACTAGTCATTTATCACATTAAATGCAAAATGTCACTTCTGTTTATAAAAACAAACAAACAAAAAAAGCATTTTTAGGAGGATTTTTGTCTTCCTTTGATGTAGTTTTACGCTAAGCTAATGCACATAACGATAGTTATTAGTTACTTATATTAGTTAGTTACATTATAGGATAGCTACATAAAGTGTCATGTTTAAGTAGGATCAAAGTTCATTATTTGAACCTTGGAAACAAACACTCACAACAACATCCATTTAGCAGTATACAGGACATTTTCTGAAAAGTTTAGGTTACATATTTTTGTTATTCTGTAAGACAATTCAGACATAAAAAAGTGGGACACCAGCCAGGCTATTTAGTCATTTATGACATTAAACTGCTGGCAAAATGTCTCTTCTCTAAAAAACTGTTTTAGTATGATTTTTGTCTGGCTTTGGTGTAGCTTTAAGAGGCTAACAGACATGACGATAGCCATTATGTCTGTCATGTTTCATTTGAGGTTCCAGGTTCATTCTTAAACACACACTCTCACCACAACATTCAATTTGCAGCTGTTCTGCAGCTCTGTGGAAGGGTGGGGGTTAACTTAGTCCAACTGAAGGAATACTGACCCCCAACTTTTAAGCCAACATGGAGGAATAGTTTAAGTGCTTTGAAAAAACATTAAAAATTAAATGTCTATATTTTTTATCCAGTGGGCACACTTTATCTCCTGATGAAGACCATAGATAAGATCTCCAGAACAGCTACTAAATAGACCTAGCACTTAATTGTTTTCTCAGCCAGTATCTCATTGTGATTGGGACAGAGAGGTGTTTTGCAACTTTGAATAAAAGTAAACAGACTTAAAGATAGTTATGAGAAGTTATGGGCATAAATTAGTTTGACAAAGACTGATTATATATTAGATATTTTAGTTAATAAGCATAGGATACTGTACATTGTACCGTTTATTATCCATCTATCCAGTAATCTGTTCATAGAATAACTAGTGTTATGTCACATTTATAATCACTATCTCATGTTTTTATTTTCCAATTCTTTTATTTATTTAACCTTTATTTAACCAGGAAGTCTCTTGAGGTTAAAATCTCTTTTCTGAGGGAGACCTGGCCAAGAGGGCAGACCAGTTACAATTCATCCATAGGTGGAGTAATCTGGATTAAACTTTAAATACACCATATTAGAAGTGTGCTCTGCTATTTGCCCACTGGAGGTCAGTGTGCTACAAGAAACGCTGGCTTTATATATAAGTGATCCATAACTCTATATTTGGGTGGACTCTTCATTAATCACATTTTTTTAACTCTATAAACCTGCTTTTTAATGTTAGAATAATAAAAAAAATGTACAATAATGAGGAAAAACAAGAAAAAGGGAGCATACATACACATCACCCAGCGGGATATTCAAGTAAGAGTGACCATGTTTTTAATATCTTAAACATCTGTGCAACATTGTTCAAAATGTTACATCACTGCATGACCTGTAATGTTTCACAATATTTACAAAAAAATGCTGCTTACATCAAACCATTAAAAAAAGTCCAAACAATCTCAAAATAATGGACTCTTGACAAACTATCCCTAGCCCACATTAAATCAAAAAGAAACAAGAGCAATCAAGTGCACATCATACTTCACGCAAGTCTATTTTTGTAAAGTATATATTAGTGACAAAATATATACTTAATTACAAGTTGAAAAAATAAAATACTGACAACGAAAGGGTCGAAGAGGGAAAAAGGACACAAAAAAAATTCTCACACATACGCAAGCACGCACACACAATCACATGGGGGAGGAGGAAAAAATAGACTGCACAGACCATCTCAAACACAAAAATGCTTTTAACTATTGACCACAAATAACATAAAACTGATAGAACAGATCCATAATACATGGGTTCCCAACATGAGACTGGGTTCCTGCATGTCATTGCACAAAAAACGAGGGTGTGGAGTGGGTGAGGCAGAATGAACTTTACCGAAAGAGCTTGTGTTCTCGACACTGAACGTCACATTTTGAAAATGGCCGGAGGATATCCATGCCACAGATTACAGTAAAAACTCTGGAGGTTCTTAGAAGTGTGTACACTGGGGAAAAAAAGGGACATTTTGAAAAGGATGGATATTTTCAACAAGTTCTTTAGCTGTTCAGTGTTTCCAAGCAGACATTTTAACACAGGTACTGCCTGATTTTTGGAAATTGGAAACAAATTTGAGGACTTTTCAAAATGTCCTCGAGTTTTTCAGGGTGCACGCGACGAAAGGGGGGAGAAATGTTTTGAAATAAGCTCTCATTAGAAAATACAGTACCACTTTTTTTAAGTTTAAGGTAAGAAGAACAAATTAAGATCTGTTATTACTTGACTGTAATTCATACTTTGACTCATTTAGGATATAGGAGTATATTATAAAACTAAGTACATTTGTGGGCTCCACGCCTCCTCTGGGGTTATAAAACATGTGTGCACAAGTTGTGGATATGTTTTAATAGTAGTGCTTTCATGTTTTACTGAGTGAGAAAGAAAAGTAGTGTACTATTTGGTTTTGAGGTTATCCATCAGAAACACTTGTAATAGTTGGGGTTTTTAATGGCATTTTAGTAAATCTTTATATCTGGAGGTTTAGTGTGTGCATCAGATATTTTGATATGGGTGGATTAACTCAGTACAAACTCAATTCAAATGAAATTTGAGCCTGGGAGTTAACAGTTGTGTGTGTACATGTAAAACGTAAAGCTACTAATAAATTACTACTTCATGGCTCTTAGGTCAGGACATCTGAAAAAAGATGAATGTTGTTACCAACAAAACAAAAAAGTGACAGATTATTTGAGCATGTGCATATCAGAGGAGAGGTCAACATTTTGAAAACAGGCAACAAATTACAGTCAAAGTTGTTGAAGTGTGTGTACAAAAGAAAAGGCTTTAAACAATCAGAGATGCAGTGTTTCAAAAGCTGTTGATCTTTGCCATTGATTTCTATATTGCACTTGATAATTCTGTAGTGATTTCAAGTTGTTGTCGGTTGATTTTGATCTGGAAGAGCAGCTGTGTGTGTGTGTTTCACACGAGTTGATCCAGTTCCCAATACTGTGCATCACTATCTATTTTAAGACTGATCAAGTGATGATTTTTTAGCTTTGCAGCTGATAGCTAGTAGTGTTAAAACTGAAAACATAAACGCTGTCTGCCTTTCCGCGTGTGCATATTCATAAATAGTATGGTCTTGTAGGCAGACGTTACTACATTTTTTTCCTTTAACTAAGAAATCCATGACACAATCTGTAACAAAAGTAAGTAGACCAGAATGCCTCGCCGTGTGTGTCTGTACTGCTCACTTCTTAAATAAGAGGTAACATGACATTTGTAACGGACTCTGAATACATGTTCTGTTAAAAAAACAGAAACAAAAAAAAAAAAACATACATATACACACATAAGGCTTGAGTTCTCAACTCTTGGTAGTATTATTGCCGTCTATCATATTTGTAAAGCTTAAAATAAATATGGAGTACTGTACATAAATAATTTACATCAATAAGCAAAAACAAAACAAAAAAAAAAAACAAGACACAAGGCCCCTAAATGCGAGAAATGCTTTCACTGCTCTTGAAAACCGAGTTCGTGTTCCTCATGACAATCTAGACTCCGTCTCTGAGGTTGGTTACTCTACCTAAAGCTATAGCTGTGGCAAAAAACGACTACAGTCATGGAAAAATCACTGTACAAACGAGCACAAGAACATAATCACAACAACCAAATGGCATCAATGTAGCCTGTATTCTTGTGATTTTTGTAGTTGAAGGAAAAATCCACCCAAAAACACTCTTTTAGAGTGATTTAATGTTGCATACAGGGTCCACCTACTGTGCTCAGTGTTTAATAACTTGCCAAATGTTAACATGACACCATGTTAAGTTTATAGGCCTTATTTTAAAAAGGCTGATAGACAGAAAACCGCCATAGATGAGATACTGACACCAGTTTCCACACCCCGAAGAGCAGGTAATACACCAGAATGCATTGTAGCCACAAGACATAAATTTCTAGTGATGGGCTTACTGAACATTGTGTGTTTACATGCACTGAAGTACACAAGTTAGATTTCTCCAATACGCATATTTCTTAAACATCATGTTAACAAGAAACATGGAAGTTTGACTACTGAACCTGCCGCATGTATATGTAGCTTTACAGTAACCATGTTACTACAGTTCATGGAAACATACTGATAGAAACAGCTACAAATTATCGATTAATGTGCCGATGAAATGGTCAATTTAGTCTATGAAATGCCAAAAGAAAATCATTTCAGCTCTACCATCGGGCACTCCGGAGCCTTCATTGGGAGTTGTAGAAAGTCATTCTGGAAAATCTTGGGACTCACTAAGTGTTGATTCACTAAAAAATTTAAATCTTTACTATACTTTTTTTTGTAAAACTCCTGAAATGCAAAGGAACATCACAAAATGACCCTGAACAATGTGAAAGTGCCTGAAGTGGATTTTTCCTTCATAAAAACGGCAGAACTATCTTATGTCTGCCAGTTACAATGATTGGTAACCCCCCCAAAAAAGAGACTTTTTTAGCACAAAACTGGATCCAAATATCATGATTTTCCTGTCAGAGTGAGTGGTGAAATGCAGATGAAGATTTACCAACATTCATCCGGCTGGTGGTCATTTCCCACCCTGCTTAGGGGACCATTGAACACTTTTTGCTGGTAAAGTTCATTCTGTTTTTTTTTCTTTTTTTCCCCCCATTACAAAATAACACTTAACTGGTGTGAAGTGACTTTCGTAATGGAGAACTCATATACTCATGCCTGTTCCGCTGCTGTTCCCTTACACAAAAAAACAACAACAAAAAAACAGCAAGTCTTACAGTTCGTCATATAAAAGCTTTAGGCTGTATTCATATTTATCCTATGCATGCGGCCGTATGCAACCGCAGTTCTGAATAGAAACCAAGACATTGGTACTTCTGCTTTGTTTTTGTACAATAAAAGATAAAATGTGCATTAGGTATGCTTGTACATGACATTGTACAATATTTACATACAATTCTCAATAGCATGAAATTTCAGGATTATCTATATACATATTGAAAATGTATCAGAAATATTTGGACTGTCTATTTTTCTTAAATATGTAAGGTAATGCTTGTAGCTTTTTTGTCTGTTTTACTATCTTATACTACAAAAAAATAGTTAATTCAGTGAGCTGTAGACAAATTGCAACCGTTTTTGACGTTTTTCTCTATTTAGTTTCTACAGTTAAAACTGTATTGGGTGATTGGAGTTTCCAGCACCTTCTGTGGTCAGTCATCAAGTCAAGTTGATATCATGGAACATAGATGTACCACTGAAAGTCCATGTGTAGCACCTGTTAGAGAGCTCAGATCGCATCAAGGCTGTACGGACGAAGTCTCCGAAGGCTTTGAGGACGTTCTTGGGCCGACACATTCAATGTTATCTGGATATCTTCCTCCTCTTGGGCTTGGGGAGCTTCACCTGACGATCCCTCGACGGGATCTGATGCAGACAGGCAGAAACATTATGGGGACAGCTGGACTGGTAGGCGGAGTTAAAGCAATACTTCATGAGAAGGAAACTATTTATCTGTCTTGGAGATGAAGAAAAGGTGTAAATACTCACTGTGCCCGACATTTTATCCAGCTCACTCATGGCCTCGTGGATAGCAGCTTCCAAGTGATTATTCCGTTTCCCCGGTCTGTTGGACGACATTTAGATTTTACATGAATTATATTTAAGCTGATGCAGTCAGACAGGGATTCAGGTGTTTTTGCTCTGGGACATTTGGTTGCTGTAGGGACCAAACAACACCTTAACCACTTGTTGTCAATGCTGGACAAACACACAACAAATGAATCATGTACTGACTGTTTGCTAAACTCCTGTCAAGCTTTGGATTTCTTCACATGTTGAAGCATTATGCAGAGTCTAGGGGGCCATGCCATTTTTTTCCCCCACACCACAAACCCAATGGCAAAACTGTAAAGAATGGATTAAGCTGTACCTGTGTACCAATTCACACCCTTCTGTAATCACACTTGATATTTTCAGTATTCAAGTGCGTTCACACTGACAAGTATGGCAAAATGCAGTGCAGTGAGTACCTGGATGGTGGACTTAACAAGTAGAGTGTGCAACGCTGAATACTTCTCGCCCTCAAATGTGAAAATGAAATGAAATTGGATAACTGCCTATGACTTGCAATTATGACCTACTTCCAGGAGGCAAGAGTTAATATGTTAGTAATATACCAAGTAGGGCTGTGCAATATAACAATATCTATTGTTTGAGTTAGGGGTGCACCAAAATTAAAATTCTTGGCCTAAGCCGAATATAATGAAAAAATTTGCCAAACACTGAACATGTACATTGACATTTTGTCCATTTATTTTGCCAAATTACTTTCCATTGCATAAATTAAATAGTCAAAATGTGCTTTTTACTCAGTGTTTCCTACTGGATTTGGATAGACTATGCTGGGTGGGTCCGAGGCCCGAGAGGGCCAGGTAAAGTAAATTACGTGTCCATTTACTTTTAAGGTACACATGTTATATGTTTTATACTTTCTGTGAATATAATCCAATTAAATCTTATTTCCATACTCTATAGACAGTTTTTATTTTGAAAACCGCGCATTGTCACATGTGTATCCTACAGATAACAAGAAGACTTCATAGCCTCTGTTCAGGTAGGACTCTCATACTGCAACACGCGTCTTTATAAAGAGAGAAACTGACAGGATAGAGTGGCTAATCTGCTTGTCAGCTTGCACTGGTCCGTTTCAGTGGATTTACCATAAAGGCTTTATCCAACGAAGGTTAAAGTCAAGGGCAACTGGACTTGGTTGAAGATACTGGAAGACGTTTCGTCCCTCATCCAAAGGACTTCTTCAGTTCTGACTGACTGGCAGGGAAACTCAGCTATTTAACCTCAGTGGGGTCGTTTGCCAGGGTCATCGATACTGCTCACAGATCAATCACTGCGTTCCATCACATCAATTAAATGCTTTTGTGGTGCAGCAGTGATCAGCTGATTTAAATCACGGAACCTCCTGCTGCCACTGCGGCACTGCTCTTTTCCTACGTTTGCTTCTTTAGAGTCTTTAGTGTAGTTTAGTTGTTTAAGCCGACTCCTTACTCATTTTCTACTTCTTACTGTCATCTTTTTGGAGGTTTCAACTCACCACTAAAGGAAAAAGCACTGGCGGAGATCTTTTAATTCAGTTTATTGATCAAAAGTTAACAAAATAATTCGCCGTTGTTTACTTTCAACAAACATATCAAACATGTAACTTAAATTTGTATCTCACAACTCATTTGGTCACTAAACTATTTCACTCCTCCTCTCTCTCATTCAAATACAAAAAACCCTCCAGAGCTGTAGTCTCTCTCTCTCTATCTGATACTACCAGTGAGAATGACCTAATTAGGATGAGGAGCGAGCTAATACAATTTCCCGATATTTTTTTTCAACATTTATTTGAAAAAATAAAATAGATCACCGTGCTTGTCCAACAACGACAATAAAAATAATAATATTAAAGCTGCAAGCAGCGTTGGGCGGGCACTTGCACTTGTAGCGCGTCCGGGTGTGAGCTGGCCGAATTGCATATTCTGGATCTCTGCCGGTGCGGCTGTGAATTTCCTACACGGTTCCGACGCCGCATGAAGATGTTATATGTCACTTCCTGTATCCCCTATGTGGAGCGACATAGCACTTGCTGATATGAATATAAATCGGTATTGGTGTGTAGATGTCTGCGGGGTGGGAAAGTTATCAAGCACGTAAAGTTTGTTTCAGATGTGAGCATGTACACTGAAGTTACAACAACTTCCTGTTTCATGGCGAATCATCGACGCCACAGACACGCCCATTGACGAAAACTTGCAAATAGCACAACTTTCATCGTCAATGCCTTTAGAAGGCACAGCAGAAATTTGACGTCGATCCGACTAAATCCCTAGGAGGAGTTCGTTAAAGTACGAAGTGTGTAAATCATCCAAAAATGGCCGTAAAATTCAAAATGGCCGACTACCTGTTGACTTTAGGGTATGGGTTCTTGAGGCTTTTTTGTGTGTCTTGATATGATACATGTCCCCAGCAAATTTCGTGCATGTAGGTTGAACGTGAACGAGGGGCTAATTTTTTCGAATTTTCTAGGTGGCGCTAGCGAGTCATTTTGCCACGCCCATGCGCGAAACCCATAAAATACGAAATTTTTCACCAGTCCTGACATGTGTGCAAAGTTTGGTGAGTTTTCAAGTATGTTTAGGCCCTGTCAATGGAGCCTACTTTGCAGAAAAAAAATAAAAAAATATATATATAAAGCTGCAAGCAGCGTTGGGTGGGCCGTCGCACTTGTAGCGCGTCCGGGTGTGAGCCGGCCGAGTTGCACATTCTGGAGCTCTGCCGGTGCGGCTGTGAATTTGCTACGCGGTTCCGACGCCGCATGAAGGTGCTATATGTCACTTCCTGTGTCCCCTATGTGGAGCTACATAGCACTTGCCGCTATGAATATAAATCGGTATAGGCGTGTAGATGTCTTCGGGGTGGGACAGTTATCAAGCACGTAAAGTTTGGTTCAGATGTGAGCATGTACACTGAAGTTACAACAACTTCCTGTGTCATGGCGAAGAGTTGATCTTTGACGCCACGGACATGTCCGTATGATACATGTCCCCAGAATATTTCGTACATGTAGGTTGAACGTGAACGAGGGGCTAATCTTTTCCAATTTTCTAGGTGGCGCTAGCGAGTCATTTTGCCACGCCCATGTGCGAAACTTGTAGAATACGAAATTTTTCACCGGTTCTGACATATTTGCAAATTTTGGTGAGTTTTCGAGTATGTTTAGGCCATGTCAGTTGAGCCTACTTTGCAGAAAAAAAAATATATATATATTAAAGCTGCAAGCAGCGTTGGGCGGGCCCTCGCACTTGTCGGGGTGTGAGCCGGCCAAGTTGCACATTCTGGAGCTCTGCCGGTGCAGCTGTGAATTTCCTACGCGGTTCCGACGCCGCATGAAGGTGCTATATGTCACTTCCTGTGTCCCCTATGTGGAGCTACATAGCACTTGCCGCTATGAATATAAATCGGTATTGGCGTGCAGATGTCTGCGGGGTGGGAGAGTTATCAAGCACGTAAAGTTTGTTTCAGATGTGAGCATGTACACTGAACAATAATGTACCCAAACAATAAAATAAATTCCTTTTATATTTCCCTGCCTTGTTGTTTATGTGTACATACAGAAGAAGAATGTGAGAACAGCACACATTTCATCGTTACTGTGTGTTAGAGCATGGGAGAACAGTGGACACTTTTAAGACAGCCCACACCCCTAATACTGTGTAACTATAACAAGTAGAGAACCGAAGAAAAAGATGTTCTTTCTTTACAACTGTCTGCATAGCTTATTCATATTGTGTAATGAATGAAAATAAATAGGCCTACTAGGCTCCTCTCTACTTTGACATTTAAGATTAGCTTGTTTGATCCACCTTCATACACATGTGACATTACTGTACAACTTGAGAAAGGTGAGTTGTTTTCT
>NC_060150.1:18016684-18027170 GCF_021292245.1 Micropterus dolomieu | reverse complement strand
AAAACCCGCAAATAGCACCACTTTTCATCGTCCATGCCTTTAGAAGGCACAGCAGAAATTTGACGTCGATCCGACTAAATCCCTAGGAGGAGTTTGTTAAAGTACGAAGTGTGTAAATCATCCAAAAATGGCCGTAACATTCAAAATGGCCGACTTCCTGTTGACTTTAGACTATGGGTTCTTGAGGCTTTTTTGTGCGTCTTGATACGATACATGTCCCCAGAAAATTTCGTACATGTAGGTTGAACGTGAACGAGGGGCTAATCTTTTCCAATTTTCTAGGTGGCGCTAGCGAGTCATTTTGCCACGCCCATGTGCGAAACTTGTAGAATACGAAATTTTTCACCGGTTCTGACATGTTTGCAAATTTTGGTGAGTTTTCGAGTATGTTTAGGCCATGTCATTTGGGCCTACTTTGCAGAAAAAAAAAAAAAAAAAAAAAAAAAAATTCCGAGCAAATTCAATCGGGACCTCTCCCGGTCGTGCTCGGGCCCTAAAAATAAAACACAGTAAAGTTGCTGGAACGAGGGAAATCGCGGCACTTCACGCGTGTAGCTTCAAACAAAACAAAAGCTTTTGTTGTGCCGAGCCGAACTCGGCGCATTGCCGGGAGAGGGGGCACGCCGGGCGCGTGCCGAAGCGCCGTTGCAGAGTCAGGAACAAACAGAGCACAAAAGAACAAGAGAAGAGAGCGAACGACGTTGTGTGTCACGCTTTTGTTGGTTGGGGCGTGGTTCCCCAGAGGGCAGTCCTTAGTTTCCTGCAGGGCGGTCCGTTTCCGGTTTCCCGAGGGACTGTCTTTCTAAACTTTTAATAGGTCTAAAAAAAGGAAAAGAAAATCTATTTGCACGTATTAGAATCAAATATCTTCCCACAATCAAACCTCAATTGTAAAACGGTTGTACCGTTCTTAGTTTTAAGCACTTGATAAGGGAAACAATTGTCAAATTATTGGTCATGATAAATACCGAGTGACATTTATACATTAACGGCATTTCCGACGATGGCATTTAATAATTATTTCGTCCACTTGGGGGAGCTCGGGATACATGAGGATAACTCTGATTAATCCTAAAACAATCTTTGCATAGGAACTGGGAAATTCAGTTATTTAACCTTAAATTCAAGCTGGCAATTAATAGAGTATAGGATGAAATTTATTTATCCTCATTTCTAAAGGAGGTGTGTGAGAAAGTATTGTGAACAAGCATTAGTTACACATAAAATGAAGGAATGTCATTAACCTTGCTGAAAATTAAAACACTGCAAAAGTAACTTATTTAGATTCTTTTCAGCAATAATATCAACAACAGATAGCAACAACATGGTAACATAACTAATCAAATAGAGCCAAACGTAATCAAGTAACTAAAAGATTATTTAATTAAACAAGGTAATGCTTTGAGTCTTTGGAGACTGCAGTCTTTGTTTACATAAAGAAGTTCAGGGCTGTCCCTGGTGTCCTGGATTTTCTCACCTGGGCGTGAAAAGGAGTATCCCTTTGATAAGAGATAATTAAACACAGATCAAGGTCAGTTGCCATGGTTACGTATGTGGGGGGGCAGTTTAGGGTTTCCTGACCCCTCTTAAGGAGAGTTTCGATAGGCTGTTTATAATCTCTGGTTAGTTTCTTTGTCATTTTAACAATTCAGGCACCGAGAGGCTTATCTCAGCTGTTGCCAAAGGTGGCCAGTTTTATGATCAACTGCCCAGGAATAGCACTTAGGTAAAGCGACCTTTCAACCCCCCCTCTTTTGTCTGTAGAGTGTTGATAATCAAACCCCCTCCTCCTTCTCTCTGGGAGAGAAAAGAGGAATTGAGTCTCCAAATTATTTAATATAAAATGCACAAATATACACTGTTGGTTCACTACAACAAAGTGCCATTAACATTAAGATATTTGCAGGTAATAGCGCAATAACATTTGCCATTAATTTCCTGGAAATTAGGGCTTTGATAGCGTTTTATTACTCTGTCAGGAATGTTAAGAATAGCTTTCAAACTGTCAATATTCACCTGTGACAAATGTAGGATTTAATGATGATAGCGCGTATAATAAAAATGATGCATCCAATGCAAAGCCAGGACAGACAATAAATGTTTTGTAAATCTAAATAAATACATTTATATGTATTAGGTGTTCAGATGCAGCTACATGAAGGCAGCGGGAGGCCTCGGCATCCATCCTCTCCTCCTTCAAGGTTGAGGATTGAAAAATTTGATGGATGTCTTCTGCAGAATATAAAGCAGAGGATGTGGTGCATCACGCCAAGAGCTGACAGAAATACTACATTAATCATATGAGGTGATATTACACAATGTACTTCAGTTGCTTTTCTTTCTCTTTTCTCAGTGCGGCTCATTTTCACACAGCCTCACTGATCGATTTCTCCTTCAGTCCTAATTAGGAATAATTATTTTCTAGTAATATTCAGGGCTTTGTAATACATGTGGTGATTGCTGTATGTGTATTTATTTCATTTGTTAAGCAAAAACTATTTGTCTTGGTGTGGAAAAGTGTCTGCTTGTAATACTAATAATCAACCTGTCAGTAGTGTTACAAGTGATTTGTTTTCATTCTTCTTTTCTTCCAAATGTTTGAGTTCTGTCTTCCTGTGTTGAAAAATGAAGGCAGAAAAGCTATAGAAGCTGGTTTTGAAGCACTTTCACTGGTTTAGCACAAATTTCAAGGTCTCCTTTGTTATATATCATCAGTGTGTTACGTTGAAAGAGCTCTTGCAGTGAAGTCAAATTTTTTTTCACTTTCCTTAAACTTTTAATTCAGTTAGTGATTTCCTATATTTCCCAGAATGCCTTACAGCAAACCTTTACTTAGTTTATTTTAACTTTCTATCTAGCCTGCCATCAGTCAGTTTTCCTGCCCAATTGTGCTTTTCCTCCCCAACAACATCCTCCACCTCCTGCTTGGCAATAACCAGCCGCTCCCAGGCCTGCTGGGAGCTGTAATCCCTCCAGCAGGTCCTGGCTCTGCCCTGGACTCTCTTTCCTCCCAGCCAGTCAGGACAGAAAAGGCCGCCAGTAGCAAAAGAAAGTAGTTGATCATTTGTAAATCGATCTTTGTCTTGCATTATGTAAATCATGCCTTAATTGTTTACAAGTTGTCTGAAAACTGAAAAGCCATAAAACATCCAACATCAAGATAACTTCACTATGCGTTTAATGCTAGATGTACCTGTCAGTCCTAATGGAGAAAAAAGAGACAAGCCTCACTTGTTTAGTAGTTGTATTGTATTTAGGGGCCAGTTTGGCAAAGAGACAGTATATTAGACTGTAGGGATGGATGGGGATAGTCTATAGGCTTCACGCAGTCTACATTTACGCTCACACTGGATTTTTGCTCCAAAACACGAAAACATGATGAAAAAGAAGATAACCTGACTTAGTCCTTAGAATACTGTAGGTCTGGGTTCAAAACAGATGGAACCTACAACTCCAATAATAAGTAATATAGTTATTTTAACCTAAACTATGACTTTTCCTAAACATAACCAAGTACTTTTGGTGTCTAAACCCAAACAAAGTGCAACATTTCACAACATTAAAAAAATGCCATTTAAAAATTGTGACGTTTCGCATTGTTAACAAGTACTTTAATTTTGAAAGATAACTGGACGTTGCATGTGGTTTGGTGGTAACTTGACTGCGGAGCCCTAAATGTCGAAAAACAACGCTCAAGAGGTACCCAGGGCGTTAAAAAGTGAGGCCAAGGGATCTTGACTAAGCATCCATATGTGACGAGATGGGAGTGAGAATGTGTTGCCCTGAAACCGTGGAGCAAACAAAGGTGGCTCCATGGCTACGTCCGTCATGTTTTTAGTTTGAATAACTTTCAAGACAGTCAAGGAGACAGCTTTGTACAACTTATGACCTGATCCTCTTGGACGGATAGTTAAATCTGAGCTGCAGACAAAGTCTTTCAGTCTCTGTGTGAAGTCTGACTACCACAGCCACTTCTGTTTCTCTATTTGCTGTTTCTTATGATTCATAATTGACTACACAGAGTGCATATACTTTACAAAAAGAGTGTAAGCGGATATCAGACTTTGAGGTCGGGCTGCCCCGTATTCAGCCGGCAACACACCTTGAATGGTTTCTTCAGGTTCTTCACTTCTCCAGTGACATTTGAGGAAAACTGCCATTGCCTTTTGTCATTCTTACTCATTCAGTTTTTTTCCAGCACCACTCTTATGCAAACTTCCAAACATTTTTGAATCCCTTCATTGCAGAGTTTCTCTAAAGCTTGACAGTATTGATGATATGGTTATTGCTTTTCATGTATTCAAATTTAAAACAAAAAGACAGCTTTGCTCTTTTCCCTGTCCTGTGCTTCCTTTTTCCTGCTCTCCTCTTCTTTCGAGTTAATTATTGCTCTTTCTTCATGGATGTGTCTCTCTCTCACATTTCTGTGGCTTTTGTCAAGCTCATTTTTCTCCTTTATAGATGGACACAGGATTCCGTCTCATTTTCTTTTCTGTGCAAACAGGTCTCATTTTTCCCCCTTTAGGCTCATTTTCTCTCTGTCTTTATGGATATGCACTTCCATCTCATCTTCTTTCTCTTCAAATACAATACAATGTTTATATTGCAATGTTTATATCTCTTGCAATCCTGTTCCATCTTTAATTTCTATTTTCATCTTGTTCTTCTTCTTTCTTTCTAGGTGCAGATCTGAGTTTATCTTTTCTTTTCTTTCTTAAGAGTGAAGGTGTTCACAAAGCTACCAGCATGTTTTACCACTTCTAAACAGACTATGGAAGGCGCTATTCTTGTACCCAAGTGTAGAATTTAAATATCGTGTGTCGAACCCCTGGAGTCCATATCTACTAAGCGTGAAGGTTCATTGTTGACCTTGGAATGAAAAAAAAATCAGAGGGAAGCAAAGGACACTTTCAGGAGATTCATCAGTAGATGGAGATTGCTCGGTTTCCATGAAGGATACGACGTTATACGAAGGATACGTTTCTATGACCATCAGTTCAGCTTTTGTCTGAGCTTTTCTCAGACAACAAATTAAGTTTTAAAAAACCCAAGTGGAGATTTTTCAGATGACAGATCATCAGTTAGTTTTCCTCATTCTTTTATCTTACAAATTAATTTAAAATTTTGTTTATGTACACTCCGCTCTCACTATCATTGCCAGTTTTCATCTATTAAAAGCCACTGCTGGTGATATTCCATATCTTTGTTATTACTAACAACTAACAACGAAAAGACCAAAATCAACAATCAGCATGTGTCATGAATATATAGTTGCTTTTTTCAAAAAGGCTCAGAAATTTCCGAAAACAGCTGCTAAATGTTGTTTTTAGCAAACTTTACTCACACAGGCGAAAATAAAAGGAGATGTGGATTAATCCATATGTATCAGAATAAAAAATAAAAATAAATAAAAATAACAATGGAACAAGAAGTTAACAACAAATATGTGCAATGTGGCAGGTTCGTGCATGATTTGACATGAAGTGATATTTACATGTGCAGAGACGATTGTATTATTTGAAAGGGGGGAGTGTCAGTTAGGGGCCTGGGCCTTGTTGATGAGGCTAGCTGCAGACGGGTAGAAGCTGTTTTTGTGGCGAGAGGTTTTGGTCCTGATGGAACGCATCCCTCTTGCCAGAGGGAAGAGTCTGAAACAGTTTGTGACCGGGATGGGAGGCATCAGCTGCAATCTTTCCTGCTTGCCTCAGAGTCCTGGAGGGGTACAGGTTCTGAAGAGAAGGAAGATTGCAGCCAATCACCTTCTCTGCGGAGCGAATGATATGCTGCAGCCTGCCTTTGTCAGTGGCAGCAGCGTACCAGATGGTGATAGAGAAAGTAAGGATGGACTCAGTGATGGCGGTGTAGAAGTGCACTATCATTTTCTTTGGCAGACTGAACTTCTTCAGCTGCCGCAGGAAGTACATCCTCTGCTGGGCCTTCTTGGTGATGGAGGGGATGTTCAGCTCCCACATGAGGTCCTGGGAGATGATGGTGCCCAGGAAGCGGAAGGAGTCCACAGTGGCGACAGGAGAGTCACTCAGGGTGATGGGGGAGGGTGGGGCTGGGCTATTCCACGACCATGTCCATGACCATCTCCACTGTCTTCAGAGCGTTGAGCTCCAGACTGTTCTGGCTGCACCAGGTCACATCGATCTCCCACCTTTAGGCAGACTCATCCCTATCAGAGATGGTGGATGAAGTGAAGGGCCATGTTAACTGCATCATCTACAGACCTGTTGGCTCTGTAGGCAAACTGCAAGGGGTCCAGGAGAGGGTTTGTGGTAGATTTAAGGTGGGACAACTCAAAAGACTTCATTACCACAGAGGTCAGGGTGATGGGTCTGTAGTTGTTTAGTCCTGTGGTCCTAGTTTTTTTGGGGACAGGGATGATGGTAGAGGCTTTGAAGCAGGCTGGCACATGGCGTGACTCCAGTGAGGTGTTAAAAATGTCTGTGAACACCGGAGACAGCTGATCAGAACAGTGCTTCAGGGTGGATGGGCCTCCAGAACAGTCTGTTGATGTCCTTCTCCAGAATGGTAAGAGGGGGGAGGAGATGGGGGATAAGATGGTGGACTGTGGCCGGTCAGTGGTGTGACGGGGGATGGTGTCAGGTCTGTCCCATTGTCTTTCAAAGCGACACTAAAACTGGTTCAAGTCGTTGGCAAGGCGTGAGTCGTTCATGGAGTGGGGGGATTTAGGTTTGTAGCTGGTGAAGGCAGAGTCATTCCTTGAGAACTGGTGTTGTAGTCTCTCTGCATACAGCTGTTTAGCATCTCGCACTGCCTTGCTAAACCTGTACTTTGACTCCTTAAACCTGGCCTGGTCACCACTCCTAAATGCCTCTTCCTTTTCCAACCTCAGCTGTCTGAACTTAGCTGTGAACCAGGGTTTGTCATTGTTATAACTCACCCTGGTACGATCAATTCATTGTTGGTTTCGGTCTATTCATGAGGATTGCTGGCAATAAGAAAAATGTAGAATATAGTAAGCCCTATTCTTCCCATTGTCCATTGATTGCACAGCCTCACGTTATACTCCCTGTTACCATTAAAAGCATGTAGTATGTGTGTTTGGGCAAGTGTGTGTTGATTTGTGCAACACACCATAAAAACCTTGCAGAAAGCAGATCCACAAAATCCAACAAATTCCTTCAACAACTTAGAAATTATATAATCAGAGAAATTATCACCAACAATTAACTTTTTAACGTCTCTTTTTAGCTCACAGCGAGCCCAGAATGTGTGACTCTCTTGTGAAGCAGAGACTGCCAAAGAATTCAGCTTGTGTAATTCAAAACTTCCTTGGTGGTACGAATACATTTGTGCTAATTAGCACCAATTCACTCTGCCTACAGTTAAAGCTGAAAACTGTAACTTTCTGTATGTTGTCAAACTTTCCAGCACTCAAATGCAACTGAACTGACATTTGAGAAAGGCCTGCTGTTTGTTTGAATCAGTAAAAACCTGAAGTGTGATACTACAGGGCTCGTGCTGCTGATTTCAGTGCAAGTACAAACACTGTGTTAAACTTCCAACATGCTGGCTCTGTTGTGAGCAGATTTTACCAGGACAGGTGCCAGCACACATGCTGATCAACATTTCTCAACAGCTCTTCTAACCACAGTTAATGTGACAGTTTCTGTGTTTTATAATACTCCAACAACGAGATGATGTATTCATTAAAAATGTTAAATTATATCAATAATGAATTGACTTGATGATAATACAACAATTTAAAGAAGGTTTTAGCACCATCAAGGTCAGAATTATCTTTTGTAAGCGACCTACAGTTTCATTAACATCTGATGGGTATTGTTTGCCTTCCAGGTTAGATTCTTTTGATACATTTCATAAGATTGTAGCATTTCAATCTCTCTAATGTCAGATGTCTCCACTCTTCAGTAATAGAAAGTGAACACAATGACACCACACTTGTCAACCTCAGAACCTACCTCCTGTATTTTCAGGGACGTTCCCAGATGCTGACATAGTTTCCCACCAGTCCCCTGACCCTGCTCCTCCATACACACCTGTCCCTTATTACCCCTTTAGCCTCAGTATAGATACTGTGCCAGCCCGATTCCTTGCCCGATTGTGTATGCTGCTTTGTTGCCACAACTTGCCTGCCATACCTGCCTTTCACTGCCCTAAACCGGTTCCTTCCTGCCTGCTACTTGTGTTTTTAACCTGCTTTCCAAGCCTGTACAACTACTAGCCTAGAACTTTACCATTACAGGAACTTGGCAATCTAACTTAACACATAGTAATTGCACTCCCCTGGCTTTGGGGGGCAATTTCCTGCACTGGCACTGCTCAGGAGGTGATACTAAAGGTTCCAGGTGTTGTTGGGGGCTGGATGAAATTAACAGCTCAAAACAGTAAACACAGCAACTAATGAAGGATGTGATATAGGACATTCTGATTCGGAATATATCAGACATGTGTGTTGCTGCCTTGCTATTTATTTGCACGTGTAAACTGTAGGTTGTTTGCAGTGTTGGAGACTAGTTTAATTTCATATCCCAGTAACGTTGGGGTTTTGTAGTAGGTAGTTTTTAAAACTGTGTAACATTTCCAGTAGGTAGCTATTGTTTTAAGTAACTTTACTTTAAGTAATTAAGTAACAAGTCAGTAATGGGAAAAAAAAGCTCTAATTGCGCTTACCTGTTGACCTGTTCTCAACCGTGCAACACAGAATAACAACTATGGGTAAAACATTAGAATTATGGACAAAACATGATCAACTGTTCCTCCTTCTTTTTTTCAAATTTCTGCCAAATAAGCAAATTTCAGTGATATTTGGTATTATCAGACAAACATTGCTGCAAACAATATCTTCACAGACACTTGTAGAAAGGATGTGCGGACATAACCAACAGAGATACTCATATCCATCCATCCATCTATCATCCATCCTCGGCTGCTTCTCTGCAGTAATTGCTGCACAGGGTGGTTCGGTGGAGGCTTTTGCTTCCTCTGACTAGGATAGAGAATAAGAGGCGCCAGACTGCCTTTAGGGCTTTAAGGCTTCCACAAATCTTTCTCCTCTCTGCTTTTGAAATAAGACACCCTCCCTCGGCCGACTACAGACCACCAGCAATCACTCGCAGAGGTGTCAAAGACCCATGCCGAGCAAACGGAGCAGGCCGCAGACCTCCAGGTTATTAGGCTTGAATGAAATGCTTGTCATGGATGGTGCTGGCAAAATGTAGAAAGATGTAAAGGGAGCTGCTTTTAGAAAATCTTTTCACTTTAAGGTTGGTGAAGAGTGTTGGTGCATGTCCGCCTGATGAAACGTGATGTAAAGGGAAGTAAGAATGCTTCAAGGACAGTGGTGTGATGAAATAGGTGAAAATAAGTGCAGGAACAAAAAGAGAAATATTATCGAGACTACATTCCCAGATATTGCGGTCGGCACTGAAAACAACAAAAATGAAGTTGTCGTACACTTGTAGACTGATGCAAATTTGATGTATTATATATAGCTGCTGGTGTTGAGGATACTGCTGCTGCTCCTTCGAGATGCTGCTTTTGTTGCAGGATCAGGTGAAGCACTGACAGGTGTTTACACACACACTCGTGTTGTATGTTACTGTATTCTCACAGCGGATTGCAATATATTTATTTTTAATTTTAATTAATCTGGGTTACAAGGGAAAACCTTCAAACAGAGAACTTATAACTTAAAATATTGTCCAGTTTATACGTTTAACAATAACATCAGGTCTTTTTGTTTTAGTTAAGTGCATTATGCATCTTTTTTTAAAGAAATACTTCACCCAAATAAAAAAACAAAACACGTTTTAATACTTGGCCCTTCGTTTCAGGTTGTTGTGGGGAAGTTGCAAAGTGGAGAAAAAAATGGAGAAGAATAATGTTACTGTTTAGGGTGCTCATAGTGTCAAAAATTACATTTGGACACTCATTTGGCAGACGCTTTTATCCAAAGCGACTTACATTTGAGGAACAACATACAATCATTAACAGAGCATAAAATACAGCACAAGATCTACAACTGACAATAAATATTAATTAAAGCTGCAAGCAGCGTTGGGCGGGCCCTCGCACTTGTAAGCGCGTCCGCGCGTGAGCCGGCCGAGTTGCACATTCTGGAGTTCTGCCGGTGCGGCTGTGAATTTCCTACGCGGTTCCGACGCCGCATGAATGTGCTATATGTCACTTCCTGTGTCCCCTATGTGGAGCTACATAGCACTTGCCGCTATGAATATAAATCGGTATTGACGTGTAGATGTCTGCGGGGTGGGAGAGTTATCAAGCACGTAAAGTTTGTTTCAGATGTGAACATGTACACTGAACAATAATGTACCCAAACAATAAAATAAATTCCTTTTATATTTCCCTGCCTTGTTGTTTATGTGTACATACAGAGGAAGAATGTGAGAACAGCACACATTTCATCGTTACTGTGTGTTAGAGCATGGGAGAACAGTGGATACTTTTAATACAGCCCACACCCCTAATACTG
>NC_060150.1:18008348-18016584 GCF_021292245.1 Micropterus dolomieu | reverse complement strand
CATGTAGGTTGAACGTGAACGAGGGGCTAATCATTTCCAATTTTCTAGGTGGCGCTAGCGAGTCATTTTGCCACGCCCATGTGCGAAACTTGTAGAATACGAAATTTTTCACCGGTTCTGACATGTTTGCAAATTTTGGTGAGTTTTCGAGTATGTTTAGGCCATGTCATTTGGGCCTACTTTGCAAAAAAAAAAAAAAAAAAAAAAAAAAAAAAAAAAATATAATCCGAGCAGATTCAATAGGGACCTCGCACGGTCGTGCTCGGGCCCTAATAAAAGCAGCAATAAATGCTAGTAAACGCTAATGGCACATATCGCATCAATGGGGCAAATACCTAGGGAAAGAAGTTAGAGTTAACAAAAAGTGCAATCAATACAAGGTAATTGTAGGGGATAGAAGAAGAAGAGCACAGGAAGTGCATGTTAGGAGTTAGAGGTGTTATAAGAGGAAGTGTTCTCGGAAGAGATGAGTTTTCAAGAGCTTCTTGAAATTAGACAGGGACGCCCCTGCACTGATGGCATGACACTCAACAGCAAAGTATCCATCCATCCATCCATCTTCATCCGCTTCTCTGGGGTCGGGTCGCGGGGGCAACAGCTCCAGCAGGGGATCCCAAACTTCTCTTTCCCGAGCCACATTAACCAGCTCTGACTGGAGGATCCCGAGGCATTCCCAGGCCAATGTGGAGATATAATCTCTTCACCTAGTCCTGGGTCTTCCCCAAGGCCTTCTCCCAACTGGACGTGCCTGGAACACCTCCCTAGGGGGGCGCCCAGGAGGCATCCTTACCAGATGCCCAAACCACCTCAACTGGCTCCTTTTGACGCAAAGGAGCAGCAGCTCTACTCCGAGCTTCTTGCGGATGGCTGAGCTTCTCACCCTATCTCTAAGGGAGACACCAGCTACCCGCCTGGGGAAACCCATTTCGCTTTTACCTGGGATCTCCTTCTTTCGGTCATGACCCAGCCTTCATGACCATAGGTAAAGGTTAGAAAATTGACTGGTAGATCGAGAGCTTTGCCTTATGGCTCAGCTCTCTTTTCGTCACAACGGTGCGATAAAGCAAGTGCAATCTCGCCCCCGCTGCTCCGATTCTCCAGCCAATCTCCTGCTCCAGTCTCCCCTCACTCGTGAACAAGACTTCAAGGTACTTGAACTCCTTCACTTGGGGTAAGGACTCATTCCCTACCTGGAGTTGGCACTCCACCGGTTTCCTGCTGAGAACCATGGCCTCATATTTAGAGGTGCTAATCCTCATCCCAACCGCTTCACACTCTGCTGTGAACCGATCCAGTGAGAGTTGAAGGTCACGGACCGATGATGCCATCAGGACCACATCATCCATAAAAAGCAGTGACGAGGAATGAATATCACAAACTGGACTGGTGACAAAGCACATCCCTGGCAAAGGCCAACTATCACCTGGAAAGAGTCCAACTTACTGCCGAGTACTCGGACACAGCTTTCACTTTGGATGTACAGGGATTGGATAGCGCTGAGAAGGGACCCCCTGACCCCATACTCCTGCAGCACCTCCCACAGTATCTCCCAGGGGACCCAGTCATACGCCTTCTTCAGATCTACAAAACACATGTAGACTGGATGGACATACTCCCAAGCCCACTCCAGGATACTTGTGAGAGTAAAGAGCTGGTCCGTTGTTCCACGATCAGGACGAATACTGGGAGGCTGAGAAGTGTGATACCCCTGTAATTGGCACACATTCTCTGGTCCCCCTCTTTGAACAGGGGAACCACCACCCCATTCTGCCACTCCTTGGGCACTGTACCCGACTTCCACGCAATGTTAAAGAGACGTGTCATCCAAGACAGCCCCTCCACACCCAAAGCTTTTAGCATTTCTGTGCGGATCTCATCAATCCCTGGGGCTTTGCCACTGTGTTTGACTACCTCCGTGACTTCCACCAGGGAAATTGACGAGAATCCCCCATCAGCCTTCAGCTCCGCCTCTACAAGAGAGGGCGTGTCAGTTGGATTTAGGAGTTCCTCAAAGTGCTCATTCCACCACCCAATTACCTCCTCAGTTGAGGTCACAGAGTCCCATCCGTACTGTACCCTTCCTTCTACATTTTGCTAGCACCTCCATGTCTTCTCTGAACTTCTCCCACCCCCGCTGCTTTGCATCTGCCACAGCAGAGGTTGCAGCCCTTTGGGCCTCTGGTACCTTGCAACCGCCTCCGGAGTCCTCCGAGACAACATATCCTGGAAAGCCTCCTTCTTCAGTCGGATGGCTTCCCTGACCACTGGTGTCCACCACGGTGTTCGAGGGTTACTGTCCCTTGAGGCACCTAAGACCTTGAGACCACAGCTTCCTACTGTGGCTTCAGCAATAGAAGCTTTCAACATTGCCCACTCAGATTCAATGTCCCCAACCTCCACAGGGATGCCAGAAAAGCTCCGCCGGAGGTGTGCGTTGAAGATCTCGCGGACAGGGGCCTCGTCCAGACATTCCCAGTTCACCCGCACTACCCGTTTGGGCTTTCCGGGTCTGTCCAGAGTCTTCCCCCACCCCAAGACCCAACTCACCACCAGATGGTGATCAGTTGACAGCTCCGCCCCTCTCTTCACCCGAGTGTCCAAAACAATGAAACGTTTACAAAATCGGCCATCAATCTTCGGCCTAGGGTGCTCTGGTACCACGTACACTTATGAGCATCCTTATGTTCGAATGTAGTGTTCGTTATAGGCAATCCATGACTAGCACAGGAGTCTAACAACAAACACCCACTTGGGTTTATATCAGGGGGGCCGTTCCTCCCAGTCACGCCTCTCCAGGTATCTCCATCACTGCCCACATGTGCGCCTCTCCAGAACACATGGCTTGGCCAAGCAGCAGCTCTTACTCAGGTGAAGTTGTCAGAAACAGTAACAGAAATCATTCAACTCTACATCTTCCTTTGCTTTCTGTCTATTTTCCTGAGTGCTATATGGTTGCTGTTGGGTGTGAACCTATCAGGAGCTAAGGTTGTCAGGTTGAGATGATGCACTTAATGAGTTTTAACAGGAAATTATAAGAAAAGATAAAATGAGATAATAATATAAGCTTTAAGACATTAAAATGTGAATGAAATCTTTATTTACATTAAAAAAGCAAAAAGTTAAGAATTATCAGTTGTAAAACATTTCTTTTACTATACACTTCTCTCTTTCCTGTTTCTTTCTGCCTTTTTCCTTATTTTTGTGACTGTTTTGTCATCTATTGTCTCCATTTTCTGCCCCTCTCAGTTTTTCATTCTCACTCTTCTATGTCTCCCTCTAGTTCCCTTCCTCTCTCTTTATTCACCTGTACTCGTTTTTTTGTCTCTCTTTGTCACATCACAGTAATGTAAACCTTTCAAGCCATGTGCTATTTTGGTCTCTTTTCTGTATGTAAATCAGTAGATGCAAAGAGGACAGTTATGACTCCTCACATCTCAGCTCTGTGTCTTATTTTAGTTTCAGATTGTTTCTTTCTCTAGTCAATAAAAATAAAAAATACAATGAGCTCTGAAGATGATACGTCATTAGATTTTAAAATAGCCAGCGGTGTGTGTATTCAGTATTCAGACTGATACAAAATTCAAGACACAGCTAGTGACTCATTTCCTTCTTTCTTAAACCATAAACTGTATAAAAACATGGACGCAACTCAGATTTATGATCTCACTTCTTGCCATCTTTACACCGTCTTTGCCAGTTATTGTAGCCAGAAAAGTAGTGGAGCTTAGCGACGAGCAAGCAGAGAGTGATAGGCTGAGGCTCCTGTCAATCATGGAAACAAGCTCTGTGTAAATGATTGACTCTGTACTTTTTAGGGAGACATTAAAGGGCCGGTCTGAATTTTGTGACGGCAGTGGCCACTATAGAAATTCAAGCATGAAGCAAATTACAATGATACAATTGGCTTTTTGTCTTTTTAACTTGAAAAAGCTGAAAGATTTTCTCAGCTCTTTAAAAACAAACTTGTGTTAATTTAAACTTGGTGTTAATTTAAACATCTCATCCATATATATATATAATATATATATATATATATATATATATATATATATATATATATATATATATATATATATATATATATATATGAAATATGACCATTGCATGTTGCTTATATATGAAATGTAGGGAACTAGTTTTTAGAGGTAGTAGCCTACAACAAATGTTATACACTGTCCTTTTAAAAGTACTATTCAGAGTGAATGAGCCATGCTAGTGGCCCTGTGAAGCTGTATGAAATCTCATGGCAGGATCACCACAGTCAAGAGGATTCATTATTTAAGTCTGCACAAAATCGAATGGCAATGAAATCTTATCTGGACTAAAGTGGTGGACCGACCAACTGACTGACATTCCCTCATTGCCATCCGAAGATAAATCGACCAATCACTCTGAAGCTTTAAACTCAAATCATATTTCAGGAATATGACTTTTAACTGAGTAACTATCAAGTAGTAACATATATACCTGTAACACAAATTGGAGTCTGACAACTCAGTTTTCTGTCTTTTGGTCTTCCTTTCCTCTATCTTTCACTTCCTGTTTGCATTTTGCTCTCTTTCTTTCTGCTACACCCTTGTTAGTGCTTTCCCCAAATATCAAACTCCTCATGTCTCTGTCCTCCTCTCTCTTCATTTATTTGCCTCGTTTCCACTCTCTCTCCTTCTCTCATACTTTCACCTTTGAGTGTCTCATTAATAATGCTTTAGTTCTCCCTCTCCCAGAGTGTTCATTATCCCAGCGGCTGCAACACCTACGCTGCTGCAATCAATCCAAATTAAAAACTTAAAGTCGACCCAAAATAGAAAGAGTCGGGCGCTGGACGAGCACGGAGGGATTTGCTTTCCTCAGCGGCCTTTGGAGGAGAAACAGCGGTTTGTTGTTGTTTTCCAGTAATTGAAAGTAATGCTAGTGTTTGCATCAAACGGGCAAGGGTGTGTCTGCGTGGGTGTGTTGTAGGTCAAATAACGTGGGTGTGCACACATGCAGAGGAAAGCACATTCTCACAGAAATGTGTGCACATACGGACACACAAACACATCATACTCTGACAGACAGACACACACTGAACACACACACACACACACACACACACACACACACACACACACACACCAGACTCCTGCTCTGACAGTGACGAAGTGGAAAGAGTGTGTTGGAGCCAGGCAGAGAGAAGTGATGAACACGGCCGCTGAGACAAGAGGAAACCACCTGAGGGAAGTGTGAATGTGTGTGTGTTTAAAAGAGAAGGAGAGACAGTGTGTGCAAGGAGGAAACCAAAGTATAATGTGTGCAAGCAGATTGTTTTTTATTTGAAATAAGGCAGGGGGGTGTCTGTTTATTTATCATGAATATTAACAATTTGGGGGAAATCTGATTTAAAAGAAGCAAACATAAACAAAAGTCCAGGTTAAATATCTCTTTTATTTTTGGTTGGCGCATAATTGGCAGCTCATTTTATTTTCTCCCTGTCATTTTCTATTACTTAAGGCGTATTCTGAGGTCAGTAACTGTACACTGAAGAAACAATTTTAAGATGCATGGGTCAGCTAAATTATTTCTGTCTTTCCTGAAGCTTGGTGGACAACCCTGACTACTAAAAATTAGTACTAAATTGTTTGACCAGGCAAAGGGAAGGCTGAATGTATAATACTTGATTGTAATGTGTGTGCATGTGTATGTGTGCAAATACTTCCAGGAAAAGACAGATTGAATGCAGTTAGTACTCTGTGTGTGTGTGTGTGTATTCCTGCAGACAGGATAATGTACTTGAGAAGTCCAGTCGTCTTTCTGACTGGCTGCAGCTCTCAGCATGGAGCCGAATGATGGAGGGAGGACCAGAAACTCAGTACTTTTACTATTATTTGTTCTAAACTCTCTGAGTATGGATATTCTTATATTGAGATACTCTTAATCTGTGATCTTTTAATATTGAATACTTAGTTATTTTACTTTGATGAATTTTAATGTGAATGATGTTTCTTCTCAGGTTGCAACAGTGTCTGCAAGAAGCCATAAAGACTTTACAGAAGAAGGGTTAATTTATAATCCTGTCTGAAATTCAGTCCAAAAAGTGTTACTTGTTTAAAAACTAGAGTCACATGGTGATGAATCTACATTTCTGGCTCTGTCTAACAGTGTATGTTTGTTTGTACCTTAGGTCACGTGACATCACTTTTGGATATTTCCAGCTGCTCCAGCAAAGTCTAAGAGAAGAAAACATCTTAGTGATAAGACTGTCCCTCAAAACAAAAGAGAAAAAGACATATGATATCTGTTTTTCTGTGAGATCAAAATGCAAAGTCTGATTTATGCTTTCAGTTTGAGATTTCTGATCAACATCTGTAAAAGCTTTTAGGATGGATGCTCTGTTGTTCTAGCACTCCCCACCTAAGACCAGCAACCCAACAGGAAGGAATCCATCAATGAAGCTGTAAAGAAATCAATTTATTTATGCACAAGAGCAGGAAATAGACTAGAATCCAATGCAACTTCACAAGACAGATTTGGTTTTGAGAGTGGCGATCAGGTCATCTGGGAGATCTCTAACTGAAACAGAAGTAGTTGAGGCAGGTTGAGAGGTCAATTACAGCACATCCTTACAGAATATGTCACAGATTAATGAGATCTAGCAGCATCAAAGCTTTTTTAATGTTTTGGTTATTGGAGGGTTGCAGGTCAAACCATCAGGTGCCAGAGCAGTGGATTCGTCCTCCACAACAATCCTCATCTGCCTGGAATCCCCTTGGCGCTCGGCCAGCATTAATTGTGTATGGATTCGAGTCAGAGCATCGTCTCCAAGCTAAAGAGCAGCACAGCAGTCAGCCTCACAGCGCGAAGACTTCTTCTCTCTCTCTGTTTCTTTTTGTCTCTCTTATGTAATTAAGCAAATGTGGTTAACACGAAATGACTCCCTGAGCTCCCAAAATAGGAGGGAGGTGTTAATCGAGGAAATGTACGTAAGCTGCCTGTGGAGAAAGCGCTGCAGAAAATAGGATTAACGCATGAAAACGGTATTGTCGAGGCCGTAACACCTCATCCGCGGATGTTTTTTTCTCCACGGGATGAAGAACATCTATGACATCTATGTAGCGGATGTGTTTGACATCAACCAATGAGGTTTAAAGGGCATTTAAGACTGTGTAAGCTTTCCTTTAGGTCACACAAAGAGAAAACAAGTGCCTAAAAGATGGTTCCATGGTCTTAGATCAAGATTCAGACCGTCTTAAAGTACAATGCAACTGGTTTTGCCATGCTTGAGGGTCATTTGTTGGAATAGGTGAGGTAAGAGGAGCTCCAGAAAATGGAATTAGCACTAAAGCCAGTGCTGCGTTTTAGAAATGTGTGTGGACACAAATTATGTAAAGATGACATTCCTTCACCATCAGAGTGACACAATGCAGCATTTCCCCCTCATGGTGTGCTGATAATTTTGATCATTGGTCAGCCAAAAATCTTGACCTTCAAGTGAGTGCAGTAGTTTGCAAGAAATTTCTTTAAATAGCTGAAGGGTTTTATTCTTAAGGAAAAAGAAAAGTTTGTTTTTGTTGTTCACTGAAGACATCTGGGTTTAAGATGAAAAGATGAGTATGAGACAAGAGTTCAGAATTTCAGCTTTTATTTCCTGAAAGGAATTTGCCTTACCGTTCCAATACTATTGGAGAGGACTGTATATAATTTGACAACTTCATCTGATGAGGAAGATCATGTCATCATCAGAGAAGCATTTATAAATTAAAGCTGCAAGCAGCGTTGGGCGGGCCCTCGCACTTGTAGCGCGTCCGCGTGTGAGCCGGCCGAGTTGCATATTCTGGAGCTCTGCCGGTGCGGCTGTGAATTTGCTACGCGGTTATGACGCCGCATGAAGGTGTTATATGTCACTTCCTATGTCCCCTATGTGGAGCTACATAGCACTTGCCACTATGAATATAAATCGGTATTGACGTGTAGATGTCTGCGGGGTGGGAGAGTTATCAAGCACGTAAAGTTTGTTTCAGATGTGAGCATGTACACTGAACAATAATGTACCCAAACAATAAAATAAATTCCTTTTATATTTCCCTGCCTTGTTGTTTATGTGTACATACAGAGGAAGAATGTGAGAACAGCACACATTTCATCTTTACTGTGTGTTAGAGCATGGGAGAACAGTGGATACTTTTAATACAGCCCACACCCCTAATACTGTGTAACTATAACAAGTAGAGAACAGAAGAAAAAGATGTTCTTTCTTTAC
>NC_060150.1:18003530-18008248 GCF_021292245.1 Micropterus dolomieu | reverse complement strand
CGGCGGGGGCTGCTTCGTTAAAGGTCACTTTCTATTGCCAGCAGGTGGCGCTATGACTGTGGGTGAATGTCGGCATGTACATGTGTTCAGGGCGGGACTCTCATCCTAGATGTACAGTTTGGTCCAGATGTGAGCATGTACACTGAAGTTACAACAACTTCCTGTTTCATGGCGAATCATCGACGCCACGGACACGCCCATTGACGAAAACGCGCAAATAGCACAACTTTTCATCGTCAATGCCTTTAGAAGGCACAGCACAAATTTGACGTCGATCCGACTAAATCCCTAGGAGGAGTTCGTTAAAGTACGAAGTGTGTAAATCATCCAAAAATGGCCATAAAATTCAAAATGGCCGACTTCCTGTTGACTTTAGGCTATGGGTTCTTGAGGCTTTTTTGTGCGTCTTGACATGATACATGTCCCCAGAAAATTTCGTAGATGTAGGTTGAACGTGAACGAGGGGCTAATTTTTTCCAATTTTCTATGTGGCGCTAGCGAGTCATTTTGCAACGCCCATGTGCGAAACTTGTAGAATACGAAATTTTTCACCGGTTCTGACATGTTTGCAAATTTTGGTGAGTTTTCGAGAATGTTTAGGCCATGTCAGTTGAGCCTACTTTGCTCGGGCCCTAATAAAAAATAATCCGAGCAAATTCAATAGGGACCTCACACGGTCGTGCTCGGGCCCTAAATATAATCCGAGCAATTTCAATAGGGACCTCGCACGGTCGTGCTCGGGCCCTAATAATCCGAGCAAATTCAATAGGGACCTCAGACGGTCGTGCTCGGGCCCTAATAAGTTGGGTTAAACTGCTCAGTACAAATTGAAACTGTGGCAACAAAAAGGATTGAATCCATTATCCATTCATTATGTCAAATATTATTTACAATATTACTAATTATTATTAATTTGTAATGTAGTAATTATTCATGTGAATAATTGCATTACTACGTATATTAATATTATTACTATGTATAAAGATTATTGTAACTGAAATGATGTATTACTATATCCTTAAACAGGCAAAAGATCAACCTTGTTTCAAACTGAACATGTTTGTCAAATTCTGCATTGTGCATGTTGATTGTGCATTGTTAGAATGAATCAGGAGAGAGTTACTGTGGGACCATAGTCCCTTGACACGCCAAGCGAAAGTAGCAGTGTTTGTTTTTCACAGGGCTAATGGCTAATGGCTAAGACCAAAGCTGGTCCTTGGGACAAACATAAACCAAACACTATTTTACATCTATTAATGTTGTGCTTTTAGAAAAAGAATCGTTTAAATCAATGTCCACTCACACATGAGAACAAAACAATTCTGTCAGATGTCAGAAGAGATACAAGTAATACTTCTCAGTTTGCCTCCCTCTTAAACACAGTGTGAAAACGCCTGTGGTCGACTTAATACACTGCAAAATATGGCGATAAGCATGGGGCATTCACAGCGAGCCGGTGGGTCAGGCTGATTACACCCCGCAGACCACAAGACAACAACACCAGCAGATAATGTCTGCACTTCAGTGTACAGCTGCAAACACTTTGTACCAGACTGCAGGACTTAGATGTTTCTATTCCAGGGTGAAAGATTCTGTTTAACATTTTGTTTGATTGATTTTAATCATTTTAATAATGTATTTTTACAAAGTCATTTCAAAGCCCCTTGGATGCCTTTTGATCCTCTTTGAACACATTACTTTTCCTTCTTTGTTTGCCTTCATGTGATTTTACTTTACATTCATACAGAACATTGTTATGGAGAATCTCACCAGAAAGGTCAAATGTCATCACAACAGTATGGTGATACAGTGTGATAGGTTGAATTAAGGTGAAAGGAAAACTGATTGGATACACACACGCGCGCGCGCACACACACACACACACACACACACACACACACACACGCCTCAGTCTGTTTACACACACACTCTGTTTGCTGTCCTATGTGTGTGTGTGTGTGTTGGTCATAAATATAGCTGTGGGATTCCTTCCCTCTGGCCAACCTGATTACTGAGATCAAAACACTTCAGCATAGGAATGGTGTAAGTGTGTGTGTGTGTGATCTTGTACTTCTCTCTAAGTTACTTTTTTTTAGTCCTCACTTTTTTCAAAGGACTGTTTGAGGGTTTAGACTTGGTTTTGGGGTTAATGTTAGAATTCGATTTAGATTAGGTTCAGGGTTTGGGTTGAATTTAGGTACTTATATGTCATGGGTAAGGTTATATACATATATATATATATATATATATATATACACGCTATGTATCTATCTATCTATCTATATATGAAGTGTAAAATATAGGAAGTGTTGGTGATGGAGGAACTGGAGCTGATTGTATGTTTCTATGGGAAGAATCATGCAGTAAAAATATCCTAAGCTTTAAAAGTAAATGGCTTCTTACTTAATTTAATTTTCAGCTTTGACTTTTCTTAATATTATGTTGCATATTTTTTCATTTGCTCCATATTTAGGTCATGCTTCTTTATTTTGTCTAGTGCTTTTCATGCTCTGTGGTTGCATACTGCTGTTGATTTATTCATGCATGTGTTGTGTACGGTGTACGGCTTTTGCACTGCGTTGTTGTTATGCATAAATAAATTGAAAAAGACCAAGAGAAAAAGAAGTATTGTGAATGAGTTTTACTTTGTCTCTGTAATGCCTTTTCTACCGTTTGGACTCCTGGATCATTCAAAATGCTGGATGAGACAAATTCAAAATATACTATGCTTAATTTCATAATATATTTAAAGGCAGACAGACTGAATTCCTGTTAATCAGTATGTTCACAGGCGCTAAATAACAAACAAACACATTTTCTGCAGTAATCTGTATACTAGAAATTTGATTTCTGTTATCAGAAACCTCATAACTGTTACATTACATTTATCTGACGCTTTTCCCCCCAGACATCAGAGTATGACTGAAAAGCCAAGTTCAATTAAACAGGGACACAGGCTGAAAATGCATACTGCTGTGTAATTATCTGTTGCATTGACATAATTAAAGATACATATTGCAGCTTTTAGGTAGAGTTGTGTTTTGTTCCTCAACAAAAGATTATATATATATATACATACATGCACACACACACACACACACACACACACACACATTTGGCATCTGCACTTATATTTCCCTGTTTCAAACAGGCTTCAACCTCGAGCTCCAGCCAAAAGCCAGCCAGGCGCCATACACACACACACACACACACACTCAACACCGCTGGTTTGAGGCCACCTTCCAGCACTCCCTGTTTGTGACAGGGCTGTCATGCCGCTCCAAAACACGCTGCTTGATAACGCCGGAGAAAGCCGGAGAGAGCAGCTGCCAACACGGTATCTGATCTAACTATCGCTTCATGCTATTAAACCACAGTGATCGTCTTATGTAGAAACCTGGCACGGGTGTTAGAGGGAAGGTGGGGAGGCCATGTAAGTCATTGGGTCATTCAATGAGGCTCCGCCTATCACAGATGGTTCACTGATTTTGTCCTGCAGCACCTCCAGTAGGCTCAGCAGTGTTTTGTTTCAGTTAATAATCTGTGACACAGGAAAATGTGTATTTTGCTCTTTGTTTTTTTTTTTACAACACTGGAAAATCTTTGATAACGGCCGTGAGGAACATATAAGAATGTCATTGTGGTTTTTGATTACCTTAAATACTTGATTTTTTTTTATTAAGAAAGCATATAACATCAACATTCAAACAAACAAAAGACTCATAATTCAGAGAGAGACCATTTGGATATTAAGCAGAAAAAGGCTGTTTGATTTGATGGATGTTCAAACATTGTAATAATTCTGTGCTGTGAACAGGATTTTAGAAATACTGAGGTAGTCCAAATTTCTCCAGCGCAACCCCAACCCTCAAGACATTTTTCACCAACAACCAAAAGGTGTGTGATTGTATAATTTAATTTCTGTATAGTTCTGGTGTCAAAGTACCAAATATCTTTATCTTTATCTATTTTTGATTAAATTAAATATTTATTTGCTTACAAATATTGTTTGTAAGCAAAGTACTGTCAATTTTGAAGATATTTGGTAGAAAAAGTGTCAGAATCAGTCTTCAAAGCCTGCCATGTGTAATGTTTGTGTAATCATTTAACATTAACTGCTCCTCAGGTTGTTAAAATCTCAGTGCCCCAGAAACTTTCCATACTGCAGTGCTGTAGTATTTGTTGGACTACAGTGGGGGAAAAAAGTATTTGACCCCTTGCTGATTTTGCAGGTTTGCCCACTTACAAAGAATGCAACAATCTACAATTTTAATCATATGTACATTCTAACAGTGAAAGACAGAATCCCAAAGAAAATTCCAGAAAATCACATCATATGAATTTATAAAAATTGATGACCATCTGATGAGGAAAAACAAGTATATGACCCCCTACCAAACAGCAAGTATTCTGGCTCCTACAAGCCAGTTAGTCTTTCTTTAAGACACAGCCCCAATCCCAACCAATTATCTACATCAAATACACCTGCCTCACCTCGTTACCTGTATAACAGACACCTGTCAACACCCAAACAACCAGCATCCAACATCACCACCATGGGCAAGACCAAAGAGCTTTCTACGGACATCAGGGACAAGATTGTTGATCTGCACAAGGCTGGGATGGGCTACAAGAGAATCGGAAAGCAACTTGGAGAGAAAAGATCAACTGTCGGTGCAGTTATCAGGAAATGGAAGAAGCACCACACCACCGCCAAC
>NC_060150.1:18000630-18003430 GCF_021292245.1 Micropterus dolomieu | reverse complement strand
TTGGAGGGAGCTTAAAATTTGAGTTGCCAGGCGACAACCTCGGAACCTGAATGATTTGGAGGCTGTCTGCAGGGAGGAGTGGGCCAACATCCCTGCCGAAATGTGCACAAACCTTGTCACCAACTATAAAAACCGTTTGACATCTGTGCTGGCCAATAATGGCTTTTCTACAAAATATTAACATGCTGTTTGTCCAGGGGGTCAAATACTTGTTTTTCCTCATCAGATGGTTATCAATTTTAATAAATTCATATGATGTGATTTTCTGGAATTTTCTTTGGGATTCTGTCTTTCACTGTTAGAATGTACATATGATTAAAATTATAGATGGTTGCATTCTTTGTAAGTGGGCAAACCTGCAAAATCAGCAAGGGGTCAAATACTTATTTCCCCCACTGTATAAACAATAAAGACAGCATGCCTTCTGGGAAGTAAAAGTCATTTTATTTTAACATTAAGATACATTGTTTTTGTGACAAATTTAATGTGTGATCTATTTAATTCATTGCCACTGTGTAGCTGAGAATAATGTTGTGTTTAGGTGCTCAGAAGCCCTTGTTCAAATGCTATATCTGCAGCACAGAAAACATTGTTATGTCTGGAATAAGAAGAAGAACTTGGGTACTGACAGCTATCATGGGTACACAGAGAATAGAGTGCCACTTAAAACTTTTTCCTCCTTTCTTTTTTGAATGTTTTTTCTCAAATGAGTGTAAATTGTGGCAAAAGTAACTGAATCAACGAAACTGTATAGATGTCAAAATCCCACCCACATCCACCCAGTTTGATTGACAGCTCATCCCTGGTGAGACGGTTTTTACATGCAACTTGATGGAATTTTAAATGAATTGCTGAAGGAGGCTTTTAATCAGTCTACACTGTCTCACAAAGAAATACATCAATTGAAAAGGCTAATCCTGACGGCTGGTCTGGATTGCAAACTATTCTCAGGCTTGACCTGAGGATGCGGCTGATTCTTTCCTTTATTTATTATGTTTGCGATTTTTCTACACCCTGCTGTCGAATTCTTAGTTCCATTATCTGAAAGTTATCTTGATTTTTGCTGTTCTTAGTGCTTCGATTCGCCTGCTGAAACTTCCCCTAGCATCATTAAAGTTTAATCTCATTGGTATTTGCACATTTCTAAATGCTTGGCACAGGAAATACAGATGTTTTGTAGCTGATATTGAGCTGCATGTTCAGTAACTGCACACACACACATATTAACACACACAGACAGTAATTTGTCTGAGTCTAATTCCAGGCTCTGACTCTCTCTCTTGTGAACGCAATGTACTTTCTTAAAGGGCGAGTGATGCAAATAACATCAGTGTGTGTGTGTTTGTGTTTGTATGTGTGCGTGCAGCAGATTAGCAGTGAACGATGCCAGGTTCACCTTCTCCCGACTGAAGGGAGAAGTGAAACGGGGACACAACATGGCTGCCGTTTGTGCTGCAGCTGGCTTCAACAACACTCTCTGTCGGGCTGAACAAGGTCAAAGGTCATTCTATCTATCTATCTATGGTGCTCCTAAAATCTGTCTGCTCTGTCTGTTTCCATTAGTTCATCTTTCATGGAACCAGTGGTGGGTTCATGTTGGGTAAAAAGGCTGAACACACACACACACACACTCTCACTATCAGAGGGTGAATCAGAGTGAGGCTGACAGCTTTATGGCCTTGCTTGTGTACAAACATCCCGAAGCATTAGTGACCTAAAGAGTTGTGTATCATTTTTAGATACTGTCATCATTAAGGCCCGAGCACGACCGTGCGAGGTCCCTATTGAATTTGTAAAGATTATATATTTAGGGCCCGAGCACGACCGTGCGAGGTCCCTATTGAATTTTCTAAGATTATTAGGGCCCGAGCACGACCGTGCGAGGTCCCTATTGAATTTGCTAAGATTATATTTAGGGCCCGAGCACAACCGTGTGAGGTCCCTATTGAATTTGCTAAGATTATATTTTGGGCCCGAGCACGACCGTGTGAGGTCCCTATTGAATTTGCTAAGATTATATATTTTTAGGGCCCGAGAACGACCGTGTGAGGTCCCTATTGAATTTGCTAAGATTATATATATTTTTTAAGGGCCCGAGCACGACTGTGCGAGGTCCCTATTGAATTTGCTCAGATTATTTTATTAGGGCCCGAGCATGACCGTGTGAGGTCCCTATTGAATTTGCTAAGATTATATATTTTTTTTTAAGGGCCCGAGCACGACTGTGCGAGGTCCCTATTGAATTTGCTAAGATTATTATTAGGGCCCGAGCACGACTGTGCGAGGTCCCTATTGAATTTGCTAAGATTATTTTTAGGGCCCGAGCACGACCGTGTGAGGTCCCTATTGAATTTGCTCAGATTATTTTATTAGGGCCCGAGCACGACTGTGTGAGCTCCCTATTGAATTTGCTCAGATTATTTTATTAGGGCCCGAGCACAACCGTGTGAGGTCCCTATTGAATTTGCTCGGATTATATATATTTAGGGCCCGAGCACGACCGTGCGAGGTCCCTATTGAATTTGCTCGGATTATTAGGGCCCGAGCACGACCGTGCGAGGTCCCTATTGAATCTGCTCGGATATTTTTTTTTTTTTTTTTTTTTTTTTTCTGCAAAGTAGGCCCAAATGACATGGCCTAAACATACTCGAAAACTCACCAAAATTTGCAAACATGTCAGAACCGGTGAAAAATTTCGTATTCTACAAGTTTCGCACATGGGCGTGGCAAAATGACTCGCTAGCGCCACCTTGAAAATTGGAAATGATTAGCCCCTCGTTCACGTTCAACCTACATGTAC
>NC_060150.1:17996235-18000530 GCF_021292245.1 Micropterus dolomieu | reverse complement strand
ACGCTTTTCTTTTAGGCAGGCTGGAGCAGAAAACAACTCACCTTTCTCAAGTTGTACAGTAATGTCACATGTGTATGAAGGTGGATCAAACAAGCTAATCTTAAATGTCAAAGTAGGCCTATTTATTTTCATTCATTACACAATATGAATAAGCTATGCAGACAGTTGTAAAGAAAGAACATCTTTTTCTTCTGTTCTCTACTTGTTATAGTTACACAGTATTAGGGGTGTGGGCTGTATTAAAAGTATCCACTGTTCTCCCATGCTCTAACACACAGTAACGATGAAATGTGTGCTGTTCTCACATTCTTCCTCTGTATGTACACATAAACAACAAGGCAGGGAAATATAAAAGGAATTTATTTTATTGTTTGGGTACATTATTGTTCAGTGTACATGTTCACATCTGAAACAAACTTTACTTGCTTGATAACTCTCCCACCCCGCAGACATCTACACGCCAATACCGATTTATATTCATAGCGGCAAGTGCTATGTAGCTCCACATAGGGGACACAGGAAGTGACATATAACACCTTCATGCGGCGTCGGAACCGCGCAGTATATTCACAGTCGCACCGGCAGAGCTCCAGAATATGCAACTCGGCCGGCTCACACCCGGACGCGCTACAAGTGCGAGGGCCCGCCCAACGCTGCTTGCAGCTTTAATTGCAATTATTTCTTCAAATAAAGTCCACATTTCCCATCAGCCCCCAGTGGCTCTTTTCTCTGCATGCATGAAAAAGATAAACATGTTTAAAAATTAATATTTTTTTAGCTTTCCACCACCCGCTGTCATCAGATTCTCAGAGATCTGTATGTTGGGCAGATCAATACCACATTAAAGGATACTTGGATAGTCAATGGCTTTTTGAAAAGAGATGATGGTGAGGGAATCCTGCATGTATGTCTGTGAGCTTTTAAAGAAAACTTCAACAAATAATTTTCATTTTTGCAAGAAAAATGGTTCAAACTGTCCTTAGACTCCTGTACGGGTAGAAATTGCAAATCATTTCACAGAATTGTTTGAGTCTCTTAATATGTACAGTAATTCGCTTTTTTTGTTGTTCGACTTTTATTGATATGTATAAACAGTATATAACAACACAAATACACAAACACAGACACCGACAAACAGAGCAAAACATGCATCATGGTTGTTTTTGTGGATTACGCGATCTTTCAGTAAACTTCAGTAAACCATGTAGTGACATACGTCACAACTGTGACCATGTGGCCTAAAGGACAAGATGTCTGACATTTGATCTGAAGCTGAAGCTGAGCTAAGCTGAATTTGTGCAATGACAACAAAGTTTAATTTAATCTAATTTGATCTGATAACAGTACTTTTAGATCTAACATGCACAAAATGCAGCTGGAGAGCTTAATACAAAACATTTGTGAAATCAAAAACCTTGGACAGATGAAAACCATCAGACAGAACACAACACATGCACTTTTTTTCAAAGAGCGCAGGCAAACTAGAGTCAGAAAGTTGTGTATTAGAAGTTTTTTTTGTTTTGTAATAGATGCAGCTTTCTTCTTAGGCTGAGAGTAGCTATAGCTAAACTAATGTGATGTCGATATAGAAAGTGTTTTCTACACACAATTTAAATTCATTATTCTGCAATGAGTCCTTGACTGCAACAAGTGGGGTCCTATCTCTTTTCTGCATGGTATGGTCTGGTAATGGTGCACAATTTGTCAAGAAAATATTTACAGTAATAACAGTATTGATGGTATTCACTACATATTATATCCGTATATAACTACTTTTATTATTAAAAATGTTTGATTTCTTTCTTGAGTCACCAGGGTTGTAGTCAAATCTAAAAAAACTCAAAATCTCCAGGTGATGGAAAGACTCTCTTCTTATTGCACATGTCACAGTGGAGGGTTTGAGCATTTGAACTTAACACGATACGACCTCGTGACCCCTGTCACTCTGCCAATTCCCACACATTAAACTCTGCGACAGACGCTGCTGTGAAAGCTTGTGTCAGAGAGCAGGGGATTGGCCTGTGGTGATGTAATGTACCTGATGAATGCATCCGGCTCCTCCTCCTCCTTCTCTTCTTCATCCTCAGCCAGGCAGCCGGCCAGGCAGCATGAGATCATACGTCCTTGGGAAAAAAAAGGGAAGGGGGGGGACATTTTTCAGTCTTAAGTAGCCCCTTGACAAATGAAATGGAACTGAAATGCTTTCTTTTTTTCCCAAAATACTTCAGAGAATAAGAGTACTGCTCTGTAAGGCTGCATTTACATCTCCGTGTCTAATAAGACTACCAAATGCAACAAATAAAGCTGCATTCCTGCATCAAGATCATTTATGGGCAGCAACAATTAAAGACAGTGAAGCATCAAAGCAAAAAACTCATATTTTAATGTTAATTCTTGAAATGATCCTTTTTGAACATCGCTTAAAAGAAGCAACCACATCTATTCTCAAATTTATTCTAATTTGAATTAGTGATCCTTTATTCATTTGTAAAAAGCCTTTAGTTTACATTTTTTCTCACATTATTTCTGAATTGTGAAGTAAACTGTCAAAAATATTATATATCTAAACCAGTTATTCAGTCTATTACTAAATGCTTAAATACTAAAATACCTAATTTACTTTAAACAAGGGGGGAAATATGCCACTTGTCTTGAAAATCCCCAAACAAGTGAAATTGCCCAGCAAACAAGAGAAATCATCTCTCTCCATTGGCAGACTTTTCTGCTTTTTCATTCATGAAATATAAGGTTTACAGACTGAATATTAACCTGTCTGAATGGTGATTAAATATAATTTGGTAGGAAATTCTTAAGATATTCCTCTGCTCGTGTAAACACTAACAGCCAGTTGACCTTGACACTAGAGAGAGATGAATTTGAAAGCCCCCCCCAACCTCCCCAAAGAGTTTATCCAAATGAAAAAAAAGAGTCTTATTAATACAATACCAGCTTTCCTAGCTTTTGGAGAAAAGAAACACAGTATGGGTAATACATTCTTAAAGCTAATTTAATTCAGTTATCTTATCCATATGGGAGTTTCTCCTTTGAGTCAAGATAATTTGTTAAATACTGACCCCTGGTGGCAGAATATTTCAACTACACCAAAACGCCAAGCATGCTGGAAATGAATACATACTTCAGCTCAGACACTGTGAAAGCAATATAACACAAAATATAAAATAAACGGTCCGCACTGGTAAAATAACAGCTGGAGTACATGTTAATTTATGTAGCAATAAAATCCCTGTATTTTAAAACAATCCTCTACTCTGAAATGGAAAGCCTGAATCGGTGTGGTGAAATACCACCACCTAGTGGCCTAATTAAGTATGACCAGCTGTTGACTGGTAATGAATACGAGTTCAACTAAAGCTGAAGAACTGAAGGGTGAAAAAATACTTAAAAGTAGAGGTGGAAAGAAATGGTAAACAGATCTAATTACGAGAAGTTGCATAAATATCACCTTTTGTGATTTAAAGAACGGACCACAGTATATGAATCTGACCCTAAACTAACCTTAAGGAGGAAAGTACCTAAAAACATTCCACAGCAGTAATATAATAAATATTTAGCAGTCATTGGTCTTTGAGTAGAGTCCTGATTGGCTCAGTTATTTTAATAGTTACATTATCCAGTGTACAAAAAAAGCAAATATTACAAAATAGGTAAACAGATTTGTTTGTCAGAGCTTTCTTTTTCCTTCTTTCCTGTTAATCATCACACGACCTTTTAGATTCCTCTGGTGACCCTTTGGTGGAGCCCAATCCCTAGGTTGGGAACCACTGATCTGAACTATATATTAAAGCTGCAAGCAGCGTTGGGCGGGCCCTCGCACTTGTAGCGCGTCCGGGTGTGAGCCGGCCGAGTTGCACATTCTGGAGCTCTGCCGGTGCGGCTGTGAATTTGCTACGCGGTTCCGACGCCGCATGAAGGTGTTATATGTCACTTCCTGTGTCCCCTATGTGGAGCTACATAGCACTTGCCGCTATGAATATAAATCGTTATTGGTGTGTAGATATCTGCGGGGTGGGAGAGTTATCAAGCACGTAAAGTTTGTTTCAGATGTGAGCATGTACACTGAACAATAATGTACCCAAACAATAAAATGAATTCCTTTTATATTTCCCTGCCTTGTTGTTTATGTGTACATACAGAGGAAGAATGTGAGAACAGCACACATTTCATCGTTACTGTGTGTTAGAGCATGGGAGAACAGTGGATACTTTTAATACAGCCCACACCCCTAATACTGTGTAACTATAACAAGTAGAGAACAGAAGAAAAAGATGTTCTTT
>NC_060150.1:17988918-17996135 GCF_021292245.1 Micropterus dolomieu | reverse complement strand
GTGTAAATCATCCAAAAATGGCCATAAAATTCAAAATGGCCGACTTCCTGTTGACTTTAGGCTATGGGTTCTTGAGGCTTTTTTGTGCGTCTTGATACGATACATGTCCCCAGAAAATTTCGTACATGTAGGTTGAACGTGAACGAGGGGCTAATCATTTCCAATTTTCAAGGTGGCGCTAGCGAGTCATTTTGCCACGCCCATGTGCGAAACTTGTAGAATACGAAATTTTTCACCGGTTCTGACATGTTTGCAAATTTTGGTGAGTTTTCGAGTATGTTTAGGCCATGTCATTTGGGCCTACTTTGCAGAAAAAAAAAAAAAAAAAAAAAAAAAAAAAAAAAAAAATTTATCCGAGCAGATTCAATAGGGACCTCGCACGGTCGTGCTCGGGCCCTAATAATCCGAGCAAATTCAATAGGGACCTCACACGGTCGTGCTCGGGCCCTAATAATCCGAGCAAATTAAATACGGACCTCACACGGTCGTGCTCGGGCCCTAATAATCCGAGCAAATTCAATAGGGACCTCGCACGGTCGTGCTCGGGCCCTAATAATCCGAGCAAATTCAATAGGGACCTCGCACGGTGGTGCTCGGGCCCTAATAATCCGAGCAAATTCAATAGGGACCTCGCACGGTCGTGCTCGGGCCCAAAAAAAATATATAATCCGAGCAAATTAAATAGGGACCTCGCACGGTCGTGCTCGGGCCCTAATTAAAGCTGCAAGCAGCGTTGGGCGGGCCCTCGCACTTGTAGCGCGTCCGCGTGTGAGCCGGCCGAGTTGCATATTCTCGAGCTCTGCCGGTGCGGCTGTGAATTTGTTACGCGGTTATGACGCCGCATGAAGGTGTTATATGTCACTTCCTGTGTCCCCTATGTGGAGCTACATAGCACTTCCCGCTATGAATATAAATCGGTATTGGCGTGTACATGTCTGCGGGGTGGGAGAGTTATCAAGCACGTAAAGTTTATAATCTTAGCAAATTCAATAGGGACCTCACACGGTCGTGCTCGGGCCCTAAAAATAATCTGAGCAAATTCAATAGGGACTTGCTAACTGCCCCATTTTTCACTGCACCCCCCTGGCTTCCTAGCAGCTCACAGCAGGTTATTGTTACGGTAGCTGGGTGTTGGAAGCTGCTGACAGACGTAACTGTACATTTATTCTGAAACAGTGTGGCAGTTCTAGTGAACGGTCCACATTTGTCCCCAGTTCATCACTTCTCTAAAATCACGTAACGTTACAGCAGCTCACGCTGCCCTTGCTAAATTAGCCACAAAGCTAATGCTGTGTTTATCAGTGGAGGAGTGCTGACGTTAATGAGCCGTTAAACTATTGTTTCTGACGTATTCTAAATATATCTGTGAGCTGCCTGTTTGCAGTTAGTCTGCGTGTCTGAAATTATTAAACCAGAGTGGACATAAACGTGAGCTGAACAAGAAAATAACACTGCTTCCTGTAGCTCCTCTTTGTGTGACATTGTAGATGTGAAATGATGTCAGAGCCGTAACGGCTCTGGTTGTAGTTATAACGTTAGTTAAATGAAATCTCAAAGTTGCAGGTCCTCGTTGTAGAGAGTCATGTTCTATTAGATGCATTCAACAGCAGCTCACTGTATCCTAGATGGCATGATTTAGACAGATGATGAGAAATGGTTTCTTGTAGCTTTGGTCAGAAGAGTGCTGGTAAAGGGATGAACTGGATGTGAATATGCTACATTGGAATTATGGCAGATTATGTGTAAAGTGAAATACACATGCTTATTCTCTCTCTGTTTACAGATGGCTGAAAAAGTTGCACATTCCAGCAACAAATATTTATTGATGTGTACATGTTCACTTTTTCAGACTGTAATCTATTTTATTAACATAATCTTTTTTTAACTAAAAGTCATAACATGCAAAACAATACAGGTGCATTTTGAAATGTTGCTTATAGGGATAGTCCAGAATAGAATGGACCAGAATAGTCGAATATTGGTTTGTTGGGTAGGTATTCGATTTTCAATTTTGGGATACAATATATATATTTTTTGTGATTACAACGGCGGTGTGGCAGTTATGGGGTTTATTAATTTTGCAGATATTTTATTTAATTTAACAGTCAAATAGCTTACATTAAAATTAATCAGTAAACTGTAGGCTACAACAAACAACATTTAACTCATTGTATAAGGCCTATTGTAAAAGAAGAACATTTAGTAGGCTACAATAAAAGTGAATATTGCATAATAATGTGGTGTTTTAGTTCCACTACTGGAAATAGCACCCATCTCGTCAGCTCTTCCTGAACCCCCGCCCAGCTAAACTATTCCCGGATTCTGCTGTGGACCTGCTTGGCTCAGCTTCCCACACTCTGGATTGTTAGCTACGGTTTCTCCCCTGCTCTGTACAGCAGCCACCAACCTGCCTCGCTCATGAGCGGCAAAAACCCAAGAGTCTCCTAGGTCCCTGGTCTGCTAGCCTAGCCATAACAGAGTTTAAACCAAACTTTTGGATTAATAACTTGTTGTTTTAGTTAGCCTAAACTATGGGAATAAAGAAACGGAGAGCTGTCTCTCTCTCTTTTGCGTGCACACACGTGTGTGTGTGTAAGACAGACTTACACACTCATGACTCCCCCCAACTGATTCTCCCTCACTCATGTCATTGCCAGAACTTCTTGGGCATTCATTCTTCTTTTGCTCTGATCTATCTATTATTATGTCTATCTATCAAATACATAGCTCTAGCCCGTGATATGACAGCCTGCTTATCAGCAGACTTCTAAACCCTCGGCGTGGCACGACTGTTGAGAGTACACATAGAGGAGGGCTGAGCGCCCAACCTTGAATCGCCTGTTAACAATGATTTCTTGTTTACAGGGCTGCAGATTATCATCATCATCTTCTCTTTGTTATTCTATAATGTAACTGATACAGTATCGGTTTGTTTAAGGAGGGAAGCCCAGACTAAGTAAGGATTTAAGCATGTCATTATACATGTAATAACAGTTTAAGGATAAAATCAGTCACTGCTGTCCTGTGTCACATCAGCCAGTGGAGGAATGGGAAAAAAAGAAGTTGATCCGTCTCCCTGGGTTATCGTTTTTCAGAGTATTAGATGACAAATAATTGGTCATTCATCAATAGCAATAGATGAAAGCTGAAATGATTTATTGCCTTTACAACAAAAATTGGGCTGGTCCTGCAATGATGGTGGAACTCTCTGGTCTGTCAATCGGAAAGAAGAGAGGGAAAGGCGGGAGGTAGATTTAAAAAAAAAAAAAAAAAGATGAGCGCAACGGAAACAGGGATGAAGAGGAAAAACTGAGGGAACAGACAGGAACATAGGGAGAGGGAGTGATGAGCAGGAGGGAAGAGGAAGAAGAACAGAAGTAAAAGTTGAGAAGGGAGAATGGAAAAAGAAAGGGGTATAAAAGCAAAGATGAAACAAGAAGAGGGAGGATAAAGGAAAAGAATAGACTGAAAAGAGATTTATACGTTTGGGGTAAAGGAGGAGAAATGAACAGAGATAAGGCAGAGAGGAATGAAAAAGGAAAAGAGGCAAGGTGGAAAATGAACAGGAGAGAAAGAGGAAGGAAGAGTGTGGATGAAGGGGCTACACTAGCTACACTACTACAACAACAAATCTGAGCCGACATAACAACTCTAGAACAACAGATTTATCTGAATTTCCGAGAGTCCATCCGCAGCACATATTTACTAATAATGTAACGATTGCACTTCAACAGAACAGTTGAGAATCAACCGTAAGAATTGTATGCAATAGCTTATCGTTGCTTTACTCCGGTCACCAGCCCCATCAAACTCAACCGTCCTTTCACTCACGGTTTCAATAGTAAACTGCCATAGAATTGACAAATACCGTTCACATTCCTCCCGAGTAGTGACGTCACTGATCGAAGGGACACACACACACACACACACACACACACACACAAGACGGGATGATCCCGGTACTAATTTGGATTCGCCCGTTTGTAAAGAGTAATCCGATGCTCTATATCTGTGTTTAAATGTGTATTTAGGTTACACAAACAATCCACCCACTTAACAATGATAGCGGTGAGTTAAAAGAAATAGCCTGTGACTTATTGTAAACGACATTGAAATTGTGTTATTTTCCAGAACAAACAGCGCATCACATCCATACCATCCTTTGGCTCAATTAGGAAGTGATAGGCTAGTGTTATTTTTTGTTTGTTTTAAACTCTCAGTAACAAAAATGATTCAGATGTGTGTGGGAGAATAGGATGGGATCACAGCTAGACAGCTGTCGGTTTGACATGAACGTGCGTAGTTAGTGAGAGGGCCGGATTTATGCGTGAGAACACAAAACAGATGTCTCTCACATGATGTTTGCAAATGCGTGCGCGAGTGTTTATTTATCATTCTTGTTTTAAAACTCTCAGTAACAAATATTTCAAATGCATGCGCTTTTGCACCATAGGAAAAGAGGCTCCGTGGCTCTCCTTCCTTTATAACCGATCTGCAAGAACGGGGCATTCCACCTGCGTAGTGACGTCACTGACCGAAGGGGGACACTCTCACACACACACACACACACACACACACACACACACACACACACACACACAAGACGGGATCAGGACAAACATAGGCAAGACGGGATGAGCCGGTTGTAAAGAGAGTAAACCAAATGCATTCCACCAGTGTTTAAGCATGTATTTCGGTTGAGCAAAACATTCCACTCACAACGATGGCGATGAGTTAAAAGAAATAGCTTGTGACTTGTTGTAAACGACATTGAAATAGTGTTATTTTCCATGACAAACAGCGCATCACATCCATACCATTTTCTGGTTTTATACTGCAACACAGAGCGTCAGACATTGTGGGATTTAAGCTGAGATAGATATCACCCTATCTACTATCCTAACAATAGGAGACAATTTATCTGAGAAATAAAAAGGCTTTCGAACTAAAAAATAAAACATTAGCCGCAAGACTTCAAGTCGTGTACACGATACGCAGAGTTTTTCCTGATCTGAGAACTTTACCATACCATGGCTGTTAGGGAGACTGATGGTTTTGATTTTGGACTACAACATCCTTTTAGTCTAATTGTGTCAGGTCCTTCAAACAGTGAAAATGTTGATTGAAAATGCCGATAAGCTCATTTCAAAACAGATTGAAAATGCTTGATGATTGATTTTAAAGCTAAGACACCTGATGATTTCAGACTAAGGACCGTCTTGCTTTCAGACCTGCCTGTTGTGTATGTGCCTAAGAGAAAGTAAATAAACATGTCTGCTTGTATTAAAAAGAAACCTGTCTTTACTGCAAACTATGCATGGAGCATCTCCATCTCAGAGAGTGAATATTATTAAATCTGCATCACCAGACCTTTTGGTAGCCTTATGCGAAATAGCTTACAATGTTTTAAAAGGTAAAATTCCTTTAAATAAGACACAGTATCAAAAATTAAAAAAGAAGACGTTGCTTAAACAGTCTGGCGGTTTTCTTCTCCCCCTCCTGAGTATCACTGTGCCTTTTTATAACGAGTCTTATTGGTTCAAGACAAACTGTTGACTATGGAGTATGCACAAAAAATGTTTCTGGTACCTAAACTGCTTGATCTTTTAAGAAGACCTCCGGCACACGAGTCTATTCGAGAAACTGTTGAAAATGACCTGGATCGTACTATAAAAGACATTCTGGATCAAAAGACTGAAGATCTTCATGAAAAAGCAAAAAAATATTCCATCGCATTGCAGAGATTTCTCACCTTGGTAAAACAAGGAGAAAAAGACCAGAACACACTAAGCTAACACTAACTTTGTTTTTTACTCTTCAGAGCAGAAGAATCACGGTGGACGAGACCTTGTTTTTGAAGTTTTAAAAAACATGCCAAAAATCAGCAGGAATAAAGCCCAGCATATTTTGGATAAAATGTCCTCCTCAAAAAACATATCTGCATGGACTGAACGTGGGGAGTTTGTGTTTAATGGTAATGTTATTAAAGGGTCTCGTGTATGATTTGATAAGAGGAGTAACTGCTTCTCACAACGTGTCTGACAGCCAGAGAGGTTGGGATGAATATCTGCAATCGTTGGCTATATTGAATATACCTTTATCAGTTGTACCAAATCAACAGGTCAAAAGAAAAATTGACGAGATTAAGAGAAAGACTTTTGGAGAATCTTCTCCTCTTATTACTGGACCACCATCTACACCTCTTGTTACCAGAGGACATCGATTAGCAAACAATGAAACAAGTCCATTTGTATCTCCTAAAATGCGATTGAGTGATTGGATAACTTTTTAATTGTATATCGTTATCGGTTTTAAATAAATACATAGAGACATAACATTATCATTTCAAAGTGTTTTTATTTATATCACCATAATAACAAAAACATTGTCGTACACGTTTCAATCTATAAATCATTTTGATAATGAATGGCACACAACTTCTAATATTATTATACACACTTAAAAGAATCTGATACCTGGACACACTGGTTACATTCTGCATAATTATTTTGACCACATACAACCGAGGGTCGTATTTTTTTCACAAATTTGCACACCATAAAATCATTGCATGACCGTTTATTACTATATTTGGTCATTACATTGTCATAAGATAATCCTCTATCCATATGGTAAAGAAAAAACACACAATGCTGACCGCACACTGCAGAACCCACATCTTGCACTTGTCTAATAGAATGTTGCGTGGACTTACAATTACTGTTGAGAAAGACAGAACAGGATTCAGGAAAATGTGAGTATATCGGAGAGTTCCCAAAACTGTCAAAGAATGATCCCACACCATGCTTGTCAATATACACTCACCTAAAGGATTATTAGGAACACCATACTAATGTTTGACCCCCTTTTGCCTTCAGAACTGCCTTAATTCTACGTGGCATTGATTCAACAAGGTGCTGAAAGCATTCTTTAGAAATGTTGGCCCATATTGATAGGATAGCATCTTGCAGTTGATGGAGATTTGTGGGATGCACATCCAGGGCACGAAGCTCCCGTTCCACCACATCCCAAAGATGCTCTATTGGGTTGAGATCTGGTGACTGTGGGGGCCATTTTAGTACAGTGAACTCATTGTCATGTTCAAGAAACCAATTTGAAATGATTGGAGCTTTGTGACATGGTGCATTATCCTGCTGGAAGTAGCCATCAGAGGATGGGTACATGGTGGCCATAAAGGGATGGACATGGTCAGAAAC
>NC_060150.1:17984817-17988818 GCF_021292245.1 Micropterus dolomieu | reverse complement strand
TCTGAATGTCTCAACAGAAATCGAGACTCATCAGACCAGGCAACATTTTTACAGTCTTCAACTGTCCAATTTTGGTGAGCTCTTGCAAATTGTAGCCTCTTTTTCCTATTTGTAGTGGAGATGAGTGGTACCCAGTGGGGTCTTCTGCTGTTGTACCCCATCCGCCTCAAGGTTGTGCGTGTTGTCGCTTCACAAATGCTTTGCTGCATACCTCGGTTGTAACGAGTGGTTATTTCAGTCAAAGTTGCTCTTCTATCAGCTTGAATCAGTCGGCCCATTCTCCTCTGACCTCTAGCATCAACAAGGCATTTTCGCCCACAGGACTGCCGCATACTGGATGTTTTTCCCTTTTCACACCATTCTTTGTAAACCCTAGAAATGGTTGTGCGTGAAAATCCCAGTAACTGAGCAGATTGTGAAATACTCAGACCGGCCCGTCTGGCACCAACAACCATGCCACGCTCAAAATTGCTTAAATCACCTTTCTTTCCCATTCTGACATTCAGTTTGGAGTTCAGGAGATTGTCTTGACCAGGACCACACCCCTAAATGCATTGAAGCAACTGCCATGTGATTGGTTGATTAGATAATTGCATTAATGAGAAATTGAACTGGTGTTCCTAATAATCCTTTAGGTGAGTGTAGATCAAGACCCCTCTCAGGTGGGAGGGGTCTGTGTTTACCACCAACATGGCGGGTCTCTTTTTAATAATTGATTTAGGAAGCTGGTCACTAGCAAATACTTCAAGAAAGACGACTTGCTTCACTACCTTATCAAGTACTTTTGACAGTTCTATCGTATTCATACTATCGTTTGTTAAAGTTAGAAAAAGTCAATGAGAACCTGTCTTCTTGATGATATCTCAATTATAGAATCATATGTGGCGTAAATAACCGCATTTATTGTCCATTGAAGCGGATTTCTAAAATGAGCCTCTAATCTAACGCTACCATTTTTAATGGACTTATGGTCTCCGCATCCTTCATCAGGGCTTAGGTTAAAACAGAACAGACTATATCCATTACGAAACTTGTCGTGGGTTATGGCCATAGCGTTGTTTTTAAGATACTTTCCAGTTGAGTACAATTGATGATACTCCCTGATGGCATTCCCTCTGGTAAAGTTGGGTTGAAAGGGTTTTGAAGGATATTGTTGGCCGTCAATATATAAACATAAAAACTCTATATCATAATGGTTAAATGTAAATGGATTTCGTTTTTAGATCTTATGAATTTTATCTTGAGGTCTACGCCATTTATCATTAACTTGTCTTGAAAAAACAAGTCAGAATGTAAAGGGGATATTAGCTCCACTATGCGGGCGCCTTGTGTGTATTCCATTCTTTTAACTAGTCCCTCATTGCGTCCTCCAGCCGTTGTGTCGTCCATATGAACTGCTGTATCCATGCAAAATAGTCCGGATCCAAACTGTGTCTGCAGAGCGTCCTTTCTGTAGTTCAAAAGGCACTCTATCATACCCCTGTAAGGATATGTGTTTGATGATTGCGTTATGAGTCGGTCCCCCAACGATATGTCTACCTGTGAAAATATTGTACAGCCAGGGTAGTTGATAAAGCCCACTTCGTCTGCTTGATCCAGGTTTCCGCCATTAGCTTTGGTGATTTTTACACGCGCGTACAGAAACGTATTGTTTAGATCCAGGTAGTCCTCTGTACTAGCTGGAATGAAAAATTCAAGGGGTGCAGAGTCTGATACCGCTGCTAGAGGAGGGCATTCGACGTAGATGCATTTCTCAATACTTGTTTGTGTTAACGGCACCATAAACAGGTCTAGCTCCGACTTGACGCACTCTCGTGACAGGCTATGTACCAACGACATTCTCGTTAGAAAATGTCTCTTGTCTTCTGACGTTTTGTCGACTTGCTTCTCTCATTTTTTCTAGTCTTAGTATGGGTCTTCTTATTTGTTGTTCGGCTACGCCTCTTTGGTGGGGAACTCCCTCTTTTCCCAGGAGGTTGTTTTATTGGTCGGGGGGCCGCGGCCACTAAACCCGACCCCTCTGGATGTCTATTCATGACGTTAGTAATGACATCCGTAGCTATGTTTTTAGTGGCTGTCTTTAAATGAGGGGCAACAAATGTAAATCCTTTCTTGAATAAGGGGAATGCTAATCTAAACAATCCCCTAAAGATACCCCCTAACCCTGCACCATACTGAGCACCGAGGCCGCTGTATCCTGGTAAATCACCGATCATATGGTTGTTTGGACCCGATATATGTACTATTCTTAAAAGAGGGACGTAACTATCCCCTACCGTTTGATGATCAACAATATCGGTATAAACAAATATATTATACATCCCTACGTTAACATCGGCAGGATATGGCGCCAAATACGGCATCTGTGTCAACACTGTGTTAGTTCTTGGCTGAGATCTAAATGTTGCAATTCCCTCGTGAGTTTTAAAAGCCGCTCCGGGGATAAATCCCAACATTGAAGTTTTCCTTGAAACGTTAATTCTATGTCTCTCGTTGGTAAAATGCTTACGCTGTTAGTAATGTTGTTGTAATCAAGCTCAATGTGACCCATGTCGTTTTCAGATAAACAACTGTTTAGTTCAGCTATTATCTGTGACATTGTTGTATAGAATCCCTGTGTCGCTGATAGAACTACCCTCTTGTTGGATTTTTGATCAAACACGACAAATTTTGAGTCTTTTGATGAAAACGATTTTCCATTTCTATCAAACCCACCTCGTATGCTGATTGTGTGCTGAAGTGTAAAGGCTTGGATAGTTTCGTTCTAAAGTTTGCTGTTGTATTGCTCGGGTAAAATAATGCAGATGAATTGCTGGGCAGGGTGACAAAAAAATCCTCTGTATCCATTTATACGTGTGTTTGTAATCTGATAAGGTAGCTGAATGACCTGTTTTTCCAAAATCTACAAGTTAAATTTATCTGGCCATCCGACCCATTTGACTAACACCATGTCCCGGCCTTGTCTTTTCTTTCTAGATAAAATCTTTTCTATTTTAAATGTTTTGTTTTTATCTATAATAACTTTTTGCATCTCTTGCTCATAAAGTGTCCCCTGTAATATTTCGCCGTCATAGTCTTTTAACTTGTGAACAGGAGGGTCTCTTGATACGCATTCCTTTACAGTGAAATATTCATCAGTATAATTTTGCTCGTAACCTTTTTTAAAAGTTTTTTAAAAGTTTTGAAATTCTTACAGTATCGCCCACCTCATATTTAAAATGAATTGATCTTTTATCTTTTGTTTTATACAAGTTGTTAAATACGATATCTTCAGTGTCTTTTGTTACATCAATCGTTTTCATTTTACTACTGCGATGATAACTATGATTGTAGGAGATGACTAAATCCTGCAATATATCTACGTATTGTTTAGAATTATTGGCTGTTAAATAACGCCACATTTTATATTTCAGAGTCCTGTTAAAGCGCTCTACTACAGAGTCTCATTTGATGTGGTAAAGTGTGCGATACTATTAATTTTCATTAACACCTCGAAATCCTTGTTTAAGAACTCTTTCCCCTCGTCTGTTTGAATTTTATGTGGTATTCTACCTTCAGCTAAGATATCTTTAAAGGACGCTGTGACGCATTTACCACTCTTATTTTTTAAACAACACACCCATGTGTATTTTGAAAACAAATCTATACATGTTAATAAATAGCGTACCCCATCATTTTCAGTAGAATAAGCGGACATGTCGACTAGATCTATCTGGAATTGCCAATCTATTGAATTCACTAAAACCTTGTTTCTCTTAAAATGCACTGGAGCCGTCTTGTGTAGAGTATAGGCATCTTGCTTCATGAGCCATTTTTCTACGTCTGAATCTGCGTAGCGAACCCCTGTAGTGTCAAATATGGCCTTTTTAAGTTTTTGCTTGCCTCCGTAACCCCCTGCATTTTCAGTCGCATAGTATATATTAAGCAATATATATATATATATATATATATATATATATATATATATATATATATATATATATATATATATATATATTAAA
>NC_060150.1:17983323-17984797 GCF_021292245.1 Micropterus dolomieu | reverse complement strand
TAGTGTCAAATATGGCCTTTTTAAGTTTTTGCTTGCCTCCGTAACCCCCTGCATTTTCAGTCGCATAGTATATATTAAGCAATATATATATATATATATATATATATATATATATATATATATGTTAAGCAATACACACACAGCAACATCACATCAGCAACATCGACATGTTGTTTTCTGGTTAGCATTAAAACACACAAATCAATGCTAAAAGTATAAAAACAAAACACATGACCCGTATGAAAATTATTATCGTTCACAGGAAAAACATTTGCTATATCGAGTAGATTTCACATCTGCATATTTATCCGCTGTCATTTGCACCATGGTACGCCATCCAGAGGTCATTCGTATAACACATTATGTCTGTTTGTCAAATCTAGAACAACATAGCGTCCTATCTGTGTCACATATCGCATTGTTAACAGCTTCACACAACAGTGTTCTCATCTTATACACGATGTATCTCTTTTTGACATGGTTTAGACTAGACACATTCCCCATTGTTTTTAGTGTTGTTCCCCCTTCCAGATGTCCAGCAATTCCTTGACTACTGTGCTCACACTGTCCTCCACTCTAACTACCCGTTTAAGCGAAGCAATGAGAAAAGGGTTCCTCAGCCATATCTGTAGAGCAGCTGCTGCAATGTCTCGAATACTGCATTCACACGTTGGCACCAACCCAAGACCGCGTAGTACATACTTTTGAGCATCAGCGAAATTTTAGTTAAAAAGCTTCTGCGTAATTTCTCTCTTATGTCCTTTAATATAAAAGAAGGGCAGCGTGTCAGTGCATGTGTGAGGTTGTTTTCTGCACCATTCGTCTATATATGCACAATACACACATGTTTGTATAGCTTTTTGTTGCAGTATATTGTATAAATAATAAGCTACGGTTACCTGTATAATACCGCTAGCAGTAGTGTTAGGAGATGTGTCTTTGTCGCAACAGTCCAGAGTGTCCAAACATGCACCCTTAAACGGCTTGGCCCTGCTCTTGTCCTCTTCTGCTTTTTCTTCAGGAACGAGAAATGTTAAATTTCTTTTCCCCAGTTCTTTGCCATAGTCATCCACACATGAGTTATCATCGTCCCGTAGTACTGGAAAATATTTAGGGCTGCTCGATAGACCCTCACCCGATGCACATGTCCTCATACCTGCACAAAACATTTTAATTAGAACAATGTCACCGTCAGCCCCGTCGTGGAGGTCTTTGAGGTTGTCTGCTGTGTTGTGTGTTGTTCATCTTGCTTGTCCTCAGGACCAAAAAGTTTTCTTTTCTTTCTTTTCCCTACATAGCTAACATAAGGTTTACACCATCTGAATAATTTATCAATGTGTGAGAAGATGTCAAAGGTTCTATCCCATTCTCCCCATTGGACCACAAAGCCGGTGCTGAACCACGTCTCCCACTCTTTAGACGTGATGGGGTAGCCTTTTTGTTGCTCTGGGGTCCCCATCCTTGCCTTTTGAAT
>NC_060150.1:17941604-17983223 GCF_021292245.1 Micropterus dolomieu | reverse complement strand
TAATAGCTTATAGTAATGTTTAAAGTTATATAGCATGTCTTTGTTTGCTTTAAGTAAAGTGTTAAAATATCTATCCCTGTATAATATATTACAGGTGGACATAATATTATATGAACTAATTAAAACACCTTATAATACGTAATTGTTTGCTTTAAGTAAAGTGACACATTTTGCACAGGAAAACAACTTTTATTTATGTTTCTACAATTTATGACAATTTATGTTTTTGTGCTAAACTGCAAAATGTTAAAAATTCATACAGATTGTTCATAAATTGGTGTTTTAATTAGTTCATATGGTATTATGTCCACCTGTAATATATTATACAGGGATAGATATTTTAACACTTATATATAACTTTAAACATTACTATAAGCTATTATTCCATTTTATATCACTAATTGTAAATGGTGACTGAAGTGTATTCATAACGAGGCAGAGTTGGTGGTCATAATGTGTTATGGAACATGGTCGGAGATTCTTGTCGCACATTGATATAAACTGGTATTACTATTAGTTATAAAACATTAAATCAAAAGGTCATAATACCTTATGAACTTTGCTATAGCACCTAATGCATGTTTGTAAGTGATTATAACAACTGTTATAATGTGTTATGGACGCATTATATCGTGTTATAAATATATGCATAAGTCATTATAGCGATGACCTTCATAGAAAGTGTTACCGATATTTGTCCTTTGACTAGTGTCCTCTGCTGATCATACAAAGGTTAGAGGTTAGGGTCAGCTCCACATCAGCAACTCTACAGTTGAAAAGTTTTCAGCATCTGCCTTGAGGGCACTTCAGCAGGATGTGTTTTTACATGTATAAGTGTTTAAAGCCTAATCTTGTACTTAAAGGCTCTTGAAGTTGGTATTCCACCCTACTTGCACCTCAGAACACTACATTAAAATCTGCTTTTATTCTGAAAATGCAAAAAGTGACATTTTAAAACTGACACTGAAAATATTTGATTGGTACGTACTGTAGCTAACATCTGTTTTGGACCCCCAAAGCTGAATGATGGCTAGTCCTCTCTGTGGCCTTGCTCAGATCTAGTTAGCATAACTGCACTTACTGACGCAGCTGAGCAGCATTTTGATAAATGGCACGATTAGAGGTAAAATGAACAATTTGACTCGGGCCACGCCACAAAAGCACAGAGGCTTTACACTTGCTGTCAGAGGGGCGAATCAAGTCCATCTTTCATGTCTGAAATCCAGCAGCGTCAGAGTGAGCTCAGTGTAAGTTGTCTTTGACATGTATTCACTGTTGGGATTATTGGCAGTCACTTCTTCACTGTCATTGTGAGTAATGGCTCCATATTGTAGTGCAGCTTATAACTGCATTGTTAGATTGATATATGAATAGATGATATAACTGATGGGCAGATACATAGATACTGTAGGTGAATGGATAGATATTTCAAATAGATGAAGTAATATTATGTTTGAAATAGATTAATGCTATGCGAATTGCACAATCAAACAAATCCATTGATTACTTATAGAGACAATGTGTCATCCTGTTAGAAAACAGAAAACAAACCTTAGTTTAAGTTTGAATGTCAGTCTTGTTGATGAATATGTTCATTAGACTGAGGATGGGATGAAATGTGTGCATATATACAATATTTTAACATACCATTAAGGTCCATTTAGGTGTTAAGCCTACTCTTAGAAAGTATTTAGAATGTCTACAGTTCCTAGGCGACAGCTATAAAAGCAAAGGGTCTCAGGGGTCTCAAAACAGTATATTGCTTTGTCACGCCCCACATGTCTTTCCTGTACAGAAGATGAGATTCTGTACAGCAAAGATTCTCTGCTGTCGCATAGAGCCAGTCAGTCTATTGCTCTTGGTCCCTGTGGGTTCTGTACCACTTGTGCGTTGTTGGAGACCTTTTCTCCTTCCCACCAGTTTTCAGACTCAGGGGCTGGAGGTTCACCGTCTCGTCCTCTTCAGTCTGTGCATACTGGGTCTTCTGGCTGGTGCATTCATCTTCAGTGTTGCAGGGAACAACCTTTTTCATCAAAGTTACTTAAAAGCCAGTAAAAAGTAATGTCGTGACATTACTTAGCAAAACGTTAGTATTAAAAACGAAAACAAAAAAATCACATCAGAAATTCAACATCCTGCAGTTGTTTTGCAGCTGTTTGCATGCACCGTTGGGCAATCAAGAGTTGTAGTGACGTGACGAGTGGTTGTCAAATGTTATTTCTCTAATCTCAATAAAGCGGCAACCTCTGCCTAACAGGACAGCGAGGCATCGAGTGCTATTCGAAACAGACTGAGCAATCTTTTCCTGTCTCAAACAAGCCAAAATTTGCTGTGCAAATATGTTTATTTATTTTCAAACATAACTAAAGTTGCACAGTACAGTTTGCTCTGAAATCAATAATCACAAAGACATTTCTGCTTCAGTGACCAGTTTGTGATTTCATGTGTGATCATACTTTTCATATTTTTAATTAATAGTTACATTCAATTATATTACTGTATATTACGTATACTCATTAATGCCAATTATTCTAGTATCATAATGATAATCAGATACAATCCACAAACGGAGACTATAATACAGATATGTATTAGTACCAGTGAGTTTTTCCCTCTTCATTTTTAAAGTGTATTTTAATCAAATATTTGTTTGTGTCAGTTAATGTGCACCAGGCACAGCCCCTTAATCTAGTGCGAGGTTTCAGTGTGAAAAGAAAGATGAATATGTGTGTGTGTGTGTGTGTGTGTGTGTGTGTCACCTTTTTTTATACAAACACTGACTTTTTGATAAAATGACTCAGTGTGTTTGTAACCTGTAGCCAAATTGTATGCTGAAAATGATAAAGAAGTTGCAGAAGCATGTGAATTTGAGAGGTTATGTATGTAAAAGTAACAGGGGTCAGTAAGTTTTGAAGTGTAGGTTATTTGCTCTGCATGCTGGTTTAAATCAGTTGTCAAGATACATGAACATACTATTTATAGAATTTTTATTTTTTATTGCATTTGATGTTTTGAAACTGCATTGTGTGGTTAATACAGACATGTATTTCTAATGATAGAAATGTACAACCATGATTGTTTCCCCCAATTCTTTGATTTGTATCATCAGCACCCAAACAAACTAAATTGGTTGAAGGGAATGCATCATTGATTGTGATGAGAACTCATATTGTCAGGTTTTATCACACTTTGCTGGAAATCCTTAATTTGGACAGCCTAAATTTATATAATCACAATTGATAAATAATACTGAATTTCATGTTCATGCATGGTCTTCTTGCTCATTGACTGTGGGTCTATGGTTGTGTCTGTGGCTTGGTTTGCCAGTTATGTCAAAGACCTGGTCACATTCCCCCAGAGTTTATTTGTTACATTGGTTATTAAAGCTGTCTGCCGCCCGGCAACAGAATGAATGGGAAGAAAATTGCGCACAGATAGATTCTCTATTTGTCCAGTCAAGCAGCAAATATAGACCTGAAGTGGCACGGCATGAGTGCAGTGAGATATGGAAGGAAGAAGGGAGGATGGTAGGGAACGGGAGAGGAGAGGAGAGGGATTGCGTGGGTGGAGGAAAGAAGAATGAGAGCAAAAGTGTAGGGTGAGGCAGGAAAAGAGGGAGAAAGAAGGGTGAAGGAGTGGGGATGGAAGAGGACAGGTAGAGGTGAAAAAAGAGGATTTGGACAGCGAGGAGGAAGAAAATGAAGACATAAATATTATTGAGGGAGAGCACATTTCATAAACTAAAGCAATTCAGTGTGTTTATATAATGCATAAAAACATACAGAATATTGGCTACAGCATAACGCTGTAAACATACATAAAAATTATTTTATAAGGAAATAAAATGATAACATAAATAAATGCAAATTAGATCGAAATTAAAGTACACAGTCGATAATGATGAGGGTCACCAATCATAGTTGGTGATAAAAATAGTTTTTCAACCTGGATTTAAGGTTAATCAAAGTACAGGCAACTTATGGAAGTTATTTTCAATTATGGGGTTCACACTAACTAAGTGCTACTCCATGTTTAGTTTTGACTCTGGGAACAGTTGGCAGACTGCTATCTGATGACCTGAAAGTCATGAGGGTTCATATATATGCATTCTCCTGTCCTTAAATATATAAATATAGAGAGATATACAGACAAGCAGCAACACTTCTCTATTCTCTAATATCTATTAATTTAGTGTCCATTCTATGGAAAACTGGAAATCAGTGCAGAGACTTGAGAATGGTGGGTGATATGAGGGTGAAAAAGATGGAGAGATGGATAAGTGGAGAAAAAGAAGAAAAAAAAGGGGGAGAGAGGAAAGTATGGAATAAGGAAAGCAGAATAAATGAGACACAAGAAAGAAACACAAAAACAAAGGGAGAATCAGATTATTAAAAAGAGTAAAAAGGTTGTGAAAGGAAGTGAGAGGTGGGCGGAAGGAGGAGAGTGTGGGACACAGGAATGAAGGAGAATAAAATAGGGTTGAGATGGAAAGAGAAGGGGAAAAAAACATGAAGACGATGGCAGAAGAGCAAAATGGCATGAAGAGGGAGGGAGGGGGATAAGAACAAATTAAATGGTATAGAGGGAGATGTGGGAAAGAAATTAAAGTAAATGACATTGGAGTAAAAAAGCAGAGAGAGAAAGAAATCATATATGCATGATGTAAGTCTAAGGATAAATGAGATGTTGCATCTGGACGATAAAGCTAAACATTAAAAATAAAAAGATGATTTCTTTAAAGGATTAATGGCACTCTGAAGTCATTGATGATCACTCACTGAAGACTTCATTATTCCAATTAATGTGCCCCTCTGCTACTTGACCCGACCGTCAAAATTAGTGGCAAGGAACCTTTAAGTCAGATTAATGAACTGCCGCAGCCTCGTTGGCTAATTGGCAGCAACAATCAAGGATGAATATGTATCAGGAGAAGAAGAAGAGGCTGAATATATTAGCAGAATAAGAGAAGAAGAAGAAAAATTAGGCTGTAAGCAACATGGCAGCACCAACTGTCTTGATGTCAGCTGTGTAAAAATGGTGATGGGGGAGTAAGAGATGGAAGAAAAAATGATTAAGAAATCAAAGAGAGGAAAAGCTAATGTTTTCGAGGAATTGATCAGAGTTTTGACATACTTTTCATTTATAAACAAACCGCGGCTGCGCCCATCTTCTAGTTTGATTCTAATAGCATAAAAGCCATCTACTTTCTCACTTGGAAGTGATGAGTTCTTTCAAAAGACCAAACTCTTTATGCAAACCATAACAACACCAATAATTGTGGGGTGTGTAAGTTGCGAACGGTTAATAAAATTCACATGCAGTTTTTATAGCCATACATGCAAATAGGTTGTTAAAATGTATATATATGTTTGTTCGGGACAGATGATAAATAGGTATATATACTGTTCATCATAAATGTAATAAAAACCTTTTTGTCATATGTAAAAAAAATATGCCAGAGAAATAGATAAATTACAACAAAAGGCTGAAGTAAAATACAGTACAGTTTAACAAGAAAATCAACATGTAATGACTCAATACCTGCCTTTCAGGGCCCTCGGGGGCTCCACAGAGCAGAGATGAACGGGGCCCAGGTGAGTCGTGCTGTGTGCAGAAGCAAGCTTGTTTCTTGCTAGCAAACATAACCAATGGCCTTTTCGTCTCCTCCCATCGATTTTCTCTTTCAGGGGAGAGGAGGGAAGAAAAGAGATAAAAATGGTGGCACACTCTCCTTCTCATACATCAGACAAGTCGGGCATAAAATAGTCCGTTTGGATGGGTGATCATGAACTGGCAGCAATGGGGGAAGTTTAACAGAGCTAAATGGATGCCCAGACTAGACTTTATGTGCCTCCCTCCTCACGTTACAGCTGTAATTTATGGTAATATCTCTTGAAATGGTGGAGAGAAAGAAGCAGATGAGAAATGGGCCTCCTCACAGCATGTTTACACTGCCTATGTAATGTGTGGGGGGACAGGACTTCGGGCGCTGTAGGGCAGAAGCTGTATCTCCTTGGGCTGATAGGAAAAGGTGATTCATCCGAGGTTGTTCACAGTTTCAATGAGCTTTAGCCTTCATTAGAGGCATTGCTCAAGTAAATTCAAATGCTCAAGGGCTGTCTTGTATACCGTGTTGTTACTATCACTGACTTTATGTTTGTATGCCGTGGTGGTAGTGTGATCACTGTACCAGCTTACTTGTATTTGTTAATCATTTTAGGGCCACACTGAACACATTTTTGTGTTTGTGGCCATGTTTATGGTCTTGTCTGTTTCTCTGTAAAGTTCTTCAAATTGCTGATGAGCTTGTGTAACTGTATTTTTCCAAAAGAAAAAGACCAAGATGTTAGTGCAGCAGATGATGATTCACATCAATTTCAAGTTGACTGAAATCAGTATCACTGCTTTTAACCATTACAGTCCCAATTTTCTCAGTGAAAACTTTATTATTTATTAGGTACACCTTGCTAGTACTGGGTGGGACCCCCCTTTTGCCTTCAGAACTGCCTTAATTCTTTCTACTTTCAACAAGGTGTTGGAAACATTCTTCAGAGACTTTGGTCCATATTGACATGATAGCATCTCACAGTAGCTGCAGATTTGTTGGCTGCACATCCATGATGCAAATCTATCATTCCACCACATCCCAAAGGAGCTCTATTGGATGGACATGGTCAGTAACAATACTCAGGTAGGCTGTCGCGTTTAAACGATGATCAGTTGGTACTAAGGGGCCCAAAGTGTGCCCACACCATTACACCACCACCAGCAGCCTGAACCGTTGATACAAAGCAGGATGGATCCATGCTTTCATGTTGTTTACGGCAAAATCTGACCCTACCATCTGAATTTCGCCGATGAAATCGAGACTCATCAGAGCAGGCAACGTTTTTCAATCTTCTATTGTCCAATTTTTGTGAGCCTGTGTGAATTGTAGCCTCAGTTTCCTGTTCTTAGCTGACAGCTTATTGCATCGATTATTCTATGTTATATGCGTTGTTTGTGGCTGCATCACTATGTCAAATTGAAGATTGATTTCTTGCAGAATTCCCAACATGGCATATGTCACATCTTGTCAATTCAAGTCGATTGAAGTCGCATTATGTGGTAGGCATGGCTCATATGAGAGTGTTGGAAGATCCAGTGCATCAAGTTCCTCCCTTCTCCTCCTCATCGTGGCACTTTAACTCGTGACAGCAGACAGAGAGCTAGTTAAAATCATTTACATCCTGGCCATCAAGAGTTTGAGATGGCTCATTAGCCTGTAGCATGTAGATAAAGCTCCAAATTGACAAGTGCAAAGTATGGGCTGCTCCTTCAATTTGGGGAGAACAGGAGGAGGAGGAGCTGAAGCCCAGGAGATTGATGGTCTTACATCCTTTTGGCTCTGCCTTCGGTCTACAGAAGTCAGAAGTCCTGTGGCTGGGCTTGGTTGTTCGTCGGCCATGCAGCTGCTCGCACAGACATACCGCCACCGCCTGACTCAACTGCTTTCAGACAGAAGGCCAAATGTGCCTTAACGGTAATGGCTCCATTACCATGGTGATTAATGAAGTTGTCAAAACTTACCTCCAACACCAGTGCCTCTCCCTTGTTGAATTAAATTTTAATTCAACCCACTGCCACTTTTTTAAACCATTTTCCAAAATGTATTTTAAAACTAATTTATTCTAATTATGCACATCGCATACTTCTGTGCTGTGTTCCCCAACACCCAGCTCCCCCCACCCTGCTCTCCTTAAACCTTTTGGTGCAGATTAATGTAACAAAAAGTCTATTAATTAATGTTTTGTGGCTTTTAATTTCTGGCAAGGATGCCGTCTTGATGCAGCTGCCTGTCGAGGCCTGTCACTGTTGAACCTGTGCCAGGGAAGTGCAGATGTAATTCTGTTATCTCTTGCTTAGTCATTTACGCAAATTAATTTGAACAATTAGCCCTCTACCGGCCTTTCATGAATCATGCAAGAGAAGCTGCCAAAAATTTAATACACAAAGATTTCCATTTCAGAATGAGATATCTCCCATTTTGGGACTAAAATGTTACACCTGCTCTGGTACAAAATTAAACACATGAAGGGACTTAAAAAATCACTTTTGGTTAGTCAAATCCTTGGTGGATGCAATGTGAATACAACTAGAGGCTCAAATAACTGGATTTAAATTAAATGATGAAATTCAGTTAATAAACACTCCCGTGATGACTGTTTGATACTGATGGGCTTTTTAAAATCATCTGCGTGATACATTGAGATTTACTTAGGTCTTTGCGAAATAAAGTTATCACCAGGTACTTTGCAAATACCAAAGCAGATAAAAACTAAACAAAATAATTAGAAGCAGGAAACAGTGTATCCCTGAGTTTCCATTATGCTAATTAAAATAGCTGCTAACCTGAAGGGATTTTCATTATTTTGTGTTTTAATGCCCCACAATGGTCTTGCAGCTTTATCAGGGGCTTTTTCACTTCAACAAAATTCTGGGGTGTTGTTTGAATGGTATTTATATTTTGCATGCAAATGGCCAAATATAATGGTACTCAATACCTACAGAAAATACCATCTAACATCACCTTAAATCAGATTGTTTCACCATGTTAGAAAGTGTGACTTTTCCTCACTTCCTTTAAAAAGCTCATACTGTACCTGCAAAACAAAGAGGAGATCAATGAATGGAATCAGTTGGTGTTTGCATAAGGGAGGAAGCACCTAATAAATCCATTTAACCTGGTAAATACAAAAATGAGCCATGTCTGTAAATGTGCAACATTCTTATTTAATGAGTAGCTTTGAAAGTTTATTTTAAATGTACACAACTGACTCAAAATATCTGCTGTTATATAAATGTGTACATTATCTGTTGCAAAGTCAGTAATAACTGTAGTGGTAAAAACGTTAAGTTTGAAAAATAGAATAATGGTGGATGTTATTTTCCCCCAAGACTATGCAAAGTACTAAATTTTATAATGTCAAATCCTGGAAACAGCAAAATAAATGGCACAAAAAATATTAATATTATCTTCTCCAATAAATGTTTCTGCTATTGTCTCCACTTCCTCTGATGCAGTCACTTCAAATGTGTAGTGAAATGAATATGCATCACTGATGTCAAAATTACTGAGAAAAAGAAAAGTACTCCAAAAAGCTACTAGTAACAGTGAGAGAACGAGCTCCTGGGGGTGATAGGGATCCACTTTTGTTTTGGTGCTTTACCTCTAAAGACCAGCAGGGGGCGGTTTCCCTCTACTTCTGAGCTGCTGCTGTCTCTACACTCAGATCCTGCCCTGGCTGCAGTAGATACGGGCCTTTCTTGGACATTGGGGCTGCAGTGTGGTATCATTAATGGCTGCCTTTCAAGCTGTCAGCCCTAACGAGCTGATCGCAAACAGAAATTAAGGTTTGAAATGTAACTGAATAAGCAGATCCTTGCTTTCACTGAAAGGAGGGAGTGGAGGGAGGACAGGAGGGTGGGCAAGACAACACCCCAGCATCCTCCTTGGCATTATCTTTAAACACTGGGCTAACCGCATTTTTTAAAAAAGAGGCCATTAAGCAACAATAAGTGGAATCCATACGATCTGCTCAATAATGACATGTAATTTTGTGACAGTTATGTGTTCTTACGCAAATGTATGGGGAAAGGCTTCTACCCTGTAAGTGCCCACTAACTCAATTGTGCTTCTGTATTTCTTCAGCTCTGTGTTTAATGTCCATTAAGAGTTGAGAGACGGTGACTGAGGAATGTAATGGTATTGTGTACGCCTGTGTTGTCTTTTCTGTTATACTTCTAAAAGGACAATTTACTGAAAAATCTTGACTTGTTAATTGTATCATCAATTACACAACATCCGCTGAGCTTTTTCAAGGTTATTCAATTAATAATTAAGTGCATTTTGCTCATATAACACAAGCTAATAGTTTAGGTAGAATGGATAACATCAGTAAAATGATATTTCAAATGCTCAAACAAGTGACTTGCATCTTACACTGGAGGGGGAGTTTAATTATGTAGCCTGTATCATTAAATAAAAACGTTTACAGGAATACAGGATGTTTTCTAGTGATAGAAATTTGATCATTTTATGCCAAAGTAATACAGAAAATGATGAGAATTCAGTACTGAATTATTTGTGGTTTGTCAACATAGCAAAAAAAAAATTAATTTGGGTGTCACACCACCGAAAAAAGGTTTCAGTTTAAAGTCTGTATGGGTAACGAGTACTTTCAGAGCCCAAAAAGCTATCTAGGTCTTTGGAAGAGGTCAGAGATGAGTAGAAAGTGTTAATAGCAGCTTTATATCATTCAGTTACAGTTAAAATGTTCAACTTTGTTTACTTAAAAACCTGAACCTGCTTCTTTTCTGGGCCCACTAAAGTACTCAGCGTTCAGTGACGTAAGGAGAAGGGGGAATCTATTCTCAAAAGCCCCCTTTACACCTGACAGGATAATTTTGGTATTCCTAAACCTGGGCCCTATTTTTCCATATTTTGGTTTTGAAATGACTTGTATGTGTAGTGCAGAAAATTTATTCCTCTTACACAACAGTAGGTACAAAAGGTTTTGAATCTGTGCAGTACATGGCTTCAGCCAGCAGCTGAACCGGCTGCAGTGGCTGCAACGTTCCTTCAGGGCAATTACGCTTGCCAAAATGGCGTCTACAAAAAGTGCTTCTTTTTGCTAGCGACAGACTCGGACTGTTATACCAGGTGGCTGACAACATCATGGAGAGGATCCCTACTAGAGCGCTACTGATATGAGATTTTTTAAGATCGATACTGATTTTGATATGCCTATATATCGGACGATATGCTTTTTTCCCCCCTTCTTTTCAGAAACACATAACAAAAAAAAGATTATCCCTAACATTTGTTATGTTATGAGACCTCACCAAGATAACATAACAAAATGCTGAACAAAAGTACAACTACATATATTAAAGTTTTAATAAATAAGAATCAAATGTTTAAAACAAAATAAAGATTTAAAGATCCATTTAAAAACTATAGAGTACTACTACTAATGAACATTAAAGGAAATAGTGTATATGTAGTCTATTGTGTGGGATTGCTAAACAAACTGTAAATACATTTTTTTTAACTAGTACTAACAACAACAATAAAAATAATATATTTTTACTCACGTCATTACAATTATTATATTACTTTAATATATATGTATATTATTTATATTTTTTACATTATTTTTTATTTTAACCACTGTCTATGATTCAGTGATAGAGGAAAGGCTGCTCTTGAATCTAATACTACATGACTTTCTTCAACGAGGACCTACACACTATTTCACACTAATGTTTCACATTTAAAAGAGGAGCTAGATAACTTTGTTCGGCAGGAAGCCGTGTTAGATTCTTGTTCAGATTGTTATTTAAATGTCCCCTCTGCTTTAATCATTTCCGATCCACCGACTTTAACTACAGACATGCGGCTCGCAGATATATTTTGAATGCGTTAAATACTAAAACTTAACCGCTCATTAACGTTAACGCGCTCTTCCACTGATAAACATGGCATGGGGAATTAAACTATTGGCAGCGTTAGCTGCTGTAAGTGAAGTTAGGGAATATTTTGAAGTGATGAATGAGGGAGAAGTGATAGAACTGCCTCACTGTTTCAGAAATAAATCTACAATCAAGTCTGTCAACAGCATAGCCACCACCACACAACTACTGTAACATTAAACATACTAATATGACCCGGGAGGAAGCAGGGAGAGGGCAATGAAAAGCAGGCAGTGTTATCAACAGGGGGATTGCAGAGCGCCCTCTGGTGGGAAAACTATGCAACACTCATGACATGAGTGAAGGATCTGACTCTAGTTTCCTTTTTAATAGTCATAAATCGACTGTTATCGAATGGCAATACAGATTTATCTGTAATAAGCTCATATAATATACATATCGGCCAATAATATCTGAACGCTGATAAATCGGTCGGGCTCTAATCACTGCGAGTGACACCTGGTGGCACCCTTTGTTTTTAACTGGAAAATGAAGTCTCGCTCAAGGACCATTCTCTCTCTGGATCTTGTGAGAGGTGAGTTGTTGCAGGAAGTCAGAATCAGAATCCGCTTTATTGCCAGGTATGTGTACACATACGAGGAATTCAACTCAGGATTGTACATTGCTCACAATGTGCTTACTCGTACAAAGATACCATAACACAATAATAAAATAATAATAAAATAAAATCAGACACAAACTACAGTATAGACACACTACATACACACTATGAACAAAACAATATAGACATATTGACAAATAGTGCAGTGATCAGAGTGCAAAGGATGCAAGAGTAAACTATTATTCTCATGATGTACATGGTGAAGGTGGATATGATATACAGGTACACATACATGTACACATGTACACAGTGTGATGGAAGATAGTGCAAAGGATGCTGGAAAAAATAAATAAGACCTATGACCTTATGACCTGAGGTAGGTATTGGTATACAGTATATACAATATGACATAGTATGAACAGCACTGAAATAGAGACTGGTGAATAAATAAATAATAAGTGGTAACCAGTAAACAGGTGGCTGATTAGAGGCAGAGTTACTGGGTTATTGCACAGGAATTGTTCCTGACGCTGTGAGTCAGAAATCAGCTGTTCATCAGAGTGATGGCTTGTGGGAAGAAACTGTTCCTGAGTCTGTTGGTTTTGGCGTACAGTGCTCTGTAGCGCCTACCAGAGGGGAGGAGCTGGAACAGGTTGTGTCCGGGGTGAGATGGATCTGCAGCGATGTTTCTTGCCCGTTTCCTGACTCTGGAAATGTATATAAGTCCTGAATGGAGGGCAGGTTGGCACCAATTATTTTTTCTGCAGTCCTGGTTGTAGTCTGTCCGTGTCCTTTTTGGTGGCAGATCCAAACCAGACAGTGATGGAGGTGCAGAGAACAGACTGGATGATGGCTGTGTAGAACTGGATCAGCAGGTTCCTCTGCTGGGCCTTCTTGATAATGGTGTCAGTGTTGGGCTCCCACTTCAGGTCCTGGGATATAGTGGAACCCAGAAACCTGAAGGAGTATGGTGATGGGGGGCAGAGGGCGGGGGCTCCTCCTGAAGTCCACGGTCATCTCCACAGTTTTGAGCGTGTTAAGCTCCAGGTTGTTCTGACCGCACCAGAGAGCCAGCTGATCAACCTCCCGTCTGTAGGCCGACTCATCACCGTCCCGGATGAGGTCGATGACCGTTGTGTCGTCAGTGAACTTCAGGAGTTTGACAGATGGGTCTCCTGAGGTGCAGTCGTTGGTGTAGAGGGAGAAGAGCAGTGGGGAGAGCACACACCCCTGGGGGGGTGCCAGTGCTGATAGTCCGGGCGCTGGATGTGATGTTTCCCAGCCTCACCTGCTGACTCCTGTCAGTTAGGAAGTCTGTGATCCACAGACAGGTGGAGGCTGGCACAGTGAGCTGGTTGAGTTTGGTGCTGAGGATGTCCGGGATGATGGTGTTGAACGCCGAGCTGAAGTCCACGAACAGAATCCTTGCATATGTCCCTGGAGAGTCGAGGTGTTGCAGGATGTGATGCAGACCCAAGTTGACAGCATCATCCACTGACCTGTTAGCCCTGTAGGCAAACTGCATGGGGTCCAGCAGGGGGCCTGTAATGTCCTTTAGGTGGGCCAACACCAGTCTTTCAAAGGACTTCATGACTACAGATGTCAGGGTGACGGGCCTGTAGTCATTTAGTCCAGAGATGGAGGGTTTTTTTGGGACCGGGATGACTGTGGAGCGGGAGGGAACTTCACACAGCTCCAGTGATTCGTTGAAGATCTGAGTGAAGATGGGGGCCAGCTGGTCCGCACAGATTTTCAGGCAGGATGGAGACACACCGTCGGGGCCAGGAGCCTTCCTGATCTTCTGCCTTTGGAAGAGGTGGCTCACGTCCTCTTCACAGATATTGAGTGCAGGTGAGAGGTCAGAGGGGGAAGGTGACTGAAGAGGTGTGACTCTGGGCTTTTCAAACCTACAGTAGAAACCATTCAGCTCGTCTGCCAGTCGTTGAGTACCAGCAGTGTTGGGGAATGGTGTCTTGTAGTTTGTGAGTGTCCGTAGGCTTCTCCACACTGACGCAGGGTCGTTGGCTGCAAAGCTGTTATTTAGCTTTTCAGCGTAGCACCTCTTTGCAGCTTTGACCTCTTTAGTCAGCGTGTTCCTGGCCTGGTTGTACAATACTCTTGTTGCGTTCCATTTGACATGGGAAGTCGGAATTTCCGAGTTCAAAGGTCAAAATTTCAAAGGGAACGCCCCCTTAAGTCGGAATCCCGACTTCGGAAGTCGGGAGAATCACACTACCCCGATTTCGTGATCCAAGATGGCTGTCGGGGTATCAACAGTTAGTGAAAGCTCTAGTTTATACTGTTTATTAGCACTTCTGTGTACTTGTGTCTCATAGAAATGTTCGTACACAAAGTGCTGTCCAACAGCTGTCTGTGGACGTGTTGCTACAGTGTTTAGTATGAGTAAATACCGCACAATATGTTTTTTTAATCAACCGGCGTATCAATAGCTAACCTGGCTAGTTGTAAACAACGGCTGGCTGAGCGAGGTTTTCCGACTTGTTAACTGGAACGCCGTCAACTCGGGTGTGACGTCATTCCCAGCTCCGACCTCCGACTTCCGAGGTAAATGGAACTCAGCATCTGTCCCCACTTCTGAAGGCCTCTTCCTTGGTCTGACGAGGCTGCCTGAGTTTCGCTGTGAACCAGGGTTTTTGTCGATGGTCGATGGTGGAAACAAAGGATCCGTTGTCTTCCTGCAACAACTCGCCTCTCACGAGATTTTAATATGAAATTGTCCTCAAGCCTATCTGTGGCAAAAGGCAGTGTGTGTCCATACAGTGTTGTGAATGAGCACGCTTGACAAGCACAGTGTAGTAGGAATTCAGCCCATAACCATGACAGTGTAAGTTCTTGCTCTGTATGGAGAGCTCCACAGGGAGTTCAACTTCTGGGCTTGGACAAAGTGAAGCTGATAGTTGTATTTGATGTTCAATAAAAAGTTGCTAAGTCAGTTTCATCTACCTTTCTGCTAGATCATGTGAGAATGCATTCATAAAAACAGGGAAGAAAATCCTGACCGGACATTCAGCTAAATTATGAATTTATTTGTTAAAAATATTTAATGGAAATAAAAAGGCAGTAATATATCAAATGATGTGTTCTACTCTTCAGTTTTAGTTCATCACCTTTTAAAAAGTTAAAAAATGTATTTAATTATTGCATGACAGGAGGCTGGTATAAATGTAAATGTTATTAATAGTTCAATCAATATGTTTATTAAATGGCAAATTTCACTTCAGACAGTTTTTAGAGAATGCTAATTTTATAAACGATGTGAACAGAGCAGATCTGTTATTTGTCTACTTAGAATTTAATTATTCTTGGATTCAAAGGAAACTAATTTTTATGCTGATTCATAACCAGTCTCATATTTTTCTACTTACAACTAGTAGAATTAGAATAATAAATGGCTTCCTTTATTGGCCAATATCATATAATTAGTGGTAACCTTGGTATCTCGACTTCAAGACTTCAATTGAAGGAACATTTGGTTTGAAGGTAGGCGTTACACGAAGAGATCACAGGAAAAGTAATAACCATGAGCAGCAGCATTCTACAGTCAAAGACCTAAAAACACTACTTCCACACTCTATTAAAATAATTATTGGAAGAATAAGACCACGCCACAAGTAGAGCCAAATAAAAGGCGTTTCTAGGTAAGATGAAGTGTAGGTATGCAAGCACTTGTATCAGCACTCACCACAGTAGTCCAGGTATCATCATCTCATCATTAGCATACACAACACTGCTCCGGCTCTTCTCATTGACCGTAATCACCTTAATGCAAAAAGCTGATGAAGTTGCCAAGGCGCAGAATGCTCTGTCTCAGACCTTATTTCTTTTTGTGTGTGTGTGTGTTTTTTGTGATGGCGCTGTCATAACCGCTCTGCTCCGTCTGGGCCTAAGTGAATCTGAGGCGCCATCTTTTAAACGAGGCTAACAAATGAACACGTTTTCCCCCCATCAAACGGCTCTTGACAGTGATGCATGGGCTTCCAGATGAGCTCTGAAAAACTGATGGATCTGCGACGGTACAAGCGCTTAGATAAACTAATGCATGTAATTACGTTTTCCATTCCCTCTCCATTGCGAGGCATCTTATTACAATATCATTAGTTGAAATGGTCGGCAAAAAAATGATATAGTTTGCAAATTTCTTTCTTTTTCTTTGTTCCTTTCTCTCTTTCTTTCTGTTTTTTAACATGTGGGGTAATTACTGGAAGTTGATTTCTTTGACTGGAATAAAAACGAATTCAATTTGTTTGCTTCTCAGGAAAGGCATTATCGGGCATCTCTGTGTAAGTGTTAGTAATTGTCGGAAGTCTTATTCACTGCTGTCGAGGATAAGGAGACCATCGAGATGGTTAGAGATTCCCTGTGTGGGGTGAGCCACATACAGTGGGTATGGAAAGTATTCAGACCCCTTTAAATTTTTCACTCTTGGTTTCATTGCAGCCATTTTCCAAAAATCAAAGAAGTTCATTTTATTTCTCAGTAATGTACACTCAGCACCCCATCTTGACAGAAAAAAAAACAGAAATGTAGAAAGTTTTGCAAATTTATTAAAAAAGAAAAACTGAAATATCACATGGTCAAAGTATTCAGACCCTTTGCTGTGACACTCATATTTAACTCACATGCTGTACATTTCTTCTGATCCTCCTTGAGATGGTTCTACTCCTTCATTGGAGTCCTGCTGTGTGTAATTGAACTGATTGGACTTGATTAGGAAAGGCACACACCTGTCTATATAAGACCTTACAGGTCACAGTGCATGTCAGAGCAAATGAGAATCATGAGGTTGAAGGAACTGCCTAAGGAGCTCAGAGACAGAATTGTGGCAAGGCACAGATCTGGCCAAGGTTACAAAACAATTTCTGCAGCACTCAAGGTTCCTAAGAGCACAGTGGCCTCCATAATCCTTAAATGGAAGAAGTTTGGGACGACCACAACTCTTTCTAGACCTGGCTGTCCAGCCAAACTGAGCAATCGTGGGAGAAGAGCCTTGGTGAGAGAGGTAAAGAAGAACCCAAAGATCACTGTGGCTGAGCTCCAGAGATGCAGTAGGGAGATGGAAGAAAGTTCCACAAAGTCAACTATCACTGCAGCCCTCCACCAGTCGGGGCTTTATGGCAGAGTGGCCTGACGGAAGCCTCTCTCAGTGCAAGACATATGAAAGCCTGCATAGAGTTTGCCAAAAAACACATGAAGGACTCCCAGACTATGAGAATTTAGATTCTCTGATCTGATGAGACCAAGATTGAACTTTTTGGTGTTAATTCTAAGCGGTATTTGTGGAGAAAACCGGGCACTGCTCATCACCTGCTCAATACAATCCCAACGGTGAAACATGGTGGTGGCAGCATCATGCTATGGGGGTGATTTTCAGCTGCAGGGACAGGACGACTGGTTGCAATTGAAGAAAACCTCATCCAGAGCCGAAGGTTCACCTTCCAACAAGACAATGACCCTAAGCACACCGCTAAAATAACAAAGGAGTGGCTTCGGAACAACTCTGTGACCATTATTGACTGGCCCAGCCAGAGCCCTGACTTAAACCCAATTGAGCATCTCTGGAGAGACCTGAAAATGGCTGTCCACCAACGTTCACCATCCAACTTGACGGAACTGGAGAGAATCTGCAAGGAAGAATGGCAGAGGATCCCCAAATCCAGGTGTGAAAAACTTGTTGCATCATTCCCAAGAAGACTCATGCCTGTACTAGCTCAAAAGGGTGCTTCTACTCAATACTGAGCAAAGGGTCTGAATACTTATGACCATGTGATATTTCAGTTTTTCTTTTTTAATAAATTTGCAAAAATTTATACATTTCTGTTTTTTTTTTCTGTCAAGATGGGGTGCTGGGTGTACATTAATGAGAAATAAAATGAACTTTTTGGATTTTTAGAAAATGGCTGCAATGAAACAAAGAGTGAAAAATTTAAAGGGGTCTGAATACTTTCCGTACCCACTGTAGATGTGCAGTGGGTGTGATTTAGATGTATTAGGAATGATTCTTATCCCATTTTTTATAATTGATTACAGGGTTTATATTCTTATCATATCCCCTCTTCGATTCTTTTCAAGTTATCCATGTATGAAAGGAAACCATAATAGCCCTATATACAGTATATGTATATATGATACTTTAGTGGTAAAAAAAGTAAAAATAAGAAAAATATATAAATATTCTTTTTTTTTTGCGATGCAGAAGTTAAATGTGTTACGTGTGACAGATTCCAGGTGAATATAACTGAGAACATCAACATTCTTTGTGATTACTAGGGAGACCCCAAATAGTCGAAGATTCGATGATCCAATAGGCGGAGCCTGATTCGACTCCCAGTCTCACAGTCGAATCTTCACAGAGGCGTTATTAAATGAGGATCAGACCATTTTGGCTATATGGGGTTGCTCAACGTCTGATTTTGCATTGACCTACTGGATTTCTTATTGATATAAACCTCAACAAATAAGGCTGTACTTAAACATGTGAAAAGAAAGAAGCTTTAATAAATCTTAACATGCGTGAATAATTTCCAAATTGTAACGCTAACCCTTAGGGTAGGGGGCATCAGTGCACATGTTTGGCATAGCGTGTGTTTGTGGTAGAAGAGGGAGAGAGACGGAGCAAAAGAAGCGCTGGTGTAGAATTGTGCGTGAACTTTGCAAGATGTTCATTTATCACCATTGATCATGTAGTGGGACCAACAGTGTGGATTTGTGCATTTTATATTAAATAATTTGGAGACTCAATTCTTCTTCTCTTCCTAAGAGAGAGAAGCAGGGAGGTTGAGATCAACTTTCAACAGACGGCTGAAGAGACCCCAACAGAATGGAGGTGGAAAGGTCGCCTTCTCCAAGTGCTATTCCTGAGCAGCCTGATCGTAAAACTGGCACCTTTTGATTCTGAAGCCTGATAACGTGGTGCCTGACTGTTAAACTGACAAAAGGGACATTAACCAGCGATTAGCATTTCCCTGAACAGCCTATCAGAACTCCCCTTTAAAGGGGGCAGGAAACCCTAAACTGCCCCCCCCCCCACACACACACACACATGTAACCGTGGCAACTGACCTTGCTCTGTGTTTCATTACCTCATCAAAGGAATACTCCTTCATGCCTAGGTGTGACAAAATCCAGGACAGCCTGAACTTTATGTAAACAAAGACTGCAGTCTCCAAAGACTCAAAGCATTAACTGTTTAATTAAATAATCTTTTAGTTACTTGATTACGTTTGCCTCTATTTGAGTAGTTATGTTACCATGTTGTTGCTATCTGTTGTTGATATTATTGCTCAAAAGAATCTAAATAAGTTACTTTTGCAGTGTTTTTATGTGTAACCAATGCTTGTTCACAATACTTTCTCACACAATTCCTTTAGAAATGATGATAAAGAAATGTCATACTTGCTTGAATTTTAGGCTAAATAACTAAATTTCCCAGTTCCTAAGGAAAGATTGTTTTTGGATTAATCTAAGCTTCATGTAACCTGAGCTCCCCCAAGTGGACGAAATAAGTATTACATACCATCGTCGGAAATGCCGTTAATGTATAAATGTAACTCATTTATCATGACCAATAATTTGACAAGTGTTTTCCTGTTACCAAATGCTTAAACTTAGAATGGTACAACTGTTTGACCATTGAGGTTTGATTGTGGAAAATATTTGATTATAATACGCGCAAATAGATTTTCTTTTTCTTTTATAGACATTAAAAGTTTAGAAAGACAGTCCCTCAGGAAACTGGAAACGCTCCCTGCGGGAACGAAGGACTGCCCTCTGGGGGAACCACGCCCCAGACAACAAAAGAGCGACACGCGACATCGTTCGCTCTCTCTCTTCTCTTCTCTTCGGCTCTCCGCTCTGCTTTCTGGACGCTTCGGCACGCGTCCGGCGTGCCCCTCCCGGCAACGCCCTAAGAATTCGACCAGTGCAACGAAGTATTTGTTTCGTTTGAAGCTACACACGCGAAGTGCCGCGACTTCAGTTCCCCTCAGTTCAAGCAACGTTACTTGTTTTATTTTCTTTCCTTTGTTTTGTTAAAAGTTATCAGGCCGTTAAGTTACACTGGACTAATTCAGGAACGAACAAGTTCCCTTTTAAGCTTTTTCGTCGAGCCAACTTCACCGAGGTCAGACCTTGACCACGTGGTCTCGCCAGCGGCAACGAAGGACACCTGAAAACAGCCGAATTGCCAGACAGAGGACGGCCAACCCTTGAGGTTTTTCTTCAGACACGGAGAACCCCGGAGAATCCCTAGCAAAAGACAGGATCGGGCAGCTAGCGTGGGACCCGTGCAACAGGCCAAAGTAGGCCGCCGACAAGCAGTAACACCAAAACCAAGCATTCTGTGTTCAGGGATGTCCCATAGTGTTAATATTGTCTTTTTAACTCCTAAACTAATAGCTTACTTTCATTAGTCTCCTCTGCCGTATGAGTCAAATGCTTCCCACAATCGAACCTCCATTCTCATTGTTTATTTCTCTGATGTATTTAACCACCTTTTTATATCACCTTTGTTAGTTAATAAATTCACTGTAACCAAGGAATTGTGTGTTACCTATTTCTACGTCCCTGCCAAGAGGATTTACCCTTTAGATATGAGACTGACTGATTGATTTAAGATAACTGAGCGATTATTAACTAACTGATCACTGGTGAATAATTGTATAGTTATTAAAAGCTACCTAGAGGTCCGGAGACTCTAGGTTAATAACAACTCCGGTGGTGCCCCGCGAAACGAGAGCTTTTTATGGATTGATATTTTCTGAATATTAAAATTCATAATTGGGTATTAATTCTCATAAATTTATTAAAATTCATAGCTAGTTTAGACATGCTACAATCAACAACACAAAGAATATTATATCGTTTTTAAACAGTCCTTGGAATAGACCCGCTAGGAACCGTGACGTGCATTCAATTGTCGGCGAGTCGGCGGACATGCACAACTGCACAAGACTGGTACATGACAGGCGAGCAGAGCAGAGAGAAAATGGTCAACAATACGCCTCAGTGTAGCTGGAAATGTGCAGAGTAAGTTACAGTGACTAATGACTAGGGACTGCTTCAACACACAGATTCGACTATTAGTCAACTATATGCAATCTTTGACAATTCTGATTCGATTATGTAAATCCTTAGTCAGGGACAGCCCTAGTAGCCAGTTCTCAATATCCAACCCTAATGACGCTGCATGCTTGCTGCTTGTGTGTGTGTGTGTGTATGTGTGTGTGTGTGTGTGTAGGAGAGCATGTATGCATCCAAGTTTCTACACATGTTTTATCTCATACAGTCAGGGGTGTGTAATGTAGCTAGCACTTATATGTGTGTTTATGCATGAATATTGCATCTCTGTCACTGCCTCATGCTCTCACTCTAATAAATACTCTCTCCCTATTGGAGTGGCCTATGCAACAGCTGTGAGGGGTGTGTGTGTGTGTGGAGGGACTGTTTTTGCATCCATGTACATATGACTGTGTATACTTGTTAGTCTCGGACTGCATCTGTATGTTTAAACATGAATACTGCTACTCTCTGAGTGTGTAATCTTCTTGCTCGATGCTGCAGCTGTGCAGAGTGTGTGTTTATATGTGCCACTGCTCTCCCGCCTGCTCTGTCTGCGAGTGTAAGATGTTGTGAAGGAGCAAGGGCTCATGTTGGAAGCAATAGTGGAGCTCATTAGGGGAGTACCAGGGGAGCTCGTCCGCTGCAACCCCCAGCTCCCAGCGCTCCTCTCCGGGCCGCCGTGCCGCCTGGCCGAGCCCTCAGCCGCAGCCCTTCATCTGCACACATCACGCTGAAGGCTTGTGCTCAGCACAGTGGCAATATGCTGTCATATGCTGGGTGACGGGTGCACTTCATACCAGCATCAGGCTTGTTTGTAGTGCACATACTGGCTGGCTTTGCACTGCAGTGTTTCAGAAGAAAAATCTAATCTTGGGGAATTTTGAGCAATGAGCAAGGGCGGCAACTAAATTGTATTTTTATTTGTCTTTTAAACTGTACCAGCATCAGCCCAGAATTCCATTTAAAATGATACAAAATAGACATGAGTAAATAATGTTCACTTTAGCTGTAAATATTGATTTGATGATTTTGATGAAAATAGCAAAATGACTCTAGTGATTAATTAATCATCTAAATTTCTGGGCCGATGAACTAATCGATTAATTGGGTAATTGCTTCAGCAGTGTGGCAGAAAGTTTTGCCCATCAGGATAGATTTTGGTGGTGAAGTCATAGCTAAAATAGGAAGTAGTTCACAGTAGAAAATAAAAGGATGGAGGGTGGGTGCTGGGAAGTTTTCATTTTCACAGAACAACTTTTTTGACCTAGACCAAAAATCCTTCCTATTAATTATTACTAAAAAAGGTGTTTACCATCACCAAGTCTTTAATTATGGAAATAGATGTTTCTCTGTTTCCATACCACACGGTTTCTGTAGCAGCCTCACAGAAGTATTCTTTAGGGATGCAGCTGATGTTTGTTGATGGAGAGACGTGTTTCCTTATATCATTTAATTTTGATATTTTTTCACATGTGATGACAGTATGATGTGAGAAAACTGGGTCCTAAGATAAGAAAAACTGGACATGAACAGAAAAGGGAAGCTGACATGCAGCAGGTGCATGTGCTAAATTGTTAAAGGAGTAATGCAGCACAGCATGAAATCGGTGAAATATTATGGCTGTATACTGATGGACAGTTGTCCATCACTTGATCGTTTTCTCATCCATCTGATTTAATGTAATGCAATACCATTGGCTGTGAAAACCATGATGAAACTGTGTCATGTTGGATATTCATGAGCTCAACAAATAGAAAGCTCTAAGTAAGACAAAGACTGTCTTCATGATATTGCTAAAGCTCAAGTAAAACTCAGCTGTGACCTGAATGTCAAAACAGTATCAAAACATGTAAAATAAATAAACGAAATTTAATAGCAAAATTAGAGAGTCGATTTTTAAGAACAAATCTTAATATATTAAAAGATATATTTTGTGGAATAAACGTAGTATTGATGAAACAACCATAAAGTTTCTCAGGGAATGACATAGCCTAACACTTCTTGAGGTATCAACCTATTTGCTGAAAAAGTTAACTATTTCTTGGTAAATATTTTAAGAACAGACCTTCATTCATTCAGGAAAGACCTCTGCAGCTTCTATAAAAAAGTGTTACAAATAAAAACAACTGTGTTATATTATGGACTGAACTGGAAGCTCTGCCTTTCTCCCCGTTTGACAAATGAGACTTTCATTGGACAATTATCGTTTTCAAGATCGCAAATGTGCGAACAGAATTTGTCACTGTCACTTTGTGTGTTTAAGGGCATATTAATCAAGTGATTAATTGCCAGATATTACCCACTGAACACGGCCTGTGTTCCCATTCAAGTGCTACTTTGCCTTTGAGCATGATTGGTTAATGATTACATTTTGGGTTTTGTTTGCAGAGGGCTGAATAGATTTGTTTAATGTTTACTGGCATGTCTGAGGGCAGCTCTACATACATACATTTTGACATTTTTGATATTACAGATCAAGATATTTTCATTTCCTGGACTAAAAACTGGGAGCGGCATTATGTTTTGACAGTATTTTCTGGCTTTATTTAGATGAATCCACAGTTTGAGATGATGGAGGCTGAGTTTCTGATGGAGTAGTTATTCAGTTGTCATAGCATTTATTTCTGCCCCAGTCATAATGCAGTTTTATGTTGTGTTAAAGAAGACATTAGTTGATAGCCTGATGGCTTGACAATTAACGTCTTGAATTATGACGGTGATAGATAGATTTGTTTTTTTATTTTTTATTCTGAACATTACAGGTTTTAATTTTAGATACAATATGTTGCTGCTGTCCTTTTTCCGATGTGTGGTGTGCCATAGATTCAGTTGTCAGTCACAGTTTATCCTTCTAGTTTGATGACATTTGATCTCATGTAACAGTGAAAACACTCCTTAAGGGCTTCATCTTACTTACGCTTTAATTGTACATCTAAATTTATCAGCCACTAGTAACACTGAATAGAGTTCAGATATCTAAAATCGTCAAAACCTAAATTTATCAGCCACTAGTAACAGTGAATAGATTTCAGATTTCTCCAGCTCTTGTCACCGTTTAATCAGGAAATAGTAAAAGTAGATAAATAAGAAAAGAATACAGCCATTGGAGTTGGCATCGATCCAAAATTCTCCCATTATTTTGCTTATTTTTTAGACACTAATATCTTTACTCTATTATATTAGATTCCATTAATTGTAAAAGGTGAATATTTCAATAATAAATTATGTAGAAAGGTTTTACATTAACATGCATATATTTTTATATGTATGGTTGTATGGTTTTATTGTAAAAAAGCCTCAGTGCTGTAACTGCACACTAGAGGGAGCTAAGCTAATGTATGATGTGAGCGGTCTTCCTGAACACACAATCTCTCTCTCTCTCTTTCACACATGCATCAACACACACACTTTGGTTTTTCTACTCCAGTTCAAAAAACAATTCTAATTGGGCCTTTTTGCTCTCCTCCAACTCTGCGAAAGACACGTACGTCTTCTCTCAACCTCCAGTCTTAGATGCACAATTTAGTTTTGACAAATGTGATGTTTCAGTTAAATTGTTAATGGTGCTACAGGACTCTGCAAGCCAGACATCAAAGGGCATACATTAATACATACCGCTCATGTTATTTCTTGTTCTGTTTAGTCTCCCGGGGAGAGGAATACTCTATGTGAGAGTCTAAGAGATCCTCCTGGTTTTTTCCCCCCTTGCCGTTAATGAACCCTGATATTTCTTTTCCTAAAGGTAAAGCACCTCGGCACACAAATGAGGAGTTGATCTGAGAAAAAACGAGGGATATGAAAACGAGGGGGCCGAGCCGGATGATCTGCCAACGTTAAGACGCGTGCTTTGAAGAAAATTCCATCAAAGGAAAAACAATAAGTGAAGCGATGTGTGTGTGGAAAGCTGGTTTTAAATACCTCGTGTTGTTCAGAAATGCTTACAATCTCAATTGGCTCTGTTAACTGGCATCTGGAGAACAATGAGTTGAATCTGTTAGGGGTTTGTAAAAGGCTTTTAGTGTTTCCGTCTCCTTCCATATGCCATTGCATGATAGCTTTGCATCTTCATATTAAGCTGCACACCTTGTTTCCTCCTGCCATGGCTGGATAACAAACGTTGGGGAAAATGTGTTTGAGTGTGGTTTCTGATGTTTGAACAGCACGAAGCATACTTGATTTACGGTGTGGCTGGCAGCTTCGAGAGAGGACACGCGACTTACGAGATGGGAATGAAGTGCTACTCACATCTATAGTCTAGACAAATTCCTGCTTATTTATTATACTAAACAGTTACAAATAGAGATATAACAGCTAGGTCCTAATAGTATTTTGTTGGGGCCCTAAGGGACATACACCTGGGCCTTTTACATCTGAATTGGATATTTCTTTATGAATGATATGTGTACTAACATGTCTCCATGTTGTAGTGTGCAGTAAAACCAAGGAAAATGTTTGTTGACTAAGAAGAGCAGTAGGCTTTTATAAGGCTGTGTGAGAAATTTATAGGTATGTGAATATGTATTTTTATAGATTTAGCTGCGTTGCAGTCCAGGTGACCCAGTAGGGTACTTTATTGCCTTTATAAAATGAAAAATTACAGAAAAATCTAGTACCAAGAAAATAAAATATGTCAGTTTTTTTCTATAGCTGTGGTCAAGAAGTAGTAACATTCCTAATATCTACAAATGATGATAATTCAGCTGTCAGATTTTAAATTTAAGAGCTAAACAATGTCATTTTAACCCTAATATCCCCCATATCTGCAAGATAACTTAACCTCACGTTTGAGGTAAAAAGGCCCATCCTCGCCGGTCTCATCTTTGTCCTCGGTGGTCAGAGTCAACCTGGAGGCTATGTCACCTCCTCCGCTTGCCGCCGTGCTTATAAACGTCTCACCAATGAGCCTGCCAACTGTCTTAAGCATCTCTTAACCAGGTGAGACACAGACGACCTCCCCTCGCAACCTCTACATCCTCTTCATGACAGGAGAAGGGCTTTGTGTGTTTGCTTCGATCGTGTTTGGCATTTTTGCTGTGAAATCTCGGACCTCACTCCAGCGCCACGGGCCGTTACCCGTCAGGTCTGAGACACTGTCGACGTTGATGGGAGCGGGAAGGGGCCAGGTAGAGGTGGACCTGTCAGCCCTGATTTGTCAGGCCTTCACTCATCCCCTCTTAGGCGCCAACAGAGGTATAGCTGCAGTTTTCGTGGGAGTCTGCACATCTACGGTAACTTGTCTCCTCTGTGCTGTCCAAACAAGAGATAGTCTCTTGAAGAGTTAATTTATTGCTGTCTAGGTGGATCACCATCAGAAGCAAAATAGCACAGGACGGTATGGTAGAGCAATACCAGTGGAACACCGTGTGAAGTGTTACCATAGTTTTTTTAGATAATATATCTTCATGGTAGGTCAGTTTTCTTGTTTTTTGCTTTAACTGAGCCTGCACTTTGGTTGTGTCACAATGTTCCTAACTGATGAGAATGTTTTGATTTTTGAGTTACTGCGAATGTTGTGTGTCCTCTATAATACATATTTCTTTGCATTGCCTTTGGTGTGCATTGTTATTCTTTAACTGCACTGTTCATGGTGGCGGAAATGCACTTCATAAGAATAATAAAGACTTCCTCAACAACTTCCTTGAAAGCAGTTGACTACTGCAGTTTGAGGAAAATGTGGCCATCCCATAACTGTTGAATTACTGCCAAGATGTATTCAACCCAACCCAGAAACAGTAGTGAACTGCATGGTAATGTTTACCAATACAGCAGCTCCGTCACTCTTGATACTGACAGCAGCCTATGAGATAAGAGAGAGAATTTGGATGGAGGTTGCATATTATTATTATATATTATTTTAGATCGCACTCTTTAAATTGTGATTTGAGTCCACACTTGACTTGAGAAAATAATACTGACAAACAAGGTGAATGTGCAGGATCTCGTGGGAATGGGATACTATATTTTGGAGCATCACTTTGTGATTTCAGTCTGGTGGGACATTGTTGAATGATTAAATACATTTAAAATCATTATAGATGAAGACTACAAAATAAAAGCAAAACATGTGAGACATTTTAGAAAACAAATGTCTAGGAAGGCATGTATCTACATTTTTTTTTTGTGTCGTGTTTTGTTTAAACTACTCTGGGATCGGCGCTATAACCTTTTTTAGCCATTCACCCCTTCCCTCCCTCTCCTGCTTCTTGATTTCCCCAAAGTGCTGTGTTTTATGTGTGCTTTTCTTTGGAATCGGGGAGCTGGCAGGGTCGAGAGGAGCAGAGACAACCGTCCGAGACGTGGGAGAATGAAATGAGGTGGCTGTTTATTCTCCCCGCCAAAGCCACATACCTTTTTAGAGTGGCTTTGGAGTGTGGCCTAAAACAACACCAGAGGCTATGTACACAAATTACACATCTTGCACAGAGTAGAGGGCTGGATGGGAGGATGAAAGAGTGTAGTTCCCAGTAAAAAATAAGATCAGTTTTGTTTTTTCAATAAGTTAATGTTCTGAGTAGCTGTTAGATCCATAACTAGAGACGATTGTGCCAAAGTAGCTTTCTTTTCTTTTTATAATCCCACTTCATTTCTTTGTTCACATCCATTTTTTACTATCTTCGGGCAGGGTTCATCTGGAGGCCGCACAAGATTATACAACACGAAGTTAAGAGCTCATGTTTCATTTTACAGAGGAAACGAACGGTGACAATGATAGATTACAGCTAGGAAGAAATTGTCCTAATTGAAATGAATATCATAATTTTTCTCTCATGGTGTTTTTCTAGTCTGCCCTCAAAACCAGACAAATAGGAGTAGACCCACATTGTGTTCACACTGTAGTAATAACAGGGGTGTTGGTAATAAATGCCACACCGGTGTTGTGGTTTTGAGATCTCTGAGGGGAAATAACAGCCAGCGTGAAATGATGGAGATAAGTCATCCAACAGCAATATTTAAAAAAAAACAACTTCATGTTACATTTAAATCTTTCAACACATTTACTTATGTGTTTCTATAATTTGACCAAGTTATTACCCTGGTTTCTTTGAGGAGTTTGCACTATACCTTTCTTCCACTGAGTTTTAGAGAGTAATCTGGGTAAAAAAGATTTTTCTCTTTGCAGTCTTTCCCGATCAGGAGTATTCAGCCACGGTACCAGACACCTTGTGGGCTTTTTGTTTGGGAACTTCTTCATAAATGTTTTAAACATTTGCTTTGTTTGCTTATGTCAAGGAAATGCAAAGATATCCTGTAGTGTTTACCTACCCTGAGCTGTGTATGGGGCTGTCCTTTTTTTCTGTAGCCCTGTTATTAATTTGTGTCTGGCTTATTTATTATTAGGCTTGTCTAAGCACTTTATCTCTGCTGTGAAAACTGCTGTACCAATAAAAATGTATTATTATTGTGACTATTCTTATTTACTTTGCGCTTAAGTAACCTCAGGAAAAGTGACAATTCCTGGAGTGTTTACCCACATTAATCTGCTGCACTGTGCTGTGTGAGCTGTGATCCGGCCTCCTACCCGTCCTCCCCCCATGTGACTGAATGCCTGGGCCCGTCCCGGGGCTGATGGGGGCAGGAAGGGGTCAGTGTGAAGCAGGAAATGGAGGTTCCTCTGCGCCAAGCTGATGATGACCAATGGCCTGGAAAGCATACGCCCATTCATCATGACAGTCCCTATCTTCCACACTGAGGCGACCCAGCTCAGGGTGTGAATCGATGTCCACAGTGTGTGAGGAGAAGTGTAGTTTGTGTTGGGGTGCTGTGAATTCAACACTGCTGATTGCTGTAATTATAGACTTTACTATTCCAGTTCAGAGAGAGGGGAAGAGAGCCCTTTGCTGTTTGGCAATTGTGTGTGAAAAGGTGGAAAAGCATGGTGGGTGATATCATCCTGCCTTAGAGAGATGAGACTCAATATTCCCTGTGTGTAAGAGTGTGTTTGTGTGTGTGTAGGCTCAGTATTGTTTGGCAGTCAAACATTATATTAGTGGCGTTGTGGGCTTTGACACACCCCAGCTGCACTTTGTGTGAGAACGCAGGTTTGTGACTATTTTGGATTTTCCATCCAGTCTGCGGTGCGCTGAGATGTAATCGCATTGCCTAGCAGAGCCCTGGCTATTTATTCTTTTCACCGACAAAAACACACACAATCAAACACACAGGAAAATTCAAAGTTATACTAAGGAAGAGAAATATGGAGCAACAAGAAAAAATATGGAAGCCAAAACCCGTGCACAACTGCCCACAGGCCCTGCAGAGGCAGCCACAGCTGCTGGCTGGTCGAGCAGGCTGGATGCTCTGAGGCTATGCAGATGTTGGGACCCAGCAGCAACATTAATGTACCTCTTAACCCCACCCCCACCCTGATTCAGCGCCCATCCAGCCCAGACACAGCTGTCTGGAAGGGATGCACATACATGCACAAGCACTGTTTTTTTAAACAGGGAAACACCTATGCTGGATAAGAGAGGGATGTACGTGAGGTTCTGTTCTGTTGAAAATACACTATTATGCATATTAAACTCTGTAAGAGAGGAAGGGAACTGTTAGACCCATCCTCCTCTATTTTCAGCTGTGATGAGCTGTCACCACTTCTTCTTTGCCTCCTTCTTAGAAAATGTGACTCTGATGTACGTTTTATGTTTATGACCATTTGGCTTATTTGCTTACTGCTTGTTGTTTTTGCTGTGACCTCCTGCTCTATAGCAACTGGCCCCATATTGACGGCCTCAACCAGCCCACAGCTGTATGACTGCAATTATTTTCGTTGATTAATCTGTTGATTATTTTCTTGATTAATGGATGAATCGATATGGCCTATGAAATGTGTGAAAAAGTGTGAAAAATACTAGTTTCTCTGAGCCCAAAGTGACGTGTTCTAATTGGTTGTTTTATCAGACCAGCAGTTGAAAACCCATTTCAGTTTACTGTCAAACACGACAAAGAAAAGCACAAATTCCTGACATTTAAGAATCTGAAACCAGTAAATGTTGCAGATTAATTTTCCACTGATTAGCTACTTGATTAATTGATGAAGACCCTAGAATGCACTGAACTGAACTTAGAGGTGTGCGCAGGTTCAGAAATCAACACAGGGTGAATCAAACTCATATGTTCTTGTATCTTGTGAAATTTAAAAAGTTTATCTGTTGTTTTCCTCATGTACAGAGGTCACGTGCATGCAGGCAGGGAATATGTAAATGTCTTTGTGAACCAAATGAAGGCAACTTAGACTACAGGACAAAAATACTGTCTGCCCAATTGGGGCGTGAGGCAGAGGAAAGCACCAGGGCGGGCAAACAGCCATGAAATCCCTGATGGTTCCTGCCAGTATGGAGATAGGCCCCGCCAACTGCCCAAATCCAGAGCAAGTCCTCATTCCTCCAAAGCAGGGGGACACCGCTAAAGCCTCTCCCAATGTCAAGTGGCATTTATTAAATACACAGAGAGGAGAATGTTTTCATGTGAGAGTCCCCGGTGATCTGTGTGGTCCAAGCAGGAGTGCCAAACCCAGAGCTGCTGTCTTTTTCCCCGACTTAGTCGCTTCTTCTTACTGGGTTTGACGCCAGTCCAGCTTTCTAGTAATCCCTCGCAGGAGGGCCTGCATGAGACGCAGGTACACCTTGCAAGCAAACAAAACGTCTGATAATGCATGTGGCTGACGGCAAAGATAAATAAGCCATTAGAAGACACAATACATCTGGGAGATCCCTTCAACTCTTCCAAAGAGAGGTTTCATGCCACACTCTGAGGACTTGAGAGGATTTGGGTGTTATTTTTCTCTCCTCTTTTGTGCGCTGTAATGTTTTGGCGAGGGGGTAGAGTAGGGTGGCATTTTCCATACCCACCCAGTGGAATCATGGGTGGTAAATCTTCCCTGCTAGAAATGCGGCAGTTAAAAATTAGTTGAGGTCTCCTCAGGGGCCTCAGATTAGTTCTATTTTTTACATGTTAGGGCCGTATGGTGTTGTGACAGCCCTGTGAAGTCACCAGATCTTATTTTCTGTTCTGCCGCAATCTGCCAGTGCAGATGATACTAGCTACAGACCCCAAGTCAAGCGCTTATTGTTCATTTTGGCTACAGCTGTCCAGCAATCCCAAGAACATGGGAGTTCATATCCAAGGATAATCAGTTTTTTTCCCCCCATTTGCTGGCAATGTTTAATGCCTTGCCTCGGGTGTATCCTAGCTTTTGGTCAAAGAATAGAACTGGTGAAAAAAGAGGGAGGGTTACAGAGAGAGAAGAGAGAAAGCGATCTTAGGAATACAGCAGCCCCTAATCCTTGGGTGACCACTGGTGAGACCCAGATGAGCGCTTACATTAAGGCGACTGGAATAGTTATCGAAACTACCGAGGCTGTCCTTTTGTCTTTTCAATGCACCGAAGCCCATTAAGCAGAGAGCTGGAGACGAGGCGGGGCAACATGAGAAGCTACATTTATCAGTTCACAGTTTCAGAGGATATTGCAAATCAATTTATTAGATTATGAAGCCTGCTTTGAGCTCTGCTTTTTCTCCCTCTCTATCCTCTGCCTTCAAACGTAATATTTTAAAGAAAACTCTATTTCCAGATTATAGAGCACTTTATTGCAGAACAAGGAAGTATAAATTCTGGCCCAGACATCCTAAATCCTATTTTCGCTCTTTCCCTTACAGTAACGTGTCTTCATCGTCTCAAGGACATTGACATAATAGAGTTTGTTATGCTTTGGTCTGTATTGGACAATTTAACCTTTCAGACGTGGATTCCTGTAAAAACACAAACCGAACACTAAAACAAACATTTATATCTTTAACACGAAAGTTCAACATGAAACTTTTTTTACTGCAAAAAAATTATTGGAAACTTTATAAAATGCATGTGTCTTCCTCTTGGACATTAAACTTTCAATGAAAGAATAAACAATCAATTTGAAGATGCTAGGAAAAATAGAACTGGCTAGCGCTCTTCCACTGATGACGGTTTGTGCAGCAGTCCAGTCCACATGAAGTATAAAGTGCAATAACACGCAGCCGCAATTAATCTTCCAGCAAGTGATCCAATTATCCAATTGAAGCTGCAATTTATGTACGCTCAGCTTGTTATGTGCTAAGATAAAGCTCGGACTTCTCCAAGACCAATGAGACGATTTCTTAAATGGTATTATCCATGTTTGGAGACTGTTTCTTACTGGGGATTTTTCTCACTGTGCGTTTCAAAGCGGCTCGTGCATCCCTGCTATGAAAAAGATAATTCACAATGGTAATCAGTGCTCTTTAATTCCGCGCCTCTCGTGTTGGGCTGACTTAGGATAAGACCCTTGAGGGGAAGCCCCTCTCTCTGCTGACGGATGTCCTTTTTTAGCATCACAATTCATCTAATACTGAGGATTAATAGGACTGATGGCTCAAAACGGGTTGATGGTTTGTTCTGTCATATCAAGTGCCAGACAATTTTAAAAGTTAACGTATGTTATTCCTAAGGGGCAGCAGAATCCAATCAATGATATAATAATAACTCAGTGCTAGAGGGCAGAAAACTCATGTTTTCAGGTATGACACCATATAGCAGATTTCTTTTTCTCCGTAATAAAGCTATTGGCAGTTAAGTGCTTCTGCATATTTATTATTTTATATACCACAAATAAGTTGTAAAACTTGTAAACTGGAATTTTCATTTCAGCAGGAAATGCATACTACCTATAAGATGTGTATTTTAAAACATATACATTATGCATCTAATATTCCAAAATAACTACAAGGTAGATGGGGAAAAAAGTAAAAAGTTTAATAAATAGTATAATATATTTAGCTGTAAAATTCAGGTAAGTAAAAGTAAAAAAAATTATAAATATTTTACCTTAAGGTAACAATTTAAATATAATATATCAGGTCCTTACTGTGCAAAATTTTTAATCCAAGGCTAAAAAAGAAGCCTTATAAAATAAAGGAAATTGAGGTTTATCAATTTATATAAAATTCTTAAGATGAAAAGTTTGAGCCTTTATGAAAAACAGCTAAATCATTAATATAATTTATCATATAAGTGGGATTATAACAAATTATCAACATTAGTAGATTCAACACAAGTTAGCATTTTTCCTGTTTAGCCCACAACCATCATATGTTATTGAAAAGTATCGCTAGTGTTGAGCCGTTGCTACAGATCCACATCAGCTCAGTGAAAGGACACTTTATAATCCAAAATAATAATCACAGAAAGACTTATTAACACTGGAGGATAGTGTTGCTTTCTAGGCTTTGGGATACACTGTGAATTAGCTTTGCAGCCCAGCCTCAATGAGGGGCCACTGGTTTGTGTGTACCTGTCACATTTTATCCTATTAAAGCCAGAAGACCTGCAGAAGAGAGACAGTTCCTGTCTGCATAAAGCAGTCCCCTGCTGCTACTGTTTATCCAAAACACTGGTGTTTTACTTCTGCTAATGGACTGGGACTCAAATCAGATCTGACCCCTAGAATGAGAGCAAGCATTACCAAAAACAATATGATAATAAAATTTTTCCTCTCTTGCTAAATTGCAGCACAAAGCCAGCCTCCATTTGATGAAATCTTTTTATTTTTTAAGGAAAAAGAGGATACGGACAAAATAAAGAGATGCCGATAAAACACCCTTCCATATACAGGATATGCCAATCCCTTAAGGTGGCTTGTATTGATACAAACATTTGGCTAAATGGGTGTGGCTTCAGCTACCATATAAATTGATTTAAAAATTTCTGGTTCAGTTAACTTCAGTTGTTTTTATAAAGACATAGTCCTAATAATATTTATCCTGCTAAACAAACCCTGTATTTCAACTTTAATTTGTTTGCTTTTAGGATTTCTTTTGCTCATTGTCCTAGAAAAAGGATTCATGTCTTCATAATAGAACCTGCAAGCTGTGGTAAGACTTTTACTTTTGGGAAAAAAAACCAGACAATTAATTAACAAGTCACTATTTAGGTAAGAATAGGACTTTGTAATTTTATAAAACAAGAAGGAAAAAATTTGCCAAAAATGTCAGTGAAGGGAGAAAAACTTCACTGTTTTTACTTTACTGTGGTGAATCACTGGAAGCATGGAGAGACAAACAGAGCTGCAGTGTTGAGAAGCTCCTCCATCATCAGCATACCTCACCTCTGATGCAGGAACCACCTTCTACACTTGCAAAGTGGGAATAGAGGTGTGTTGAAACATACCTGGATAGATACTGCATTCTGATATTGATTCTGGATTGTGGCACACAAGAACAGTCATTTAAATAATCATTTGAGTTATCAGGTCAAAACAATACAGTTAATTGAAAAAATGACAATATATTTTCTTGCTTCAACATGAGCCAGTCTGTCACACAAATTGTATCATAGGACTATTTTTTCCAAACAAGGTTTTCGTTTATTATTTCCAGATTTCTAATGCCACAGTTGTAGGTGCACAGTATTAACATATTGTTGTTTTTGTTGCTGCAAATGTAAGTGTACTCAAACAATACACGTTACTAAAGACATTAAAGATTTAGTGTGCTTTTACATGTAGTAGGAGGGGAAAAAATAAAAAAATGGACCTGATAAAAGGGGTTAAGCTACATATTTGTAAGCTTTTATTTTGGCAAGTTGGTCAGACCTTCGATTTTATTTTAATGGAAGTATCTTTTCATGTTTGAACTGTCAAGAATGAATTTAAATGGATTTTGTTTTGCTTATACAAATGGATCCCTCTCCCCCTCAGAAGAATTAGTACAGTAGTCAGAGAAAATAAAACTGTCATCGCTCCATTTTTCCCTTCTTTCTTTTTACCTCTCTTCATCCTTATTAAACTATCAGTTTAGGTGTTACATTTATTATTTGTTTTGTACAGTAAATATTGGTTTTACATTCAGATGATTTTAGAAACCCTTTTTTTTACCATGTGCAGGAATAAGTGTTATCTCTTTCTGCTTTATTTTCATCCTGTCTGTCACTTAATGTTTAACCAAGGTGGAAATAACCTCAGATAAAGCAACTGCAAGCTTATCAAAAACCCAAACACGTTTTTGAAACTGTGATCTCAACTGTCCACCTTAAGGGGAAGTGTAGAGTAAAAATGGCAGGAGAAGAAGGGGGGAAAACGCAGAGGAGAGTAAAAAGAAAAAAACAAAAAGAAAGCAAAGCTGATGAAAAGGACGTTATTAGCTTGGTCGCGGTCGGAGCCCATTTGCGTCCATTTGCATCTGGGCTGAAACCTGCAGCTGAGAGCATCTCTGCAATGTATAATGACCGGTTGTCACAACAACACGGGAGGTGGCCCCGCCGGCAAAATGACGGCCCTGTCACTCCTCCGCAAAGACGAAACGCTGGCAACCTGTAATTCCCCTCGCAGCGTTCCTTCCTTCCTGCCTGCTGCCTGGTTAAATGGCACTTTTGAAGGAAGTAAATCTACAAAGTTGTGTTTAATAACATTGCAAGAGCCAAATGTTTGACGGGGTGAGGTGTGTTTGTGGGGGGCGTAGAGCGAGAGGCTCACAGGGTTAAGAGGGATTTGTCATTTGTTTGTGCTTGCAGGCCCTAATCTGTTCATTGAAACGGCCCATCTTTTCAGCTAGCCGTGCTCAAAGTAAATGAAAAACAATTATACAGTGCGTGAAGAGGAAGCAAGGCAAGGTGGGATGCCGCTGGCTCAGTGTGGAGAGGGTATCGATGCTGGATCGCCTCCGATAGTGTTCATCTTGTCTCAATGTGATACTTGAATGTTTTTTAAAACCACTCAGGCTTTTAAAATGCAAGTTGCAGTGCATGGATTAAAAAATACACTTGCATTTGTAATTAGCATTTGTACTAAAAACTAAAATATTATTGAACTCATCTGCAAACATAGAACGTAAAGCTACAGATACGTACGCCCTGCATTGAAAATCCTATGAGAATAGAAGAGGGGAATAAAAGCTTATGTCTCATACAACATTTACATATTGCATGTATATTTGCTCCTGCAGCCCAGGTACTTTATCATGTATGGTCTTCAGATGTAACATTTCACCCCCCTTGTCCGTCCATCTTTCTGCTTCAAAATCACACTGAATTTTCTCTGAAAGAAAAGTGAAACTCCAAAATAGATTTTATATCGTCTGTAATGAGTCAAACACCAGAGTTGACTCGCTTGGGTTGCAGCCTCCTGTCTCTGCAGATGTGAACTGAAGTGACACATTGATATGCAGGGAGAAAAAAAAAACTCGCAACCAAAGGCCTCCCCAAAAGGCAAACACATAACTAAACCTGTGCGAAGAAGAAGCAGCGGGGAAATTAGCAACAAAGCATTATAATTTGTCACTGATGCATAAATCTTGCTGACGTGCTCAGTCACTTTAATGGTGCCGCGGCTGCTCAGTGGAAGGCTGTGCAAACTTGCGCAGTTGCAGAAAACAGAAAAACTATATGTTCGAACATCACCTTATTTGCATAATTTACCAAAAGCCAATGAGGCAGCTCAAGGAGTGCGGGTGATAGTAATAAGTGTTTGGGAAAGGCAGAAAGATCACTAATGGTTTGCCTATGGGGATTTCTCCACGCCATGGGGGAGGAAAATGAGAAATATTTTTCAAACAGCAGGGGTAAAGGTTTTAAAACTAGGAGCACATGGGGAGATAAAGATGTTCCTGCCACGGGGTGCTACGCGGGAAAAATGCAATGGCGAGGATGACAAAAAGAATGCCCCCGTAATTTCGGCATTAAGAGGTAATAATCATGTTTCACCGATGATATTAAAAACGGTAACCCGCAAAGCTGGGGTAAAATAGATAAATATATAAATAAAAGTGGAGAGGGAGAGAGGGGGAGGAAAGAGGATTGGGCACATCAGGTAGAGGAGGTAATGAGGTGGTGGGTGGGTAGGTGGGGGAGGAGGAGGGGGAGCTGGGCGCCCATCACCAACTCTGTGTGAGAGTAAACAAAGAGTGAGGCAATGGGGGAGAGAGAGTTGGGAGATCACGACTGAGCCGCAGATCTGCGGCTTCCTGCTGGGCCCCGTCATGGAAAAAGAAGATTTCATCTGGTGGAAATATGTGCATGTGAGCGTCTCACATCCGGACACGTTGAGAGAGGCAGTGTATGTACTGTACACCATGTGTTTGAAGGCCCGCCATGATCATGACAATACATCATCAGACAGAGGCCTGTTGTAAGACGGTAGGGTATACCACTTACACTTTTTGGGGACTTGCACGATGCTGAAAAGATTGAGAATATTGTCACATGATTACACCATCCATATTGTAAAAATTAATATGCTATAAAATATTGTGGTTTATTCTAAGAAACAAACCCAATAATCCATAATTATTGTAAAATGTATTAATAGACTCTTTAAAGCTTGAGACATCCATTATGTTTGTAATATAATAGTAGTAGTAGTAGTTGTTTACAGATTACACTGTTAGACTTTTAGTGCACTACTACACTACAACGATGTTCTATAAAATATATAATATATTGTAATTTTTTAATTATAATTTTATATATATATATAAAAAAACGATGTTCCCTCTCACCGCTGATGGCCACTCTCCTAATGTTTCAAAGTAAGCTTCTTGATTCAGATCAGTATTTTCAACAGTGACGTCAGTTTCTCTCAGGCCTGACCCTACACATCAACACTCAACTCGATGTGGAACAAACACCAAAGACAGACACACAAGCAATAAACTCAAAACTACAGAGCTGACTTCCGAATAACGCTCCATGAATGTGTTTGTTTGACATACTGAGGACGAGCGCTGCGGCGAGAGATTGGTGAATGTCAGCGGACGCCTGCCTTCAACTTCCCATGAAGAAAACGATAAGCAGGGAGCCGGTTGAGGCGGTCGGTCGGCACAGTACATTGTGATAATGACATTTGGGGAGGGATAGTGTTGCAAAGCTGTTAAGCTCTTTCATTGCACCAAGAAGATTAGTCGACGAGATGGGGCTGAATGACAGTGAAGGTAGTGTCCCCAGCCTCGCCTGCCGAGGACTTGGCATGCAGAGGTCCGTTAAAAGCCAAGCGCTTACTTTACACCGAGGACCAATTGTCCTTCACTCGCAAAGTATTGCAAACCCTCACAAAGCAAGGGCATTCTGTTGTTTGTGTCTCTTTCATCTGGCTGTTGCTGGATTTACCAGTGATTTTCACTTTTGTGCTTGTTTTTACCTTTTTATATACTTTATTCCTGATCTTTTGTGGATGACTTTCACTGAATGATCTGAGTTTTTGTAAAGCTTATGTTTTCCCATCATGTGCAGAGATTTATATACAGCCGGAGTCTGTTGAGGCCTGTCTGGTGAGGCTGTATTTAGTTTATCTACTCACCCAACCCTCTCTCAAACCCCAGTTGGTTGCAAAGTGACCACATTAGGCCTTGTTTGACCGCACCAAAGCAAGAAGCGGGAACTCTGGACAGCTTGTCCTATTATCTGGGACACTGGCCTGCCATGCCTTTAACTCTGTCACATCGCCTATTCCCATTAGTAGCCTTTGAGGAACAGGAGGCCGCCCGCCTGTATCCTAAGTGTATGTGTGTATACATCAATGTGTGTGTTGCTCTGTGGTTTTAACCCGAGTTTCCCTACAGGCTTCTGGAAACATTTTGTCCATCTCTTGATGTTCTGTGTCTTGGCCCTTCTCCCTCCACCCACGCAGGAGTCATTTTTATTTATTATCTCCTCTGACAGCAGAGGGAATGACGGGGAGTCAGAGAAAGCGTTTTGTCAGTTCTTAAGTGTCTGACAATCCGAATGAAGTTTAGCATGTAAAGAACAAGAGGGCGTCCTTTTTTTATTTATTTTGCTGCTGATGGAAAGATGGGAAGGGCCATAGAGAGATGCTGAGAGAGAGATGGAAATGACAGAAGGAGCGACAGTCGCCGAACCCACCAGTGTATTTAAGAATTCTCCTTCCTGTCAGTGTGAAAGCCTGGTGCTGTGGCAATAGGTGGGGGAGAAAAGGGGGAACCCGGGGCATAGTGTGCTGACCTCCTGCAAATGCCCCTGGGTCCCCTGGTAGCTGCAGCCCCGGGAAAGCGGCGGGCGCAGAGTGATGAAACATGCAGGCTGCCAAAGTGACAGGAAAGCCATCTCAAGAGGAGATCAGTCTCAAACATGGCGACTCCTGGCCTGTCAGACACAATTTCAACAGACCTCCTCCCCCCTCTGTTTCCTGAAGTTGTCGTCAATTTTGTCAAATAAGGGTGGACAGTAGGACAGCCTGGGTGAGAGATTTGAGCTGGTTCCAGCTTCAGAAATGTAATGATTTGCCTTTTTGCCCTCTTATACCATTACACATTGATTACTCAGTGCATAGGCTGAATGTAAAGTAATGAAAGGCCTGGTGTATGTGTAGCTTTACCTTTGGCCCTTCTAAGCTAGACAGACTGTGGATTGATTTGTTTATTTGTTTACTTGGGTCTCCTTTAGCCCACGGCTAGTTTTCAAGGCGTCCAAGAGTCTTATAGGTAGTTGTGTTTGTTAGTCTTGAGGACACATTTGGCTGGGAGGACACATCTGTCCAGGGTGATGTTTAGTCACAGTCTATGTCTGATTTCCCAGGTGTGAGCTCACACTGAGGCTGAGGCCCAGAGTGCTGCAGGACGCTGCGGTGTGCGACTTCAAACCAGCATGCTGTTTTGAGTTTGAAGGGTACAGTGAGAGAGGAGGGATCAGGGTGTTACGTGATGCTAGCTGTCTGCGCAAACATACATGTTGAGGTGATTTTTAAATTTAATGTTCCTGCAAAAGATTTCCTGCTCCACTTTGTGTATAGAAATGTCCTTGATGTTTATGTCTTATCAACAAGGTACTAAAAGACTTTTTCTTTGCCCTTGGAAATGTAACGTTCCTATTTTCTGTTGACTCATTGCATGCACACTTGCAAGAACACATGCCTGTATGCAAGCCTATTGTTAGGTCAGGTGAAACTTGTCTTCCAAATCTGGAGATTTTACCTTATTATATATATGTTTAACAATATGTATCCATGCAAATGAACACATGCAGTATATTTTCATATACACATAGTGTACATGCACAAAGTCATACGAGCAGACTTTGCTTCACTTGCCTCAGCAGTTACATAAATGCAGTCCTCTCCGTTGTAATTTGTGGCCTCAGTGGGTTTCTTGTGTTTTTTTTAATGTGATGTTTATCCCTGCAAACACAGCAAACAGATTCTGTGAGAGCAACGACAGCCGTGAAAAGCATCGGCGAGCACAGCAGGTACTCCTGAGCTCCGCTGTAACAAATACCTCTTAAAGACTCTTATTTAAATGCCCCATCTGCTTTGACAGGTGCTGTTTGAAATCTAACCCCACGGGGGACAACCTTGTAACATTTTACGCGGCTCTTTGTAACCGCGCAAGGAAAAACAACAGGGAGCGATCTCTTTTGTCAACCCGTCGCACTTTGAAAAAAAAAAATACTGTAGAAAAGGAGTTTGTGTGTGTCTGTGTGTGTGTGTGTGTGTGTGTGTGTGTGTGTGGTGACGGGGGTGATGCTGATGCCTTCGAAAACTTTAACTCAAAGATTTCTCTCCATGTGGTGACTTTCCCCTCTCTCCATCACCACCACACAGACACACACATACACCCCAAGAAAGCTCAATAGTGCAGATCATTTCTTTCTGTTTATGTTTGGATATTTGTCATTTCTCCTGTAAAACCCTGATTTGATAAAACAGCCTACCTGCTTTGCTCTGCTTTCTCCACGAAGATGAATTACCCATTTAATAAATAATGACATGCAGAGCGCAATGACAATTACCTGACTTATTTTTCATTAGGGGAGGGGTGCGGCGGGGGATGGATGGAAGACACCTTACACTGTCACGGATGGCAGAGCGTAAACTGCACGCTTTAAGCTTTAATTACCTTGTTGTTTTTGTCCCTCCGTCACACTGGCCCCTGCACTCAATCATACTGCTGCCAAAGCCACTGCTCCACTCCAGAGACCCCTCTTACACCCCCCTTCCCCCCCAGTCCACTGCAACACATTAAGAATCGATTAATAAACAACATTAATAGCTTTTTTCCTCCTCCATTCCTCTCTTGTCCTGATTCTTTTTCCCTTTTTGTTCTCCAAAATGAAGCCTTTTTTCTTTATTAAATCTCCTTGTCCGTCCTTGTCATCAGGCTTTGTTCGCTGTTAAAGGTTCACCAAAAAGCATTGCATTTAATTGCCAGCCACCCTTGATTGCAAGCTTGTCGGTGTGTGCGCAAGTGAGGCCGCCACCATTAGAGCCTCCTGAAGGATAATTGCTATCAGTGTAATGATCGCAGTGCTTTCATGTATCGGGCTCCTCCATCTTCTAGATATGTGCCATTAAGAGCAAGGTTGTCTTTGTTGCAGCTCATGCTTGGACATAGGCCAGCCCCCTCGACACACACACACACACACACACACACACACACACACACACACACACACACATACACACACTGTTGAAGCTTAGACATATTTCTAATATGCCAAGATATTCTCCTTG
>NC_060150.1:17936988-17941584 GCF_021292245.1 Micropterus dolomieu | reverse complement strand
GTGGGGGGGGGGGGGGGGCAGAGAAAACAGAGACCACGGATCTGTTTTATCTCATCAGTAGAACAGGCCTGCATCATCAAGGTAACATAAATAATTTATGGCGTCATTGTCGTGCTGTCATCCGCAGCTGAAAACCTATTACTGCAGTGAATTAAAATCAATTAAACGATGGTGTGGAAAAGGAAGTCCCGAGCCAGGTAGGACAGATTTTTCCAAACAGATTCTGGTGTTGCGACACTGCTGTGGCAAAGAAGTGACGCCGCTGAACTTCACATGTGAGAAGGAAGTCTTAATTGTATTATTTCCAACATTATAAATGCAAGAGCTCCCAGAGAAAACAAAAGCAAGCAAGGAGGAGAAAAAAGCACTAGCCAGACATCTTGGCATCTGTTACCATTAATTTACTGCTCACTGCTTTCAATGTGATTTCCTCCCATATGTTTCAGATGTGTCTTTGCCTTCGCCCCCTGAAAACAAACGGCTTTTTCTCTGAATTATTCACTCCAGCTACCCCCCCCCAACACACACATGCACAAAGACACACAACCAAACACGCACCCGTAAAAGCACCATAAACAATTAATCCGCGGCTTTATCATTAAAAGATGTCACACTGACTTTTCATGAAAGATACTCTTGGATTTTGGTCCACATGTTGTGTTCAGTCTTTTAAAGTATAAAAGGCACATGCACACACACTGACAAACTCATTGAAACAAACGCAACAGTGACAAACACAAACACACATAACTGATCTACATGTGCATCCTGACACACACACACACAGAAACACATAGCTTATGTGATCACATGCACACGTTGCACAATTGCAGAAGAAAAATACATGACATTTTGACACACTTACCAGGTCTGAAAACACACAAAAAGAAAACACTGCGTGTACACACACATACACACACACACACACACACACACACACACAAAAACACCATCTTCCAATGTAACGACTCGGCAGGATGCATTTTTTCTGGACATTGTAGCTGGGTTCCATTTCTCATCAGATAAGACTCAGGTGTGTCTTCTTACGCCCTAATATGTTTAGTCTGAACTCGCTCCTGAACACAATCTGCTCCGATGGCTCACAATGAGACAGGAACCGTCCCTGGTAGCCTTTGGCTGATAACAGTCTCCACTGTAATGGCTCTCCATTGTTGTGAAAACACAATAATGTTTCGGCCATGCCACTCTGACAGCATCGTAGACTGGGCCCGACCTGCCTTTGAAGTTTCTTTTCAGTCTCAGATGCTCTCGTCGAGCTGCCCGCTCTGACTGAATGATTGATGACGCTGATCAGGAGAGGTCACAGAGAGTGAAAAATAGATTTGCTGCACGGAAGGCAGAGACCTGGTGCCGAAGATGCATATTGTTCCAGTATTGAGATCTGGGCCCTGTTTTAGAAAGCAGGCGTAACAAAATCTGAGCTTAACGCTGAGCTCTGAGTTGATTGAGTCTGAGATGTGAAACTCTGAATTTTCGGTTCCAGAACACCTGATCAGAATTAGTTCAATCAACTCTGAGTAATTTTGAACCTGATGGAAGCATGTGCATGTGGATGAAAAAAAGCCATCATCAATGGAGCTCCGATACTACGATTCACCATGGCAACGGGTAAATAAAGGCAGAGCCTCCATTTTAATTGGGTGGAGCTAGAAATATGAATGCGTGCCAACGCGGACCATGATTGGCTCTAAAATGCAGGAGTGGAGGAAGGATCAATACGTTAACAATAGTATTTATACAGCGTTGCTCATTCATCGTTTACCAGACTGCTGGAATTTCCTTAATAAATTATAAAGTGCTCGAATTATCCTACAACCCATTACATTTGATTTTAAATAGGAAGGCTATATTTATTAAGCTGTAGCCTAGGCCTAACCTGACGGGACAAAAAAAAAATCGTCTGCCTGATTATGAAAATAGGTAGCATAAGACACAGTTTACTCCTAAACCTGATTGTAAAGTCACAGTTACACCCAGTAGGTTAGCCTTATTTTTTTTTTGCAGTGGAAAATGCATCTATGGGTTCAAACTAACTAACATTTTAGACGTCTATTTTACATTAATAACATCTTGCTAATTTTGTAGCATATTTTATTAATGCTGTCAAAACACATTCAGAATATATGCAGCTAATAAAAACTCACTTTAAACTACATAGGCCTATTTGTTTCAGCTGTACCACAGTCATCCTCACTCAGATAGTCACATTATCTCCAACAAGATAACTAAGATAGGAATGTTCCAGTCAGTGCCAGGATAATATGAAAAATACTGTTCATTGATCAGTTTTCTAGGTTACAGATTAGTTTAGGCAAGGCAAGGCAAGTTTATTTGTATAGCACATTTCAACAACAAGGTAATTAAAAGTGCTTTACATTAAACATAAAAGCAACATAGGGAAATTGAAAAAATACACATTAAAATATAATAAAAGTTACAGTGTAGTGTACAATCAGGGTTAAAAGAGTTAAATGGAAAATAAAAACAGGCTGAGGGGTTGAGCAAATAATTGAGTTACAATTATTTTGAAAAGAGAATAAACAGAGAAGTACACTTAATCTACTCTCTCTAGCTAGTCTGTACTCGGGTCCATAGCAATCTTTGAGTCCACTGAAACTCCAAAAACCCTCAGACACTACAGAGAAACCAGGACATGTCCGCAGGCCGCTTTGATCCAGTTATACTCTGGACCCACCTGTGCGTTTACAGGTGGACAGAGGTTCCTGCAAATCACTCAGGCGCAAGATTTAAGACCACTTCCTTCACTCTGTTCAATCTCACTCTCATTATCTTTTCACTCAATTACCTACTCATTTCTCACCGTGTAAATATTTAATTAAAAGCAATGGTAAAAAGCTAAAAACAAAGAAAAAGAAAACAATACAGTAAATGTTACAGCGCAGTGTAAGTTATCAATCTGGGCAGGCACTGACTTTCGATCGTTCCTCCCTGGCTCCAAAAACAATAACTTCAGTTTTATCTCTGTTCAATTGAAGGAAATTCTGGCACATCCAATCGTTGACCTGCTCAATACAGTTACTCAGCACCCGTATGGGATCATAGTCCCCTGGTGATATGGTTATGTAAATCTGTGTGTCATCTGCATAATTATGGTAACATATTTTGTTGTTTTTCATAATCTGAGCCAGTGGAAGCATGTAAATGTTAAACAAAAGAGGTCCCAGAATGGAGCCTTGGGGAACTCCACATGTCATTTTTGTCATCTCAGTTGTGTGATTACCTATAGACACAAAGTAGTCCCTGTCCTTTAAGTAGGATTCAAACCATTTTAGTACTGTGCCAGAAAGTTCAACCCAGTTTTCAAGTCTGTCTAGTAATATGTCGTGGTCGACCACAACATATTACAGTGATTACTGCAGTGGCCTAATGTAGCCCACAGTAAGTGTTTTCAGTGCAACTCTCACAGTGTTATACCTAAAGACGGACATATAGGATAGGATAAATCTACGATGTGCAGATCTCTCCTTGCATCAATGACAGATTGATCATAAAAGTGATCATGTTCAAGATCATGTTTGGATGAAAAACTAATTGCCTATCCAACTGGGATTTTAAAGTTTTTAAAGATGTAAATGCATTCAGATATGTGCTTTGATATCAACAGCATGAATGAGGAAATGAAATGGTGTGTCAGACAGCCGCCTCAGGCTTCGCAGCAGAGGAGGAGTCAGAGAGAAACTGACGGTTCTCCAACTTATCCTGTGAGCCTAACCTCCTCCCGAGGAGGGTTTATTGTAGGTAGGTAGGTAGGTATATTTTATTGTCACAATACAAGATGTAGAGTGATCTTGGTCTCTGAAACTGAAAACCCAGAGTTTCCCTCATCTCAGGCTTAACATACTCAGAATTTTCACTAATCCCGCTTTCTGAAACGGAGCCCAGTTTTTCAAAAACCTTTTTGGTATATTATACGCGTGCTTACAAGTCAACAAAATGCTCTTAAGTCTGTTAAAACATGTTACTATGTAGAAGTGCCCTCCCTTGTTATGTTACTGCATCCTCGTAGTTCACAGTTAACAGGTGAGTTTCAAAAGATTACTAGGCTGGCATCAAGATTTACTATACTTAGTTTACTGAATCTGCAACCCGGTCTCACTCCCAAGTCGTCACATATGGACGCTTGGTCAAGAGCCATAATCGTCAGTTTGTGACGCACTAGGGATCCCTTTGACGTCATAGTTCGACATACAGTGGGGGAAATAAGTATTTGACCACTTGCTGATTTTGCAGGTTTGCCCACTTACAAAGAATGCAACAATCTACAATTTTAATCATATGTACATTCTAACAGTGAAAGACAGAATCCCAAAGAAAATTCCAGAAAATCACATCATATGAATTTATAAAAATTGATAACCATCTGATGAGGAAAAACAAGTATTTGACCCCCTACCAAACAGCAAGTATTCTGGCTCCTACAAGCCAGTTAGTCTTTCTTTAAGACACAGCCCCAATCCCAACCAATTATCTACATCAAATACACCTGCCTCACCTCGTTACCTGTATAAAAGACACCTGTCAACACCCAAACAACCAGCATCCAACATCACCACC
>NC_060150.1:17936198-17936968 GCF_021292245.1 Micropterus dolomieu | reverse complement strand
TTTTTGGTATATTATACGCGTGCTTACAAGTCAACAAAATGCTCTTAAGTCTGTTAAAACATGTTACTATGTAGAAGTGCCCTCCCTTGTTATGTTACTGCATCCTCGTAGTTCACAGTTAACAGGTGAGTTTCAAAAGATTACTAGGCTGGCATCAAGATTTACTATACTTAGTTTACTGAATCTGCAACCCGGTCTCACTCCCAAGTCGTCACATATGGACGCTTGGTCAAGAGCCATAATCGTCAGTTTGTGACGCACTAGGGATCCCTTTGACGTCATAGTTCGACGTACAGTATTGAGGGAAGCCCAGTTTTTGATGGTAAAGGCAAGTATGATATTTAAGAGAAAAGACGAAGTAAGGAGGTGATTGGGGTGGATAGAGGGCCAGAACCCGGACCTCGAAGCAGGAGAACAGGGTTTGTGTCCCGTGCGAAACAAAACATTAAATGTTTTTATTTAGGCGAGTGAGGTAAATTGACATTAACGTTAGTTAACTTAAGTCTTAATTGACATACATAGCTATTTTAACCCAAACCATGATCTTTTCCTAACCTTAACCAAGTAGTTTTGTTGCCTAAACCCAACCAAGTACTTTCTGTGCCTAAACCTAACGAAACTGCAACGTTTCACGACTTTAATTATGCGCGTTTCAACATGGCAATGTATCGAAACGTTACGTTTTATCTTGAAAGTGTAACCGGATATTGCATATTTATTGTTGCTAAGCGTTGCTAACTTGACTGTGGATCCCTAAACGTCAATAATTG
>NC_060150.1:17916642-17936098 GCF_021292245.1 Micropterus dolomieu | reverse complement strand
GTGCGAAACAAAACATTAAATGTTTTTATTTAGGCGAGTGAGGTAAATTGACATTAACGTTAGTTAACTTAAGTCTTAATTGACATACATAGCTATTTTAACCCAAACCATGATCTTTTCCTAACCTTAACCAAGTAGTTTTGTTGCCTAAACCCAACCAAGTACTTTCTGTGCCTAAACCTAACGAAACTGCAACGTTTCACGACTTTAATTATGCGCGTTTCAACATGGCAATGTATCGAAACGTTACGTTTTATCTTGAAAGTGTAACCGGATATTGCATATTTATTGTTGCTAAGCGTTGCTAACTTGACTGTGGATCCCTAAACGTCAATAATTGATGCAAAAGGGCTACCCAAGTCTTTAAAAAGCGACGACAAAGGGCCTTGACCATGCGTCAGACATTTGACGAGTAGGGAGTGAGACTGTGTTGGAATCTGATTGATTTCATTCACAGTATGGCAACACACTAGTTGTAGTGTTTATGTTTTTTTTCCAATTTCTGAGTCAAAATCACATAAGTTAGTCATAGTCAGAAAAAAAACTCCAACTGTGTGATTTGCTTCAGGTTTTCTCAGAGTCATGTACCCCTGCTGTTTCTGAAAATACATTAGAAAGAGCTCACATACACACACAGGCTAACAGCTGACAGCTAATGAGCTCGACCATCATCACCATGTCTTAGAATGTCAAGAAGAGGTCGTGTAGCTGCACCGGCTCTACATTTCAGCGTTTTGCAACTTGAGGTAATTGCATAGTTGCAAAGAATGAGAAGACTTAAGTCTTAACAAATTATGTTGTCTTAAATGGAAATCATGAAACAGTGATTCTGTTACTAAAGGATTAGAGCGGACTAGTAGGAAAGTTGAAAAAGAAAGCAGTTGGACATTGAAAGTCAGTGTGTGGAAACCATTCCCTTAATGTGAGATGTTAGTCAAACTTTTAGTTGCTTAAACTTAACTGATAAAATGTGTCTCACTCCGGCATCATCTTACTATGAAAACCAGTTCAGGTGACATGTTAGCACGGCACAATCACCTCTCCAGCTTTCCAGAACAATACTGGGATATGGATGATGCTCCTCAAATAATAACAGACGGATCTCTACACAGTTGCCAAATCCAACCAAAACACAAAAGAGCATCTTTGTTGGTGAAGTGGCACTGTCAAAGCTGTCCAGCACTGCCAAGTGGTTGGTCATGGGGATGGTTTTACCAGACATAAAGAAAGACCAGTGATAGCATGCTGATTATGCTGCGATGGAGCAACACTATTCGGTTTGCATCTGAGTTTCTTTCCACACCAATAAAACAAGAAAAGAGTTAAAAACTGGTGCAATTTCAATCATTTAGAAACGCAAAATAGAGAAACACATGATGATTTATTTGATCAATTGAAACAAGCAGACCGAAGAACAAAATAGTAAGACAGAAAGGAAGCAGAACTGAAGCAGACTGCAGAAGTATCATACAGAACTACAAGTCTCTACTAGTTTATTCCTTTCTAGTTCAGTCAGTTAAAAGCAAGTAAAATACATACAATAATAGAAATGATATATTAACTTGAAAATCTGTCCTCCTGAACTTTCGACTTGTATCTCTTGCGTTATTTTTTCTTCTCTATTCATGTCTCATACTTTACTCAGATTTAGTTTTCTCCACTATTTTTAGTCAAGTGTCATTTATTCATGCAAAGTTGTAGTTTAGTTAATTTTAGTCCAGTCTGTTTATTTTATTGTACGCGTCTATTGTAGTATGTAATGTAGTCAGTTTATTGTAGTCTGTTATACTGGTCTGGTTTACTCAAGTCTAGCAAAATCAAGTGAAGTAACTGTTAATTAAAGTTTAGTGTACTTTTCACTTTAATTTACATCCTGACTTTCAGAGTTTAATCTTTTATATCCTAATCTACTATTCTCTTTTCATGTCAATTTAGGGGAAGTAAGGCACATTAAAATGAGTCTCATTGTCAAGTGTATTCTAATGCACTTATGCCTCCTCATCTATTCTATTGTAATCTATTCTTCTCTAACTGTATGCTCAGTAGTTGGACTGAGCAGTCAGTGCATTTTGAAGTTTCCGTCTCCACAGACAGACAAACTGTCCCCAGTGTCTCTGACTCCAGCATCTGTCGAGACAGCCCTAATGGGAGAAATAGACATTATTTGTTTGGTCTTCTTTTTTAGTTCAACTGCTGCCGATGTGACAGGCAGAGACGTCTGGGGGGCAGATGATGTCATTTATTGATAAGCTGACGGCCTATCCGCCAACAGAAGGACCATGTTTTTTGCCTCGACTTATCCACCCATTTACTGTCACTGCTCACAGCCTTATCACACAAATGGAGATGTAAAAGAAATGAACAAACAGAGTACAGATCTGATTTTCTTCGATTGGAAACAGAGCGTTTTCGGTGCAGTGAGTCATCACGCGTGGCCCACTTCCTTTTGATGTGCGGCACAGAAATGATACAAATTGCATTTTGCCCCTGTGAAATACAATAAGTGGTTGGCGTGATGGAGAACATATTCATTTATTAGTATGGAGCTTTAAGCAAAGAGCTCCCATCCTTATCTGAAGGGACTCATCAGCTTCCCTTTTGATAAAAACCAAAAAGTGGAGAAGCACCGGCAGTGACGGCGATCCCAAAGTACTTTGACTTACGGACTCTCTGATTTCATCAAGATGTGGATTAACTCCGGAAATGAGATTGAGGAAATAGTATGATTTATCTATTTTTAATTGTAACATACAGATGCACTTTTTATTGAGCATAACTGATAGAATGGCTCATTTTATTCAGTTTGTCTGAACTTGTTTGGATTTACTTGTAAGAGTTACTCCAGAACAAAGTTATTTATTACACTTATTTTTGCTGTTGGTTTTAAGTTTGAAACTCTTGTAACAAACTGTAGTGCTCAACAACATGATATCTGTCTACGTGGAAGCATGTATGCAAAGAAAAGAAATAAACATGCACTTAATTACTGGCTGTAGTAGCCATAGATAGCTAAATTCCCATTGGGCACATGTTTTAACACATTGATTTGGTTTCATATTGTAAAGCAACAGCAGACTAACTGCTGCTGCCTGATGTATTTTATAAAGGACATGAGCTTGTTGACATTTGTGGTCATCACCCCAACTTTACCACATGTCCCCCAGGCTCTTGAATGTTTCCCATTTGCTAATCACAGATGCATTTAAAGATCCAATCAATTATTTCCCCTAATTTTTGTCGCTTTGTTTGTTTGAGTTCATTAATTACAAACAAATCAGATAGGCTTTGAAAGAAAAGTCCTCACTGACCCGGAACGGCTTTCTGTTGGTCAGTGAATGGCGATTGCAACAGAAGAGAGGTTTTGGACTAAACTTTTGACCTGCACCGTGGCTGCAATTTGATCCGGAACACGTCTGAAAGCCAGAGGTTGTTTTAGGGTCACAGCCTTCAGTAAACTACTGTGACTTTGGGCCTTGATGGCTGGAATTCAGTTTGGTAATGAGGGTTTATTTTAGGAATGGGTGAATGGGAATGTGTTTTGGATGTACTTGATTTCCAAAACAGAGATTATTTGCAGGGTCAAAAAATAGAATATTGTATAACTAGCCAATATTCCATGTCAAAATCTCATACGTATAGATTATATGGATCTTGAAACAACTGTTTTTGTCAGCTGCCAGTATTAGGTTTGTTTTCATTCAACCACAAAAAAATGCAGGTCATTCAGACCAGCATGGACCAACATGAAACTGTCCACTGAAGCCCCGTAAGAAATGCAAATGGAGTAGTTTCACTTTTCAGTTTTTTACATAGTTCGTCAAACAGCATCTCATGTAATATATGAAGCGATGACATTTTCTAGATGTAAACCAAAATATAAAACCAAATATCAGCCCAAATGTTCGGAAAAACACCTGGAAATGTAAGACTCCACTTTAAATGTACAAAAAAATTAAAAAGTCATGTATTCAAGTTAACCTCGAGACCATTTAGAGACATAAACGTGTGCCACAGGACAAAGAAGAAACATGACGAGATTGAAAACCACAAGCCTCTTAACTAAATAATTATCACTTAGAGTACACGTTTGGTCTGTTGGCTAAGAATTCGGCAGGATCTGAAACTGACTTTAGCAGGCTTCAGCACCGCAGAACAGTGCTGTCACTCTGCATCCATTCCATCATGCACAAAACATGGGTCGGTTTTGACTCGAATCACACACACCCTGGGCTCCTTCAGTTGCATCTGCATGACACTAATAGTATCATATGATTCCCACTGGGGGCCAAGCCCTGCTGAAATGCTGAGAAGCAAGCTTGATTTGCTTTGGATGTCTGAAAACAGGTACATGCCATAAACAAGACCAGATAGTCATTTAAAGACATCTGGTCTTACTGCTTTGTAGTCTAAAGCAACACACAAAGCAGACGCTTTATCTTCTGTGTGAAAAATAACCTCATTCACACAGAGAAGATGTTGGATAGATGGATTGATAGACAGAGAAGCGAGTACACATTTGCTTTGACCTATATGATGTGACAGGCCAGAGTTTCCCTTGAGATTGTGTAATTGTATTTTCACATTGTCACGTCAAAGTTGAGCAGATTCCCCCGAAGGATCTGCAGACAGATGGGTAGTACTGCATATTTTAAAGGTGACAAAACTCAGTCTTACCTCGTTTTACAGTATTTTTCTACCCCCCCCCCCCCCCCCCCCCCCCCCCCCCCATCTACTTTCTTATAATTCCTTCACTTCTTGCTTCAGTGCTGTTCCCCTCTCAGTTCAGTATGGTTTCAAGAAACTGCTCAGATCCCTTTTTTGTTCCTTATTGAGTTTGGATGGTGCAAAGTTAAGTTCACAGTGTGCGTCATACAGTAGATGTGGTTATACAGTAGCTGAGACACAGTGTACACAGCCAGCATCACAACAATGCAGGATCAGCATTCTTAGAAATTGTGATTTATACCCTTTAGTTTAATCATTTCAGATGCCAAATCTCATTTATGAAGAAGATATATGAGGCATTAATGAACACATAAGAAGCTTTGCCCCTGAATGTAAGATAAGAGGGAAAAGGGGACTGCAGAACAGCTACTTCGATCATTGAGTTAATTTAAAAAAGGCCGTTTTTGTTGTTTTGCAGTTTTGATTAACAGATATAAGCCAGGGTAGTTTTCTCACTAAAATGTAATTAAAAGGAATCAACTTGTCCTCTAAAAACTAATTACCCGTACAGGAAATATTTAGGTGCATATGTTACATTAAAACACAGACTGACACCACAAACCTGAATGACCTTCACAATACAAACAATCCAACATACAGGACTTTTAGGAAAGAATAACCACAGAAAAGTTGTTACTTATCTTATTATTTAGAATGTTTAAGCATCTGTATTTGAAATAAGCTTGAATCTTAAGTGTGTGTGGGGGTGTTTATGGTGTTATCATCTACCAGCTCACAGGTACACTAAGGCTAGTGAATACAAGGGCAGATTTTGGCTATTTCAGTCCAGCTTCCATCATACATTCAACTTATTTCATTTTTTTCCATTTTGAAAGCGGTCTGAAGGGAATCCATTTTGACAGAAAACCCTGTAATTAAGTGTATTGGTTTGCCCTCTTGCTAAGCTAATGGCTTTATTTTGACAGTGTTAATTGTCATAATTGTCAGAATGGTACCTCTGACACTTGGCTCGGAGATGTCGGCAGGAATTGTTGCTCATTGATGAAAGCGTTGTCATACATACTTCATCTCAACGAGCTAATGCTGCCTGCGTCTTGACTCTCCCCGTCGAGCCTTATGGGACGCTGCAGCGTCGGCTTTCTAATTGCCTCTAATGAAACGCCAGCGAGGGAGGTGATCTACTCCTATTTAGATCTCAGCCTTTAAAGAGAGACAGAGCGACAGATGGAAATGAATAGATGGTGAGAAAAGAGTTGGAGGGAGCGAAAGAATGAGTGCTGAGAACACCCCGATTTTGAGACAGAGGGGAAAACGGGCAGAGTTAAGTAAAAGAAATGAAGAAGGGTTGAGGGAAAATTAAGTATCAAGGGGAAATGAGGCCTTCTTAGATACATCTTCATAGCGAATGCATGCTAATTAAGGCTTAAACCCCTCTCAAACTAGTGTTGTGAAACTTGACACAGTGATATGATTTCACAGTGAAGAAGTGCTGCAGGGCTGCCTAGCTGTTTGTGCATGTTGTTAGTTTCGGATGTGGGTTACAGTTGTAATAGAGATGTTTGGACAGCAGATGGTGCTGTGCATGGCCCCGCCAGTCTGCAACACTATACACCACAGTGCAGACAAGATTCTGCTTCATGAGGTCTCTTTCCAAAATGTTTCTCCCAGTGTGTGGCACCTCCTCTTCTGAAATGCTTCTCAAGTAATGAAAACACAAATCAGGAAATGCAAATGTCCACCTTAGGTCTTGATGGATTAATTTTAGACCTCTTTTTAATTAATATATTTAATGTTGAATCTGAAGCTCTGAATTGCATAAAATGCATTGAAATATGTAGTGATATTGTAACTTTATTAAACAAAACAACAACAAATTTAAAGTGCTTATAAAGGGTGCATTGCTTGTGACCCCTTATTATGGAGAAATGTCACCCCATGATTCTGACTGCATGTCAGAGTTATGAGCAATTCAAAGATCCCTTCTCACACTTTTTGAATAATTTTCGGGGCCTGAAAAGGTAAAAATAAATATTTCACAAGCGATGGAAAAGGACTTCAAGTTCATGTACAGATTTCAGTATTTTCTTATTTCCTTTCCTGTTAATCATCGTGTGACCTCCATGTAGAGAAGCTCTGCTCTTAAAAGATTCAATAATGAACTTGAAGTTACGGTCTTGATGTTGAAATGGCTCAACAAATTACCGTTGAGGTGGATACCAAAACTGAGAACACAGAGGAAGAGCCGTGTCTGACTTCACTGCAATAATCCAAGCGCAATTATTGCAGCAGCCGCAACAACAACAACAACAACAGGGTCACAGAACAGATAATATGCACTGGAAGTTCAAAGGCAACGATTTAGATGAAACTGTGTGTGTGCTGGTAAACAGCACCCGGATTATCCGGAGGAGGAAAATGGAAGGAGAGGCGAAACGAGACGTAGATGGAGAGTGGTTCCTCGGAGAGCTCCACTCTCCTCAGCTCAGGTCCAGATAAGAGAATTATGGCACGACAAGGAGAGTTGACAGAGCTCGCTAAGTCTGTTTATTAGGAAGTGCACTTCATTAGAAATCCAGATCAGGTTGATAACCACCCCTCCCCCCTTCCTTCTGTTAGTGAGTAAATAAGCATCAGTCCTGCTTCATGGCTCTACTTTTTGGAAACCTCTCTCCAACCTGGGTGAGATACATAATCGCTCTTTAAATGGCGACAAAATGTCAAGAGGAGCATCGGAAAGCCTTAAAGCAACCAAAAAAAACCACCAAGGGTTTCTTTTTTTTTTTAAAGATTGATAAATATGGTGGAATCTCAATTAGGCGTCGGGCACGAACGCAGATATTAAAAATTTGGTCAAGAATCTAATTAGCTGGAGGTAATTAAACAGTCTCACACAGGGTCATTAATCTTTCCCGTGGACCTTTGATGTTTTGCATACTGTCTTGCAAGTCATTAATAAAATTCATAACGCTTTTCTTTGTGGTGTTTTATCATGGCCCCCCCTTTCTTTTTTTTTTTTAACCCCCTTTCCTTCCCTGCATCCTCCCTCCTCCTCCTTCCACTCTTCCCTGTAAGAGAGCCCAGTGCAAGTGTCAACACATCACAAGGGCCTCTCCTCTTGAGTTAATTTACTTTTTGTGCATATTACATTTTAAAGTTGCGTGCACTGCGACCCCTCCCACCCCAGCATGCTTCAACCCCCCCCTACCCTCCACCACCATCACCCCTTTTTCTTTCCTTCTTTTTTTTTTGAGAGCACAATTACAGCGGCAGATCAAATTAAATTCTTCTGCAAGCACAGCTCATTTGGAGTGTAAAACATTCCTCGGCAGTGTGCAGCCGAGTGTGCGGCGTGTCAGCGCCTCGCAAGAAGGGTAGAGAAGAAAACAGAATTGTGTGGCCATTGTGTCCCCCGTAATTAAATCCCCACAATCAGTCCATCTTAAATCAGTCACGCCGTAAATATGAAAAGGGACCGGGATGAGCTTGAGTACTTACTTGGCCGTCAACACAGCAGGGTAATATATGTTATGTAAATGTGTCGGAGATTATAACGCTGCTGACTGACATGGCAACATCGCAGACGTAAATATGATGCTTTAAAAAACCCTGCGTGTGTACGTGTTGTGTGTCTGAAAAGGTACAGATATGTGTGTGCGTTTGGAAAAAGTGCATTTGTATGTCAATATACAGACAAACTATAATGGACAAACAAATGTGGGTATGCATGCAGAGTGTGAATCATTTTAATAAATGTATATGTGTGTGTGTATATGACCAAGTGTATGTGTGTAGCATGTGTAAATATGTGTGTGTGAGACAGGGTTTATGTATGTAGCTGAGGGTGTGAAGTCAGCCGTGTGTGTGCCTTGTAAAAATGTCTGTGTGTGAATCATTGTGTGTACACACACGCAGATGTAAAAGATGATGTCAAGTGTTAAGTGTGTGCATGGTCATTAGTGTGCAGATAGCCATGTATGTGTGTAAGTACACAATAAATATACGTTATGTGGGTGTGTGTGCGTCCTATAGCTTCCTGTATGTCTGATAACATGTTTGTGCGACAAAAATAGTCTGCACTATATTTGTCTCTGCGTGTGTGCATGTTGGAGCATACAGGCAACTTAAGTGTGTGTATGTGTGAGAGCAGAAGGCAGTGAGTGAGTGACATTAATGCACAGCTATCATGGTGAGCGTGTAAGTGTTGCTGAACCCCAGGAGGACACGTTTCAAACCATGACAGCTGAGAGTTGCCCTGAACAAAACAAATTACTTATTCCGTTGAGTAAAACAAACCCAAATACGAGTTGTACATTTTTTTTGTACAAGCCGTTCTGAAATGGAATAAGTGTTTATTAGTGAAGGTGAAAGATAGCATCAGTTTCTCTATAACACGTCCATGTAAGAAGAACTCTTAGTAGAAGTTGTGGGGAACAGCTTTATGTGACGACAGCCCCACGTCTGAAGGTTGGACACTGATGAATTCTCAAATAAAGAGTTAAATCAATATACTTTTTACTGGTCTCTAATGTCATGTCACGATCTTTTCCTTTTTACCAAATATTGTCTTTTAGGGTGTTAAGCTATTGTCAATAAAACTTAACACTTCCTGCAGATGTTTCACATTAAAAGCCTTCCAGGAAAGGGAGCGACTATGCTTTTTGAGCTACTGGATGGCCTTTAATGTGAAACGTCTGTCCCGGGATTGTTACATTTTATTGACAGTGGCATGAAATGACTTCATTGTCGCATAATATTGTAAATGTACATTATCCTAAATCTCTTTAGACAACAGTTGAACATGGAGAAAGTGTTGAGTTTTCATTCATTAGTAATATACACTCAGTTGCCAGTTTATTAGAGCTAATTAAAAATATTGCACTAAAAAAGAACAGCCATGCAATAAATGCTACCCTACCGAAGGTCAGAAGGTTTATAGAGGTTTTGTTGGAACTGTGTTTTTTGGAGGATGTAGTTTGTGGTGCTCTTGGATTTTATGTTATTACACTGAGAGGTGTAATCAAGGCTTCGACAACAAACAAAAGTTTGTTAAAAGTTTGGATCCTTGTGGTGATCTCATGTTAATGTGCTCCAAAGTAATCGTGGATGTTCACTAGAAGAGGCTTTGACAAGATTTGGCCCCAATTAAGCCTCTGTGCGTAAATTTAGCAGATGGAGGGGGGCAAAACTTTCATATTATACTTTAGCTCAGAGGTTTCTCTCTCATTGCCCCAGTCAAGAGAAATTTGGATGAGATGGCAAACCGTGCGCCTAATTAGCTGAGGAACCCTTCGAAAACATCTCTGTGTCTATCCCTCACATCCAAAACAGAAAGTCCACTAATATTTATCATGTTTAACTAAAATGTGAGCGTAACGTCACGGAGAACAAATTTAAAATCAATTTATATGTGTTTTTTACTTTTTAAAAACACCTTTGAGCCGTTAGACTTTTTGTCTGTTTAAAAGTTATAATTGTGTTTAGCTGAGGTGTTTTGGAAAATGTTAAAGCAGAAAATGCAGACATGATTTGAAACCCATTTTATTTTCAGCTCATTAATGCACATTATCCTATAGGAAGTTATAGTAAATGTGTAATACAATTTTGGTTGATGTTTTTTAGCAGTTAGGTTTAACCAATATCAAGTTAATAAAACATTTTTATGTTCTAAAAAATGGATAAATTTAAATAATAAATAAAGTATCAAGATCTGCTTCATTTGGTCTGTAAAGGGTTCTTGACAAAGCAAGCTGTTCTAAGTTAACACTGCACACAAAACATTTGACATTACACAAATTCCAGTGATGATGTCTGAAGTGCAAATTAATCATTTATCTTGAAAGTCTAATAAACTAGAGACATTAGAGCAGAGGTCACTAATTGGTGGACTGCGGTCCAGATCCGGACCCAGCCTCTATCTTCTCCGGACCAATATTTATTATTGAGAATTACTACCTCTTGACGGAGCGTTTCTATTTTAAACCACAAAGCTTTTCTAGCATTTACTGTATTGATTTAGCAGTCCAGGAAACATGTGTTCCAATCGTCTCATGTGATGCTACTCAGCCAATCAAATCTGTGCATACCGATAAGCATTGTAAATCAAGTCCGCGAATGGGATACACCAGACGTTTTGGAAACACAGAGGGAGAGAGGAGACGTAAGAGAAAAGAGATTTCACATGACTTTAACCTAGTATGTACAGATTCTTACATGTACATTCTTCCCACGGGCAGTTCAAAACCAGAATTTATATCTACAATCCTAGCTGGCAGGACAAGCCAGAGCTCACGTTTCTCACTGAACAAGAGAAAGAAGGGAATTGTTATATAAGAGGGAATAAAAGAGTGGAGGAGGTATTAAAGCTGTTCATTTGTTAAGATGTGTTGGTTGAGACTATACTTAAGTCACTTCAAGCTATGCTTTTTATTTTTTCTGAAATTAAGCACTTTATTCTAAAAAAAAAAATTAGAATTTATTATTAGAGAAGTTATTATTTATACCCTCCATGATGTGAAAACTGACAGTAGCCTAAATATTGTTGAAATATTTGATTTGACAATTAGTCGTTATGATGTTCTGGACCTTTGCTTTGGGAAATTTTCTCTAACTGTACCTCTTAGAATTTTAATTGAATACCCCTGCATTAGAGGAACGGGGCTGGGCTGACTGAGGTCACACAGTTACTGTATCAAAGTTTAAGAGCAACAACAAAAACAACAAAATACCCTCTCTGTTTGATACCTGGGTGTGCATGCTGTACGCCTTTTCTGCTTCTTTGCTTTGAAGGACAGAAAGTAATGCTACTTCCTGTGTTTCCTACTGGATATTTGTAGTCCAGGCAGAGGAAAAACTCCCATACAGGTATACGAAAACACACACACACACAGCAACTGTGTGTTGGATGTAATGCATCACTGATAAATACTTTTTTCTGTTATGGAGAAGTTGCAAGTAAGGTATTACTGTTCCATATTCTGTAATTATAGCACAGTCAAACTGCAGCTTTTTACATTCCTAAACAATCAGTTTGTAATAACAATGAAAAACACCCTTGTTAACCTCAAATTCAGGTCTTCGAAGGATCGGAAAATGTGAATGCTGTCCTCATACAAAGATATCAAGGATTCAGACAACTTCTGCTGCTAATGTGAGGTTAGTAAAGTGAATTAAGTCAATGCAGGTAAAGCTACAATAGCAGAAACAGTAATGAGTTGTCTTCATTGTCTATTATCAGTAAAGTAATTAATCAATAAGAAGTGGGGAAAAATAAACTGGGACTTTCTAGTGGTGTACTGTAACCTTACAGCACTGCAGTCATTCTTTTAAATAAACTCTCACTGGTACAACACTCAGTGTAGTTATACTGACATACGCATTACATGCTCAAACAGGCACTCACACAGAACCCTGCCTCAGCCAAAGAAATGACAATAAAGGATTTAACCCTCCGATACTTAGAGTATACAGTGATGCCAGCCATGCCAGCTCCTCCTCCTCCAGCCGCAGAGGTCACACGAGGAGCAGCTGGGCATGGGAGAAGCACTCCAGTCTGCAACCATTATATCATTTCCTGTTCTGTTTCCCGTCGACCTCAGCTGCCAAAAGAGAGAGGAAAAAAATCCCTTTAATGGCCAATTTCCACAGGGCAAAGGGTGTAAACCAAGAGGGAGCGTTTAAACTTCTTTTATACCGGGATGGGAAAAGGGCAGCGATGGGAGTGAGCGGACATCTGGTGGGAAAAAAGTTAAAGGTAAAAAAGGAAAGGCCAAACATCGGTATTTCTGACACAGTATTTCTATCTCACAGGTGCACCCGAGCAGTTTCATTTTCACTGCAGCAAGATAATCCGAAAGAGTTGCCTTTCATCCTCACTTGTACCTTTTCAACCAGCTGGTATTTATGTGGAAAACATTGCCGCTCCCCCCCATCACCCAGTCAAGGCCCTTTCTGTGTCATCCTCCCTACTGAGAAAATGAAGTGGTGCACTGCTAAATATAAACTGGCAAACAGAGCGGTGGTGGCGGCGGCCCTCAAAAGCACATTTCATGTGGTATCGGGGGCTTGAGGGAGGTTTTTGCTTACCTGATAAAATGACGATTGTCTACCCCTAAGAGCGCAGGCAGATAAAATTATTTGAGTGGGAGCACAATGGTGGAGGTGCTTATGTTAATCCTGACACTTGTTTTAAAAGCGGCAAATAAGATAAGCTCCTGCCTCAAGGTAAAGGAATGGGGGGGCTGCCACCACCACTTCCGCCACTGCCACGCCGTATGCAGCCAATTCCTCCTTTACTGAATCCCCGTCCAAGTTTGTTTCACGGCATTAATTTGCATAATTCACACCTACTACTTGTCCCCCCAACAGCAAACCATGTCTTGCCCTCACATATTGGACCTGCAGTTTTAAAAATACTTCTCAGAGGATGGAGTAACCCCATTGGTTATTCTCAGTGGGTGTAGCTTACGATTTAGTCCTCATAATTTTAGACTGAAGATGAATGTAATTAATGAATGTAATCTATTAACTTTTAATTTAGCTAATACTTTGTCTGGCTTTAGAGCAGCTTTGTCTCTTATTAGTTGTACTAAACTCCTTTTTTTAAAAGTAACTTTTAGTAACAACATGGGTATGATATAGGGGTGTACATACTCGAATCAGAATGGTCAAGAATTGTCAGTCAACTGATCGTCAAATCATGTGTGTGTGGGCGTGGGGGGAGGCCTGTTATGATATCATAAGAGGCTGTATATTAACTTACTGGGAGAAAACTGGTAGTTCTATGTAAAATCAGACATTGAGCACCCCCATATATTGGCAGTCAAATCAGGCTCCTCTTATAGAAGCTTCGAATCTTCAACTATTCGGGGTCAGCTCTAGTATGGTGTAAGCCAACCATTTTTAACTTGACACGTGGATGACTGACTCTTTTGCGGTTTATATCGTAATGCTAAGTAGGGCTGAAACAATTAAATAGATTTAATTGATTACTAAAATGCATCGACGCAAATTCTTTGCATCAACGCTTCGTTTAATCCATACTATACAGCACACTGTTTTGCACGGACATTTATTACTGTCGCACATCGCGCTTACCTGTGTGAACATGACGTGATTATGATGGCGCTGTTTGCAAAGTGTAGGAAGAGAGAGAAAATAGCGAGGGACGAAGAAGAAAGTGTCCAAACTATGGCATTATTTCAAACTAAAGAAAACAACAACTCTGTAATGTCACAGATCGTCCACCGTAAAATGAAACCTATGTCCCCTAACGTTACCGCAACAGCATGACGGCAACTGATCAGAAAGCACCCGGTGTTTTCCAAGTGGACCACAGACACAACTTTTCGCAATTAACTGAAAACATGATTGATTTTTGAGTTGAAGGCTAGCCAAAGTAAGCCGCAGTCCTTAGCTGAAAAACTACACACGTGTATTTGTTGTTCTCCTGGTTGGGCCGTGAGTTTGGGTTCTAACGTCACAGTCATGAGTTAACTGGGTGTGTGGGACCTGCGCCTTAGTATAACTTGTATACCTCTTGGGTGATGTTTGTGTTGGTAAAGCAGCTGTCTGGTTTTTGGTCTGTTGATGTTGTTGGTCTGATGTTTGCTGTATGACAAACTATGAATTTCCGAAAGGACTAATAAATATCTATCAACGTACACGGCTAATCCCGTTACCGCCCCCAAGCAAAGGTACTTCTTAAACGATGCATCGATGAATCAATGAAATAATCTGTAGAAGCTTCGGGTACTAAAATTATCATTAGCTGCAGCCCTAATGCTAAGAATCACCTGACTCAATCTGACATGCCTCCAAATTGCTATCATACAGTCACAGAATCACACAGATTGTGAACAGGATTGTATATGTTGTTTAGTCTCACACAGTGTGGAATGCTGTTATGGCATAGTGTTAGAGCCTTTAGTAGCCAAAATGCTAAGCTTTCTTTAAGGATGAACTCTTAAATTTGTCTGTGACTAAAATGGTAGCAGAAAGACTTGAAAGACTTTGTCGTATGTGTGTGTAATATTCTCCTCACCTTGTTTGTGAGCCTTTTGAACAGGTTATGTAACAGTTGGGGGATAATTTGTTTTCTGCTTTGAGACTCCTGATGCCCGTGTTTTGTTTCCTTCCTTTGCTGTCATGTTTTAGGAAACCCAGGAGACTCCCTCTCTGGGGATTAACAGTAACTAACTGCGGCAGTTGCAGCAGCCTGGCAGGTATTTTACCACACAAATAGTGTTTATTTTGTTTCACAAAGACTATTTTTGTCTGTCTATCTTTGTTTCTTTCTTCTTTTTTGTTTTACTCAGTATTCCTGTTTGTTTGCTCGTCTCATAATTTCCTTTTATTCTTTGTCTATTTTCTCCTTTCTGCATTTTTTCTCTTTTTCTGTCTTTCTAGCCCTTCTCTCTTCCTCCCATATTAATAAGATGGGTTGGAGGGGGATTTTATTATTATTTTGTTTTTAGCTCCGCCAATGGTCTTGTTACTAGCATAATTAAACGTGCTTGTTAACAATGGCAGCTAATGAGAAATACAACAGTATTAACAATAGAAGCTGATTAGACAAAGACAAGCTGATAAAGCTTAGCGGAGAGCTCACAGTCTGGGTTCCTCTACCTGAAGACACCTGTCTGTTTTTTACCACATACAGAGAGGCAAGTACTTAGAGCATAATTGTTATAATTGTAGCTAAGTCATCACATCCTTTGTTTCTTTGATGTGTTTTTTTTTGTTCTTGGCAGCTTTCTGGCAGTAAATCATGATTTCCTATAAATTATTCTTATTTTTCTGTGTTTTGTTGAGCAGTCATAACACAGTCACAACTCTGCTGCATGCAGTGATGCAGTAAAACAAGTGTTTTTATTCAGGCTTTGAAAATGAATAATGTTCATGTCACACATGGAGATGTGAGTACAGATGTGTGGACCACACTATTTTTTCTCCACATGTCAGATCCAGTCTGGAGTTATCTCACTCAAACTGACCCTATCTCATTTTAAAATCTTTATTTATCCAGAGAAGATCTCTTTCATGCTTATATTGCTTCAGTCTTTACACCTGGGAGCTGCTCAGTATAACAACCGCCCTCTACTGCTGGCCACTGGGAGCTGAATTGGAGCCATTTGGGAGCATTCAGTCGTTTATCAAAAGGCCTGGATGTATTGATATGTTTGACATATTGCCCTGCAAGAAGACAATGCAGCCCTGTAAAGACAAGCAGCAGCACCTACATGAGCAGTGAAACCAAAAAAACACCATGACTGTGAGGAGGTGGTTTTGTGTAAGCGGATCCTGTGTTGTTGGGCAGCATTAATGGGTGTGACTATTATCAATGATACCACACAGCTTTAGTTCTTAGACCCTGTGGTAGACATAGATTACAGTTGTTTTTAGGAAGGCAGATTTTAGTTTGGGCTTTGTGGCCCAGGGTCAGTTGGTATTGAGTTTTAGGCTTTTTTTCTGATCAATATATATAACAGTTCTTTCAAGTAGGCTATAACGTGTGACAAACTAATGACAAATAACCATCCCTAGTGCCCAAAGAGATTCAAATCACTATGAAAACCTGAGAGGAGCTGCAAATGTTTAAATGTGAGAAACAGAATGTTTGACATTTATTTTGATAAATGACTTGATAATAGGTTTTTAAAAATGTTATTTTATTTATATCAACCAACTGAAAGATTGATTGACCGGAGCCTTTTTTTGTGCTACATCCAGTTCCAGTCCGTCAATCTTTTGGTTTATTTTTTACAACTGGAACTGAAAACTGTTAATGTCAAAACAGCAAGCAAATAAAAAAAATTGTGCAGTGTGCCATGAATGAGGATGTCATTTTATAATCCAATTCATCATGTTGCATTTTAGATCTTCTTGACTAGTGATGAAGACTGAGATTTAGTTCTCTGTCTATTTATTATAAATCTGGCCACGAAATGAAAGCTGAACCACATTTGGATTATTAAAGGGTTTATTCTCATTCTTTAGATAATGCTAGTCTCCCGTTAACACACCTCATGGTAAATGTTAACATACATATCAGAAAGCTGGATCTTGATTTTGAAGTCAATCCTGTCGTTACATGTTGGCTGGATGGACTAAGTTACAAAACTTTAACAAGGGTCAGTGTAGTCGTTTAACATTGCAAAGTAAAGAATGCAAAACAAACAAAGTTAACTCTAGTTTTCTGTGTTTTTATCATATCATAGAGGTTATTATTGAACCCAGGAGCTGTTGTATAGTAAAGCAAGAAAACCACTTATATTCTATTATGTAGCAGTTCGTTCATACTGTGTTATGTTGCACTTACAAAGAAGTAAAGTGAACCATAGAGGTTATTTACACCATGTTCTTTTTCCTTCCCTGATATGGAGACTAGAGACCTTTTGAGTGATACAATAGTGCATTTACATGGAGGAACACCAACCTGACACACCGTAAAGTACTTCTGAAAAGCCCTCAAAATATGCCGAGAGTCGGCGGGGAAATGAAGGAGGCTACAGATAAGAGTCGACTTGTAAAACATAATTATATTTCTGTCGCCGGGGTGCGCAGCCATTGAATGGAATGCATTTAACCTGTGATTCATGCATGGCAAGAAGTTGTCGAGGGAAAAAAAGAACACCAGTTAAATTGTGGAGGTAAGAAGCCTTGAATAAAGTGTAGCTAAGGTCATACCATCTTATGAGAATAATTTGATTCTGCACTAGTCTTCTCTCCTGCAGGCATTTTCTACAGGGAAAAGGATTATATCTTTCTACTTTTTCTGCTCCCAAAGGATGGGGAAAGGTCTAGTGGTATTAAAATCCTGTGAGCAGGTTTGGGCCTGAATAACTCCAGAAAGTAAAAGGCAAAGGTTGAACTGTCAACTTTGTTTCGTGCCACAACTCTTAAAGCCATTTCCTGCTTATTTTAGCTTTACTATACACTTGATTGAAACTGGAGTCATTCATTCAAAATTGCTCCCATAAAGAGGTCAGTTTCCTTTTGGCTCTTGTTTAAATTCACAATCACAAATCACAAAGGGTTCATTTGACTTGGGAGGAAAGTACAGATGAGTATCAACACTTTTGTATATCAAGGAATATTTTGTTTATTTCTTCCCGAAGCTGAAAACATTTTTACAGTGTAAAGTAAAAACAAGTTCAGCATGTTTTATCAGATAAAAAAACTGAGTTTGTCAGGCATATTTGAATTTTATCTTCTCCTTACTGTACTTTTTGCTTACCTCCTCGGTTTCCGTCTATTTTAGTGCAACAGTAAACAGAAGTGTTGTTTGGCTGGCAGTAAAGGGAGAGGTTTCCCAGGCACTAACTGATATTCTGCTGCTCACATCCGGTTCTTTTTGAGCTGGCAGGATATCAAAGCAGAAGGACATTAAAACACATTCTTGACTCTTCCTTTTGTCTAATTTATTTCCTATAGCTATTATTTCCTTACTTACACTGCATCTGCCACTAACTATGGTCGTCTTTAACGCTTGAGCTCCTTATATATTGCCATTTTGCACATAGTCTTCATTATTCTTCTATATCTTGTATATTTTGTCAATTTCATATTTTTGTATTTATATATTCTGCCTGTTGTTATGCACCAAGTCACCAAAGTAAATACCTTGTATGTGTAAAAAACTGCTTGGCAAAAAAGCTGATTCTGAAATAAACAATAAACAATATACAGCTGCTGTCTGACATGCCTTTTCATTTCCTCATTCACACAGTATTTTTATATATATATTTTTTTGAACCTGTCTTGCCCGACAGCTTGGTATAGAGTATGATGAGCTGGATACCATATTGTGCCAGACATATTTTACTTTAACAAGAAAGTATGAATATACTCCTTTGTCTGTTTTATTATTTATTTAATTATATATTGAATTGTCCACCGGGCTGGACAGGGGGGCAGACATGGGGATGGGGGAGCACAAACATCGCACAAACAGACAGCACAGAGAAAGGACAACACCTGCAAGAGAACGGGGATGGAAGGTGGGGACAACAGGGAATAGCAGAGGGAAACACCAATTGCAGAAAGCAACGAAACCTGAAATAGAACGGGGAGGAGAAAAACAACAACAAACAAACACAAACAAACAATAAAAATAATAATTAAAGCTGCAAGCAGCGTTGGGCGGGCCCTCGCACTTGTAGCACATCCGCGTGTGAGCCGGCCGAGTTGCATATTCTGGAGCTCTGCCGGTGCGGCTGTGAATTTGCTATGCGGTTCCGACGACGCATGAAGGTGTTATATGTCACTTCCTGTGTCCCCTATGTGGAGCTACATAGCACTTGCCGCTATGAACATAAATCGGTATTGGTGTGTAGATGTCTGCGGGTGGGACAGTTATCAAGCACGTAAAGTTTGTTTCAGATGTGAGCATGTACACTGAACAATAATGTACCCAAACAATAAAATAAATTCCTTTTATATTTCCCTGCCTTGTTGTTTATGTGTACATACAGAGGAAGAATGTGAGAACAGCACACATTTCATCGTTACTGTGTGTTAGAGCATGGGAGAACAGTGGATACTTTTAATACAGCCCACACCCCTAATACTGTGTAACTATAACAAGTAGAGAACAGTAGAAAAAGATGTTCTTTCTTTACAACTGTCTGCATAGCTTATTCATATTGTGTAATGAATGAAAATAAATAGGCCTACTAGGCTCCTCTCTACTTTGACATTTAAGATTAGCTTGTTTGATCCACCTTCATACACATGTGACATTACTGTACAACTTGAGAAAGGTGAGTTGTTT
>NC_060150.1:17888576-17916542 GCF_021292245.1 Micropterus dolomieu | reverse complement strand
CACTGAAGGAAGCCATCTGACTGTGTGAGGAGCAAGATCATTGATGTCTGCAGGCAGAGTAGGCCTAGAGCTCTCCTGTCTGACTGGTCCACCAATAGGAGAGAAGATGACTCCTTGAGACACAGCACCTCCTCATTTGCATAATGAGGCAGAAATGCATACAGAAATTTAAAAAGACAGGCAGAAATAAATACCATGGGTGAAAATAAATAAGGTAAATAAATACAAAGGAAGAATAAAACAGACAAAAATATTAAAACACACACATAAATAAATACATTTAAAAAATTAGTAATAAATAAAGTTGAAGATTATAACGGAGAATAAACAAATAAGGTAATTATAACAAAGGTGAATAAGTAAAGGCACTAATTAAAATATATACATTTATGTCTCCTTGTATAATTTAATTACTACCTACATTTATTTATTTACTTTATTTATTTGTGTATTTAATTGGATGCTTATTTATTTATTGAGCATTTATTTATTTCTGTATTTATTTTTGACTGTGTCAGGATCGGTCCTCCATAGCGGGGTGGGAGAGTTATCAAGCACGTAAAGTTTGGTTCAGATGTGAGCATGTACACTGAAGTTACAACAACTTCCTGTGTCATGGCGAAGAGTTGATCTTTGACGCCACGCCACGGACATGCCCATTGACGAAAACTCACAGATAGCACAACTTTTCATCTTCAATACCTTTAGAAGGCACAGCAGAAATTTGAAGTCGGTCGGACTAAATCCCTAGGAGGAGTTTGTCAAAGTACGGAGTGTGTAAATCATTCAATATTTGATGTAAAATTCAAAATGGCCGACTTCCTGTTGGTTTTAGGGCATCGCTCCAAGAGGCTTTTTTGTGCGTCTGGACAAGATACACGTACCACAGAAAATTTGTACACGTAGGTGAAACGTGATGCGGGGGCTGCGTCGATAAAAGACACTTCCTGTTGCCAGCAGGTGGCGCTATGACTGTGGGTGAATGTCAGCATGTACATGGGTTCAGGGCGGGACTCTCATCCTACATGTACGTTTTGGTGCAGATGTGAGCATGTACACTGAAGTTACAACAACTTCCTGTGTCATGGCGAAGAGTTGATCTTTGACGCCACGCCACGGACACGCCCATTGACAAAAACTCGCAAATAGCACAAATTTTCATCTTCAATGCCTTTAGAAGGCACAGCAGAAATTTGAGGTCGGTCGGACAAAATCCCTAGGAGGAGTTCGTTAAAGTACGAAGTGTGTAAATCATCCAAAATTTGACGTAAAATTCAAAATGGCCGACTTCCTGTTGGTTTTAGGGCATTGCTCCAAGAGGCTTTTTTGTGCGTCTGGAGAAGATACACGTACCACAGAAAATTTGTATACGTAGGTGAAACGTGCGGCGGGGGCTGCTTTGATAAAAGTCACTTCCTGTTGCCAGCAGTTGGCGCTATGACTGTGGGTGAATGTTGGTATGTACATGTGTTCAGGGCGGGACTCTCATCCTACATGTACACTTTGGTCCAGATGTGAGCATGTACACTGAAGTTACAACAACTTCCTGTGTCATGGCGAAGACTTGATCTTTGACGCCACGCCACGGACACGCCCATTGACAAAAACTCCGAAATAGCACAAATTTTTATCTTCAATGCCTTCAGAAGGCACAACAGAAATTTGAATTTGGTCGGACTAAATCCCTAGGAGGAGTTCGTTAAAGTACGAAGTGTGTAAATCATCCAAAATTTGACGTAAAATTCAAAATGGCCGACTTCCTTTTGGGTTTAGGCTATGGCTCCAAGAGACTTTTTTGTGCGTCTGGACAAGCTACACTTACCACAGAAAATTTGTATACGTAGGAGAAACATGCGACGGGGGCTGCTTCGATAAAAGTCACTTCCTGTTGCCAGCAGGTGGCGCTATGACTGTGGGTGAATGTCGGCATGTACATGTGTTCAGGGCGGGACTCTCATCCGACATGTACAGTTTGGTCCAGATGTGAGCATGTACACTGAAGTTACAACAACTTCCTGTTTCATGGCGAATCATCGATGCCGCAGACACGCCCATTGACGAAAACTCGCAAATAGCACAACTTTTCATCGTCAATGCCTTTAGAAGGCACAGCAGAAATTTTACGTCGCAGACGCAGTCATCAACATCAATGCGCAAGTGACAAGCCCAACGTGCGCACTGCGCGAGCACGGCGACACCCAATGCCCGGCAGCCCCCCGCGAATCCCACGTTCGAGGTTGGGCAAAACACCAGCAGCAAGTCCCAGCCCGTCAGCAAATACGCCGCGTAGGCCACCGTGCACCTCCAATAAAAGTCCGCTGTCCCCCAACCGCCGGAAAAAATAAGGCCACCCGCACCAGCCGACATCCCCCATGCACAGCACGCCCCCAGACCGCCGTGCAACGCCAGCCAAACCAGCAACGAGGAAAAATCAACTAGCTCAGCTGTATGCCACCACCAACCCACCCACCCGTCAAGGGCCGAGAACTCCAGGCACAAGCCCAGAATAAACTGGAGCACAGCCCTGCCCCGCACCCACACTGCACATCCCAAAAACAAACTTTATACTTCAATCCCCATTCACACAGTTGATATCAAAGCACACGTTGCATTCATTTGTAGAAGCTTACATCTTTAGAAACACCTAAATCCCGGTTAGATATAAGTTTGTTACCCAAGGACTATTAACATGACAGCCTTCATGATCAACTGAATAAAATCTGTACACTCTGTGGACATTAAGGCAGCTGTCATGTTGTGAACCAGTTCCCCTGCACTGAAACATTTGCTGTACACTACTGTAGTAATCCCTTTTTGAATAAAACACATCTCTATGAAGCTTTAGACACAAAAGACATTTATAAGTGAACAGTCATTTACCATGTTGTGATTGGTTGCACTGACATTTCTAACAAAGTTACTTTGTTGGAGATGATGTAAATATTTGTGAGTGAGGATGTTTGTGGTGCAGTTGAAAAGACTTTAAGATTCCCACACTGGACTAAATGTAATTTAAAATTTGACTTTCTGAATATGGTCTGCCTATAGTTTTAATGTGTTGTGACCACATTTCAAAATGAAATATTTACACATGTTGAAATATAGCTAGTCATTAAATGCTGTTGAGCAAGATCTTTTTAAACGTAAAACAGATGTCTAAAAATGTACAGTCAGTGTACAGACACCTTTTTAACTGCAAATTACCACAGTCATTATTACTGGGTACTATGACTTCACAATCATAGGTCCATGTTTGATTCACATTTTCCTCTTCATTTGCTGCCACCTGCATTTTGTCCCCGTAGGTTACAGCTGATTAAATATGTTTAAAAGTCAAATGTAACACACAGTAGGATTCCAGCACTTGGTCATCCATTAAGGAAATTCAGTTCAGGTAAATGATGAATGAGCGGAAACTACACTGAATAAAATGTAGTAGTGTTAATTTGTTGCCTGCTTTCTGTACTCTTCTTTGGCATGGATTCATATTTCTAGCTCCACTGAAATAAAATAGAAATGCTCTGCTCTTTACAGTTACCCATTGTGATGCTGAATAGTAGTATCAGAGCTCCACTGATGATGCCTTTTTTTGTTCCTCACGCATGTGCTTAACTCAGAGTGAACACATTCAGTTGATCGATTGAACTAACTCTGATCAGCTATTCTGGAATCAAGAGTGTCCCATCGCAGGGTCAGTCTGTCCAGATTTCAGGGTTAAAATCAAAGTTTGTTAAACCTGCCCCAGTTTACCTTTGCCTAAGGAAGACATCAGCCTTACATTTTTATAGTCTTGCCTTTATTTGTTACAGCAAGCCAGCTACAGTAGCTGTAGCAGTTGCTTTTTTTTGTTGTTTTAATGTTGTTGCCTGTTGTCAGTTTTGTTGGGTAATATATTCGTAATACATTGGTAAAGATTTTTCCATGATGAATGGAGGAAATATGAATTCATCTCTCTCTTTCTCTTTCTTGCCCAAGTAAATGAGTGGGTATCAAGGGTGGCCCGGACATGTGAATTAAACAAACAACAAAGCCTGCACATATGTAGGTTGCTCTCTTTTTTAGAGTGTAAATGGTAGAGAGAAACAGAGTAAATGATTAGAAGGGGACTGAGAGTTATACCGTACTAATACTATATACTGTACTAATTTTGATTTTCAAAGGAAGAATAATTTTTACAGGCAGGTTTTCAGGTTATTTTCAGGTAAAGCATCACAGCTGGGCTTGATTTTGAGTCGCCCCTCTTCAACAAATGTCTGAGCCCTTCCAATCAGGCAGATTTACAGTACTTGAACTGATACTCCATCTGGATCGCCTCCACTAAGCAGGTTGGCATCATTTGAATCAGGGGAGCTGCTACTGGCTGCCAATCTTCATACGTAAGGAGAACTTGTTATTCAAATTTATTCAAGACTTATTTTATTACCTAAAATACATCAGAAGTAAAGCACATTGTTCAAACTCTGAGGGAAATATATATGAAAACAGAGTCATGCAGTGAATATTGGGGGACCTTTGAAGTACATTTTAGGTCTGTCAGTCTATCCTGAAGAGATATTATTGGCACTGTCTGGTACAATATCTGTGAGCTAGATGTGAAAGATCAGAGTGATATCTAGCCTTGCGGGATTTTCCAACCCCGTTGGGGCTTCAAATCGAGGTTAACCTCTATAGCTGTCACCTTCATCTGTCCCCCCTCTCCTCCTCCTCTTCCCTGTGCTCTGAACTGTTCCTGCCAGAGAGTTTCTGCTTAAACCGCACAGTGCCACCCAAGTTGGCCAAAGTGCACTCACAGCCGGATCAAAGTCGTTTATTCTTTGGCTCGGCGGCGTGCGAAAGGTGATAACATTGCTTTGCAAGTCCTCTGGCGCTTTGCTCTGCGGTCTGGGCAGCGCTGTTTGCCCCACACCAGCTTCCCCGTCTGGAGACAGAGGAGGCCTTGTGAGCCTGAGCGCTGCATTTCTTTTCTCCAAATTGTAATTAAAAGGGAATAATTATTTCTCAGCAGTCGCAGTCCAAACAAACAGACTGACAGCTCTCTCTCTTTTTTCCATTCGGCGAAGGCCCACAGTTGATATCTCCCTGGTGGCTTTGCTTTTTTTCAGTGGCTTTCTGAAGCTGCCACTTCTTGGTTTTATTATCTTTGTCTCCAGCTCTGGCCCTTCGTGCCTGTGCTGGCACTGTTGGCACTGGCCTTGCCCCTGCCATCCCTCTGTTCGACGCTCAACTTTTTCTCGCTACATGAAAGTGGCTGTCCACTGAGAGACCCGACCACGTGGCCTGGACCGTACCTTTCGCTCCCAAACTTTCCTGACCTAATTAGTGCCAAATTAAATTGGACAGGATGCATTCATTATTAATTTCTTGGGTTGGGGGTTGGGGGTTGGGGGTATTGAAATAGACATTGGACAGAATGAGTTTGAGTGTCAGAGCTGTGAGGTTGAATTAGAGGCTCTGTGGCGTTGACTCTCTCTCCCTGTCTTGGACTTCATTTGAATGCAGTGCACAGTGTTAGCAAAGCAATACTGAAACACAATGCAAGTTAATCAACGTACTTTGAATTCGAAGTGTTCCCTGTCTCTGTCTTTCTCTCTCTGCAGCTTTGGGTGTGCATTCTGCCAAAAAACTCTCTCTCTGATCTCCTTGTGAAACTGCATGTTTTGTTTCATGTCTGTCCTCTCCTGCTGTTAACCTAGAACCTTCTTATCTTGACGGCATCTTTCAAGAGCAAGGATACCTTTCAGACTTTAACTAATGAAAAATATATAAATGCATAAATTCAGGTTTTCATTACCTGTCCAGCAGCCTAACCTGGAACCCTTATTATTATTGAGTGTTTGAATTAAGTGTGATTTATACTTCTGCGTTGAATTTGAGGCGTAGCCTATGTGTGGCCCCGTGGCCTACGCGTAGCCTGACGTGCACCTCCCCAAAAATGTAACTACACGTCAGGGCGACGCGGACTGTAAGAACTGATTGGTCGGCTGGGTAGCCTCTCCGTGCCTCCGAGCCCACAGGATGTACTCCGTGCTTTGAAGTAATTTTTACAAAAGGTAGAAACAGTGAAGGCATCAAGACAGATTATTTTTGAAAAAAATGTTAAAAAGTTGTGTATGGATCACATAATACTTTAGAGAAGAATTAATAGTTAAAAACCTATGGTCAGACTGTGTGTCTGCATGTCATCTTGTGTGTGTGTGTGTTCTGAGGAATTTTGAGGAACAAAAATACAAACCAGACATCAAGCAGAGGAGGAGAGTGAAGGTCAACTGAGCTTTGGCAGACTGTAGGCTTAACTAATTAACAGCTCTTGAGTTTGGACTGAAATACAAATGTAAATGACAGCACGCTGGGATACAGTTAGATTTTGAAGATGTGTTTAATTGATTGGAATTGACTTTGTAGTACATGGTGCACCCTGTGACTTCTATAATAGAGAAAACAACAATTAAAGCCATAATCAGCAAACTAAGATCCTCATTGTGTTAATCTAGTCTTCATTTAATAAACTAAATAACTAAATAAACCTTTCAATCAGACACAAATTTTAAGTTTGTGTTGGACTCTTAATTGCTGCTCATGCTGCTCTATTCTTTTTTCATCATTGAGGTACTGGAGAGCAAACCTGTGTTTTATAGGTGCATCAGTGGTGCTGTGGTATGTTAATTCAAACACATGATAAATAAGCAAATGAGACATTTCTTATTTCAAAACGTAACAGATGATGATAGTAGTGTTTTACTATTGACATTTGTCATTAAAATAATTTAGCATTTAGCAGCCATCATACTCTAGCAATGTAGCAGCCTTTGTACTGTAGCCTGTTGTCTCAAACTTTAGTGCTAAACTAGAAATATTAATATTATAAGTACTATCCATAACTATAATCTTGTAAAGTAGAGCTGCAGATGTCTGCCGTGGAAATTGGATGCCTGAATAGAGTATACAATTGAAATCTTCCAGCCCAACAATGCTGCAGTAGTACTGCAAGCTTGTGATGATGCACTGAGTTCTTGCAGTCCATTTGGATAATGCTGTTTTTGTTGTCTTTTCAGTGTGTTTTTAACCTGGAAACATTGTTTTCAGATGTAAAAATTTCCAAAGCTTTTTTTGGTTAGCAGACACAGTGCGTGACACACAGTGTGTGACACAAATGGGAATTTCCTAATTTTTATGTATTTGTCTGTGTTAGGGGAGGGCATTTAACAACATTAATTTTTTCCTAGTAACACATTTCAGTTTTCCTTGACCCATATTTATTCTAAGACAAAAAATATGGCTTTGCAACACAGATTCTTACATAAACAGTAGTTCTAGGGTTTATAACATTTGTAAATTCCCAAAATGCTTGGTTCTTTGATTAGATTTTACAGATAATGAATAACTTATTTCATTGTTTCACAGAATCCTTGTGGTTAAGATTTTTACTGTCTGAAATGCCCTGAGAAATGATGTAAAAGACACTACGGCACAAAGCAAACCTGAGCACTACCGTGTGTTGAACATCAATGCACATTTGCGCCCGACTGTAGTGAGAGTTAGATGGAAAACTACCCAACACATCAAAGCAACAGAGGTGTCACACAGGCTGAGAGGTAAAAGATTTTCCAAGTCGTCAAATCAAAGTTAGATTCAAACATGGTACACAGTCTGAGTGCAAAAAAACAGAGAGAAAGAGAGACACAGGGAGCAATATGTAAAAGAGAAGAGATCAACCGTACAGTCATCTCATAGCCCAAGGCAAAGAGCTGCAGATGTAACAAAGACAGGGCCTGCGATTGTCAAGAGGCATGGATAATGATAGCTTTGCATGTAGGGTACAAGGCAAACATCAAGGCCATGCACATCGCAGTGCAGGACTTTAAAGGCTGTGGCAAGAAACAGGGCCATGGGAGCGAAGATGGCCCCAATATGGCCCCCAGTGGCTCTCCCTCTGATGGCAAGGGCAGGTAACTGGGAACAAAGCAAATTGGACGGGTACAGAATGGAGCCAGTGTCAGCGCATGTCTCTCTCTCTTTTTTTTATTTTGAGGGGTTTTGTGTTGAAAATGTTTCTCCTTCTTCTCTTTTGTTTGTTTGATCCTCCCTGTCCCCTAGCATGCATCACACCAACTCCTTCTGAGTGGACCGGTTGGAGCTGCTCTGCTACATGCAACACTGCAAATGAGCACAGACACTGCACAGTAAGTCCATATATGGCTCTCTGTTGTTGGACCTTTTTTAAATTTCAAAATGTTCCACCCAAGTTTCATGGTATAGACCTAAACTTTAACAATATGTAATAACAATATGTAGTTTGCTTTCTGAAACAACAAATATCAAGATTTTCTGATCTGATGCCTCTATACAGGGTGGCAGCTTGTCAGTGCTTTACGTGTGCCACACGTCTGCCACCTGTGTGATTAAGGATCAATTATGTTAGTCACAAAAAAGCACTTGCATATGGTTAGGGAAGGGGTGTGCTCATGGTTAAAAAAAACATCAACATTTGGTTGAAAGTGGTTCTCCCCTTCAAAATAACACAATTTGTTGACCCATCTATCCACGTTCATTTTGAAGAAATTACAAAAGACAGTGTTTTCAGTACTGATACCAAAATATTTTCACTGCCATTCTTTGAGCAATATGAACAAACACCAAACCTTTTTCATTCAACAAAATAAACTAAATGTCTCAAATGCATCAGTTAACAAGCAACTGTACAAGAACATGCCTGAATAAAATACAGTCCAATACATTTTCAAAATTAGGATTAAAGTTACAAAACTAAAAACAGAAGAATCAAAGAGTTCTGTACCATCTTATGGCACTTGATTTTTAATAATTAGTTCCATGGACACATTTTGGACAGTGCTCTTAAAATAATGAGATGCAAATAAAATAAAAGGACATAAGACTTTTATTACATTGGTTTTGTTTCAAATGAATGTAATATTTTCAGCGTTGAGCTGCTTTTGTGACTCGCTAAATGAATAATTTGAAAAATAAAGAGAGTTTAGTCTGATAATAGTGATATTTCTCTGCTGGTTGTATTAACTCAATATATGAAACAGGATATAATATGATGGGATATATTCAAAATAAAACTGTTTTTCCTTGCACATTTGGCCCAGGAAATATGCTTGCTCTCTTCACAGTTGGTGCATTGCTGCTCGTTATATCATAGACTTCAGGAGCAATTAATGAAATTATGATAGAGAGCTGGAGTTTGTTCAGGCAAGCGTGCAGCATTTCCCCTCTGAGTATTTATGTCTTGATTTTGTGTGTATTTTGGTAAAGAGTGCAACTTTTCACTTGGCGGGACTCCTCTTAATGACCATTGGCTGCCAAATGTTTCTTCAGAAGCCATAAACATCATTTTCCCACAGCCTGTTCCTTGAATATGCACAACAAAAATAACTATCTAAACTTTATTCTGTGTCCAATCCAATTATGAATACTTTGAAAAGTTCATCAGTAATTGCGAGACACTGCACTCTTCAGTCAGGGCTGCTGAAGGGCAAATAACACCAGCTTTTTCAACATGTACATGCAGAAAATTGATTTGCTTGTGGGGTCTGGGGATGTTACAGTACAGTATATGCTCCCCCAACATCAAACAATTACAGTGTTGTTACAGACAGCTCCATAGATCTGGTCAATGGCCTCCAGCAATTTATTTGTATTGTATTTTAGTAAACAGAGAGGTCACCTGATGACACAGATCCTGAATCAAACCTGTTTATTCAGCTCTAAAGTCTGTGTGTGTCGAATGTTTTCTTTTTGACACACAGTTTTTCTTTTTCTGTCTATTATGAAACTTGGGCGCAGTGGTGTAATGTGTAGAGGGAGGTTTTAAACGCATTATTAAACACATTTGCATTATGTGGGAATCTTGGAACACACAGGTTGGGGTGGTGTTAACTCAAGTAACAAAGGGTACTTTCACAAAAGAGTCTTAAGGACATAGCGAAGTGTCGTCAGTGCAAGCATGAATGGCACGGGCGAACTGCACACTGATTGTTAACAATTGGCAATGAAGAATCAAAATGTAAACATAAGGCCACGAAAGGAAAATCTATCTCTCCCCAGCACTGATCTGGTAGTTTTAAGGTCGATGGGCCAAATTTAGCCTTTCGGGATCATATTACTGCTGTTTCAACAGCCTTTAAATGACTATATTTCTACATGTAGATGAACCTGCTTCACGTTGAAGTATAGGTGTTAAAATACTGTTGAAAGAATGGTCATGAGTACCCTGGATGTCTCAAATTCTGACATCCCAATGTAATTTGGCCCAATTTTAACATAGATGTCCAGACATCTGCAAATGACCTAATCAGTGCTTACTGGGATTTTAATGTCTCCAGCCTTCTCTGAATGGAGCACTTGCTAACTGCACCAAGTGTGTGCTTCACTATTTCCCTTCTGTGTAATAATTCATGTCTACCTTTGGACGAAGACCTTACCATAGCTGATACTAGAAGTTCCAGATAATCAATTTATGAATTACACTTGCACAGTAGTGTTCATTTTTACATGACTTACATACACTCCTGCAGTGGTTGTGTCTGGATTAGTTCACCATTCTTTGGATGTATGTAAGTACAAGAGGCTGTTGCTGGGGGGCGGGGAGCTGTGAAATTCCCCAAGAGACCAATGCAACTACAACCCACTGCTCCTCTTTTCCATCATCTGTAGAGGGATGAAGGCTTCAGTAAGCAGGAGGGGGTCCAGTGTGACACCCAGTAGGGGTAACTGTTCACCCCCGGGCCAATGGTTGATCTGGCTACTGACGGTTTAAGCTCAAGCGATGACTGAGGTCTTGTGGCTAGACGGGACCCTGACGAGACGTCTTGGTCGGCAGGAATTGGCCTCACACATGTCTCGTTCAAAGGTTAAGCACACTATTATGGGCGTCTCACTGAATTCAGCAACTGCGAGCTGGGCTGATGGCCTGTGGTGGTTTCGTCATGATTAGACTGGCCCCTCTGACTGCCCCACTCATGAATTTTTGAGAGCTGAATGCCAACGAGGTTGTTAGTGGAAACTCACTCTCAGAGCACAATATGTTGCAGTCGCTGTATAGGTAGCGAACATCTATTTCTGACTGGCGCTGGTTCCTACATCATTTGACAGCATTTATAGTTAAACAGTCATCTGTTAAAGAAATTAAATTAATTTCTGACTTTAATGAGTAGTTAGGTTGTTTTATAAATTACTTTTGTTTGTAATAGTGTGAATGGTTGCTGAATCTTTATACATTTAATTAGGATAAACAAATTACAACATTTCATTGGCTCTGTTTGGTTTAGTTGTGGTACACTAACACTTTATGATGACCTGGAGGAGCCATGTTATTTCCCATGAGGCTACATTTTGCCTGTCCGTGGAAGAAGAGCCATATTTCCTCTTTTCCTTAAAGCTAAACTAGCCAATGTTACACTTTTGTGAACTGTTGTAATTTTTGTAAATTTTGTAACTAGTAAGGATAGATGGAAATGTTCTGAATCTTGCTTGTAATGTTTGATGCATTGCTGCAGACAGCTAATGTAAGTGGGCGAATGTGTATCCAAATATCTCATTTAACAACAGGAATCAGCCTTGATACTTTAACATTAAAGACCTTAAGGCTGACTCAGTAAGGAGCTATCTCTGTCTCTATATTTAGGCTTGGCTCAGGATTCTGTTGTCTGCTCACATTGTTAGCTGAAGTCCACCTGTGAACTCTTTTGTTGCCGTTATGCTGTTTTTGAGGTTGTTTTTGAAGTGTCACCTAAAACAAAACTGAAATTCAATAAAACAAAATTTAAATGATGTAAGTAAATAAATATACTGGCATTTTCTCCGTCTCTGCAATTATTATTAACTAAAAATGTGCAAATGCACAAATTTAGGCGACACTTTCACACCACTTAAAATACATTCCTTAGTCACATAAAGTTGAGCGTCTTGAACTGCCATCATCATCCTTGCTGCACTCTTCAAACTGTGATGTTGACTCATCCTGGGTTTTGGCCTCGATGTCCAGATCGGGAGCAGACGGCTTCAGTCGTCTCAGCCCTGGGCCATATTAAAATCGAAACACTTAATTACTCAGAGCATTTGCTTTAGGCTGTCTGGATACCCAAATGGTTTGCATCGCTGACACATTACGACTCAAGTCAGGCAGTCTTAATAAATGTAATTGGATGCTTTTCAGATTGTATTTGGAGCCAGGTCTGGCACATAACTTGTGCCCAGCAGTAAAAACTGGCATTGTTTGTCCGTATTCTTATTAGTCACATTTTGAGTCATGACAGATGAGCTTTCTCTGATTTACATATCCCATTGCTCCCAATGTATACAGGCCTTATGCAGCATATAAAGTAGTTCTAGACATAAGGACTGAATTTATCAACTTTGAACTTGGCATAAACAGTTAGAAAAATAAAACCTGTAACATTTTTATTTAGAATACATGTGGAGGTCCTTATGTGTATGTAGCCCTATATCATTGATTATAACAAGGAAAAGTTAAAATGTTCAAGAACACATTACATTGTATTAGGAATGTGGCATTTTAAATGTAATGAGTTCATAAAGCATTTGTGTTTTTCTGAAAGCAGCTGTTTAGATAAACTTTTATTTAATGTGGATCAGTAATCTTTTTAGTTACTTCTTTTGATCTTCAAAGAAGTAACTAAAAAGATTACTGACATGATTGCATCATTTTCACGTTCTGACAACTAACTCAGCTATTTCGATGTCTGACACAACTGAGCATGACTGCATTTCACTAAATAGGTTGCTGTTTGAAAATAATCAATGTACAGTACAGTGGGCCCTGTATGCACTTCTTCCTGTGTACTAGTTTGATTGATTTTCACCTTGCAGTGGTGGATAATCTTCTATTAGGAGAGTAAGGACTCGCCATACCACGACATAAATTAAAAATGCATCCTGCAATGGTGCCTCCGCCAGAGGCGGAGGTGAGTAGGCTAAAGGGAGGTGTGTGAAGGAGTGCAGGCAGAATTATAAGTGTTCTCCATGATAAGCAAGTGAAATATCTAAAGCAGAGTGTGTTTGTATTAATTAACTTATTCTAATTGAGTTTCACTGAATCATTTTATCAGTCATCAGAAGAGTGAATTATCCTTCACAGAACACATTTAAATGTATGGCTATATTGTTGGAATCACTTAATTTAGACACCAAATAATTTCATGTTTTATAATTTCTCACCTGCATGTTGCAGCAGCCTCAGGTCCTTGACACACATCATCATGCTCACAGAAGCCTCTCAGTTATCCTCTCTTTCTAAAGGGGCACAGAGACTCATTTTCCACAAGAGCCTCAATGAAACCAGTGCTAATATTTGCAAAGGTGATTGATTATGGCTATGAAGGGCCTGCCTGGAGCCAGTGAGACCTTTTTGATTTGAGGCAAAATGCTATATGATTATGAGCAACATCAGAACAAGGAAAGTTGCGCCGTAGCGAAGTGAGAGTTTACTCGTGTGGGACTCCTCCGCTGATGAAAGTGAGAAGCCTCTACACACTGAATTTGTGACAGGACCCCTTGAAAGCAAGAGCCCTTGTTTATAAATTTGCTTTTAACATCACAAAGATGAGATGACGTGCATTGCAGAGAAACGGTTTGTTTTATCTCGCTTCAAAGCCCCCCCCCATCAACACCCACCGCACTTTTATTTTTTTGCTCTTTTTTCCCTCTATTCCATTTCAAGTGCAAAGTAAAGGTTTGCGTAAATATATGCAGAGCTTCGCCCCCTTGAAGAGAAAACAAGTCACTGGATTCATGTCTGTATGTCTGATTCTTTATCCTGTCTCTTGCCTTTCTTTCCCTTTCTTTTGAAAGAAACATCTCTCAAGGCTTATATACACACTGAATAAGCCTGTTTTGACAAAGCAAGGTGGAGAACAACGTATATAACAAGCTCTTCTCTCGTTCTCCCTGTCTCTTCTTCCTCTCTCTGCAGCTCTGTACTTTTTGAGAGGCCTTTCTTTCTCTGTCTTGACAGGGACAGCTCCCTGCCCATTTGATGTTGACTTGACGGTCAAGGATAATGGTGCGTCGTGGGACCGTTGTCATCCCTGTCAATAGGATGGCCGAGGGGGAGGGGGTCCTGTGAAGCTACCTTTTTTTATGTAGCCGTGCAAGAAGCACTGCATTGTGTTCTCCGGACAATTATGTTGGTCACTTTGGTGACTTTATTTCAACTCGATGCGTCCTTGCAGTGACATCATGCACAAACCTGATTTTCTGACATGCCGCCCTCGAATTACCCCACTTCTTTTGATAATCCTCGCTCTTCTTCTCTTCCTCAGAGCCTCTCTGCACGACAAACTTCCTCTCTCCTTTTCTATCCCCTCCTCACACACACTTATTTTTACATTCACGTCTTCTCAATGTCAAACAAAGCCTTGAAAACTACTGATCATTTTTTGTGCTTCTTTTTTTTTTGTTTGGATTGAATCTAACAAGGATCCTTTTCTCTTTGATGTAATTAAGCTCCTGAGGCTTGATCTGGGCGTCAGAGTTAATTTTTTCCCGAGCATCGCGGGGAGCTATCAGAAGACTTCAGATGTCAGGCACTCTTTCAAGCTTCACGGCACCTCGTTTTTCCTCCTCCCCGCATAAAAGATTGGGGGATGAAGGGAAGGAGGGAGTGTGGAAAAACAAACGGACTTGCCTGACGTGGTGAGACCCCCCCCTCCCCCCCTCGCCGCCCAACACCTCCACCCCTCGCCGCCCAATACCTCCACCACCACCCTTCCCTGGTCTAATAGTCCTCCTTATCTCGACGCCAGGATCCCCCAGGCCCCTTTTTGTGTAGCCATCAAAATTGCCCACCTGTAGCCGGAGGACATAAGGGGAGGTGGGACTCAAGGATAGTCTTTTGTGTGTTTTATTTTAATGGGAGATGGTTTCTGTTGAGCAAGCAACCTGTGTCACTTCCACCTCCCCCATCACTAATGACTTGTCAGAGGACACCCACGGCGAAGGGCCCTTGTCTTTACATTCCAACAAGGCAAGGTTGTCTGTTGCCACCACTAAAATTATTGATGTCAATTTGTATATATGGTTCGGTAGTCACAGGGAAGGAAGTGGCCTTCAGGGAGGTGCAAGACCCTCGCAGTAGTAGGTAAAAGATAGAGGCGAGCTTAAGCTCTCGGCACATACAGGCCGAGCAGCAGAATAATCAACCCGGGTCAGTTTCATGTGAGCGTCTTTCCGTTTGAAGGACTGATCTGTATTTGCTACCATAAGTGGCCATTGTCCTCTGTAAATTGAGTCAAAGTTCAGGGGGGCGGATTATGTTTGTGGCTTGATGGTTGTGGAACGAAAAGAAGGGAGAAAGACAGGAAAGGCTTAGAGACAACACCGTGATTTGTCTTCTAGTTTCAGTGTTTAAAGTCTCCCTCAACTTAGCTCAGCCCGACCCTTGGCTGACAGACACTCAGCCTGTGTTCAAAGCGTAATCTTCAACCTCTAGGTAGCGCCGCTCAAGCTTGAAAACAAAATCTCCATGAGAGAGGAGGTGGAAGAAGACAGAAGAGAGGGGGTTGGAATAAAGGCACATTAGACAGACAGTTCCTCTGAATTGCTGAAACAATAAGCCCTATTTATCGCCCATTTGAAAAAGGTTTGACGTGGCGCCGAAACAGAGGGGGCTTTCATCTCCCTGGCATATTAAACTGTCACAGTGCTTAACTTTAAATTAAGGTGACACGCCAGTGACTTGGGGATGTCACTAATAGTGCAATGGCGACCTTCTAATAGAAGTAAAATATGACACGTTTGCTTTAACTAAAACCTCTGCTGTCAGATTAAGCCAGTGACATCTTAAACTTTTCATACATTAACGTGACACTTGGAACAAATGCAATTTGGCATTGAGATTGGGACAAAAGAAGGCGTACGATTCAAAGCATTGTGAATGCTATTGTCACAAGGTGTCTCGGCATAAAAGGCTGACATTTTTTCATATTAGGTGATTGTAATAAATCACGTGTGGTAAGCGCCATGTGATAATCATGTGCCCTTGTTGTTTGCAACATGTCTTCAGAGGTTTATAGGAATGCTGGTGCAGAGTTTAGTGAGTGGCTAGGCGGAGTGGTTTCTCCAGTTATTTTTTTGTAGCTGTGAAAGTCCCTAAATATGTGTGAATATGTAGGTTTTCAGATATGTATTTTAAATTAAAAAAAAATGTAGGGGACTCTGATTCATTCTTTGTGTTGTTCCTGAAAGACAAAGCAGTCACTTTCCTTTGCTTTCCTGCAAAAGCGTGATAGCTTGGCCTTGTGTCAAAAGGCCTTAACCTTGGATTAGCTGACTCTTTGAAATATGCTCCCATTGTTTAAAATGTCACATGACATTTCTTGCATCTTAACACACTGAACAATACATGTCAGTACTGTCAGGGGATTGTGGATATCAGTGTGGTGATGAGTCCTGTTGTGAAAGGATCACATTTTCTTGCAATAGGTGAATGTACAACAGGAATGTTCATGCGTGTCATGTACAGTATATCATTAGCCATATCCTATATGTATGTCTGCATTGTAAACAGCAAGTTCAGAGTCAACATGTACTGAGTTCATGATCTAAAAAGTAGCACATACGTTAATATTGAACAGAGGTCGGTGTTCAGACTGTGTGGTAATGCAGAAATGGTGCTACTTTGATCACCGTTTAATTCATGATAACAACAAACACACATAATAGATGTTAGAACAACTTTAGTTGTATCTATAGTCTCACTGTCTCATGAGTAAATTGGCTAACTATTCCGCTTAGCAGCTGTTTAGTTCAGCTTATTTTAGTAGTCCTGGTTAAATGGTCCTGAAAAAATTAGGACAAACTTGAAAACCTGTTGTCATTAGTTGGGCATTGTGCCTGATTCACTAATCTATTACTGGTGGAGAAACAAATTTCTTTTACTTTTTGTCCATGGAAGCTATTTTTAGACACTGTGGTTCCTTTCCACAAGGCTGAAAGCTATTGAACAGCCGTCTTTTACAGTGCTGAAAGCTTGTCAGTATGGTATACTTTAAGGACTCGACTCCGTCCGTTGAATTGACTCATGTCCTTCACAACACACAGGTCCTCTTTTAAATGATCTGCACAAACAGTTTTGGTCGCCTCTCATTTAAATTTATTTCAATAAAGTCCCCGTAGTTTGAAGACAGGCCTCTGATTAGAGCCCTGACGCTGACTCAACAATCTTTTCCAATTAACTGAAGGAGGCCTGGGACGACATGGGCCGCTGCCCTGTCGTCGTCCCCCCCCCCCCCCCCCCCCCCCCCCCCCCCCCCCCCACACACACACACAGTTTTCTTTCTTTCTTACATGCAGACATGCACACACAAACACACTGCAAAAGCTTGCTTACGCGCATATACATCTGTATTTACATCCACGTGAGCCAAACAGGAATGCACACCACCACCCTCAACCACGTACCCTAGTCACGAAACTTCAGCCACACATCCACAATGCCTGGGGTCACTGAAACAATTGGAAGAAAAGATTTCAGAGTAGTCAGTTTACTGCAAGACGTCACAGTTTTGAGCTTTCCATTGACCTAAATAAACAGGAAGCATCCAGAAATACAAAAAAGTCAAAAATCAGTGGAGATAATCACAGCTCTCAACAACAATGGAGACTTTGTGAAATGCACAATTTAATAAGTAAATATTTGATGGAGCAGAGGGTGTGGGACTTTTATAGGGCTATGTGGAAAAAAATAACCTTTTTCAAATGGGTTTATGTCGACTATGTGAAATACAAATACAAGTACTGCGCTCACTGATGAGGTAAATCCAGGTAAAAGCCTCTAACTATTATTGATTTCTTTTTCAGATCTAAGTGTTCACACAAGAGACAGAGGCAGATGAGTTAAAATAGGTTTTTAAGGTAAAACAGGCCAAGATGTCCCTAAATGTTCTGTAATCATGAACATGACTCATCCTGTTTAACACCTTCATTGAAAATAACGTGAATTTCTACCTGGCTACATTTGTAAAAATCTCAGTGGACTCATCCTCCTGCTTAGCGTCAAGGCTAATTGGAGCGTGGGGGAGGTTAGAGTTAAAAAAAAACAGTAAAATCCCCTAATTCCTGGATTATAATTTAAAATATTCCAAAATGCTAATCAGGGAAATGCAACCAACAAAGGGATAATAAGACGGTCATCCAATTACTGGCATTTTCTCCCCCTGTTTGGAGGGGCCTGGGCAGACCTGGAGCCTGAATGCGCCTTGGTTTCCTTTTTAACTGAAGACAGAGTGACGCTGCTCAAGCTGTGAGCAAACACGGGAGTTCCGGCTAGGCCCTCCCTGCGTCTGCTTGTCTCACAAATATGTTAATTAGGGTCCAGATATTCACACACTTAATTAGCCGGGGCCTAGGTTGTTTCATTTTGATTGGGGGAGTAAGAGAAAGGGAGAAAGACGGGGTTAAAAAAGAAAAAAACGAGGGGAAAGAGGGTTTACTTTTCAATGGCAAATTTAAATATGGCCTCAAGGTGATGAGGAGGTATTGTTAACTACTGTACTCAAATGAACTTTTCTCCCCCTTTTTCCTACGGCAGGAGGGAAAATCCAGCGTGGACGAGATTAGCCTGTCATTTGCCGGCGAGCATTTCCATTTGGAACATGAAGTGATTGCGCTAATTGAAGTGGCATTCATTACATTAACATATTATATGTTGAAATGAGACGAGGCCGGCCCCTGTACCTACACACTGCACCGGAGAAGATACTGAAGCCGGGGGTTAGGGGGTGGAGGGGTAGAGTGTTGTTCAGTGTTCTAAGAAAATTGCATGCCGGCTGCCTCAATAGGCATCATTAGACATAAAATTAGAAATTTTTCGGTATGAACTGTTCACATAAAAGACTGCAGGGATTTGACGCAAGCACTTTGATGTATACGATTCAGCAAACGTCTCCTAACGTCTCCTTGCCAAGTGTGTACCCAGGCGTAATGATGCACAATATCAACTTTTGGCCCTTGGTCAGAGGGTTACTCTATGGCTACAACAGGAAAAAAATAAAGATTTGAATTAGAGGTAATAAGCGTGTGGAACTGAAAGGAAATACGTATAAGAAAGAAAAAGTTTGCCCTGTGAAGGCCCCTCTGCTGCCCTGACTCTTAAATGAGCTTTTAGAAAAACAGACAAAAGACAAAATATGCTTAACAGTGAATCTCTGTTCCACCCACTCTTAGCCGAAAATGCAGAGAGAAGAAATTAATTTCTACATTTGTGCTTTCAATTTTCTTATTTAGCTTCAATAGGGGGCAGTCCATTATTCTACTCATCTTAAAGGCATTTTCTTTCACAACCGGCCCAAATATCACTTACACACAAGAATATTATATTGCTCATGTAAATCTCTCTTTTCTTCCTTAAAAAAAGAAAGCAGCTTGGCATATTTATTGGTGAGTCGTACTGAGCCTCTACCCCCTTCCCAGATACTGCACCCCCCACCCCCATCTCCTATCGCCCCCGAATCCCTCACACAAATACAATGACCCAAATACAGTAGGAGGGATGGAGGGTCCCGCCATGGTTTTCTAAAGGGGATCCTCTCTGCCCTGTGGCTCAATATCAGCGTCAGGTATTTAACATAAACATATTCCCGTTGCTTTTCAGCCTCCTGGGAAAGATGCATTATATTTAGCATGAGTCACTCAATTCTGCTTATTGTCTTTCAGCTTTATTGTTTAATCAGATGTTATTTATGTAGCACTTCTCAATAGACAGTGTACCAAAAGTGATTTGAGATTGTGTTTTTAAAAAAATTATATGTAGTAACTGTTAAACCTTATGTGTTGATAGGTTGATGCAGGTTAAATATGTTTCCCCAAATTTGTTTCTCACCCAGAAGGACCCCCAAAACACCTGCAGTCAAGGCTATTTACATGTTTAGAGGTATCTGTTAGAAAATACCACAATAATACCTTTGTAACTTGCAACACAGCTACTGTACCAACCCTTTTAATGTGCAACCAAACCACAGTACAGCCATGTACTGTAATGCTGATCTGCACTCCAAGCTGTATCTGACCCCGTGGCAGACATCTACCACCATCCAAGTTGCGAGAAGCACTCAGAGATTCCCTGAATTTTTGGAGAAATTTGACATTGGTCCAAAACCAATCCCCTGGCTTTAAGAGTATGTAAAACATGTTCTTTTCCCCCTCTTTTCTTTACCTACAGCTGACTGGAGCACCAGCTGGTGGCGAGCAGCCAAGACTGCAAGGCATTTGCTTTTACTTGTAGGCTAACTGCACTGCTGAACTGCTTTGGGATTTGCTCTGCATTATAGAAATGGACTGCAGTATAGATTATTAACAGGACGAGTGTGTGGGCGCACAAGCTAGGCCCCTTTTTCCTTAGAGTTTGTGTTGTACTTGCTCTTTTCATCCTTTTTTGCTCTCTTTTTTTGGTTTAATTTGCATCTTGTTGGTTCTCTGTACAGTATTTAGTACATTGTTAAAAGTACTTTATATATGCATTAAATTCCCTTGGCAGTTTACAAATGAGAACAACATCTTGATCTTTGTAAAATTATACTGTCAAATCTAAAAAAGCTTTGTTTGGCACCACAGATGAAACAACAATAACCAAAATGAGATTTCTGTAAATCCTCGAGACAAACCATATGATATGACTGTGGAGTATATGTCAACAATGCCTGTTGTGTTTTTTCAAATGTAAATCAATTCAAATATGGCGTAATGATGGCTGACACACATCACAAATATGAAATATCCATGATTTTTCCTTCAGTAGACCCTCTTTACCACAAACCATTTTCTGGATCACACAAGCTGCAATTCTAGTATTTCCTTTCACTTTATCAGTTTGGGTCTCTTTTTAAACCTCCCTAATCTCTCTAATTTTAAGAGCAATAGACAATATATTGAATATTTCATGACATAGCACAATGGGAAAAGGAAATAATTGAAACTGATGGTTTTAGCATTCAGTTAGTGTTGTGTGTTGGCATGATTTAATTGTCACTCTTAACTTTTGAAGTTTGAACGGGGGCATAATAATGAGGAATGGTGGCATCAGTCTCTACTTATCACTGTATCTGTGCTGTGAGCTCAACTATAATGAATTCAGCAGTTAAAAAACACTAGGAATAGCAACAGAAGATATGGCAGCTGCTGCACTGTAAGTTAGACCTAAAAGATTGTACAACTTGGCACAACAGATAAAAAAGAAGAGCAGTACTTCAGCTGAAAGTCTAAGAAAGCGGCAGACAGGGAATCTGGACGCATATTGAAGAGGTTTATTCCTACTTTAATTTGGAAGATGTGAGAGTACAGATGTGCAGGCAGAATGCACCTCTTTTTCTACATCTTCAGAATATGCATGATGTGATTGGGTTGGATTTGTGTCCATCAGCGCCAGTCAGGAATGAGCGAGCTAGTCTCCCCTCTTGTCAAACCACAAGTGTATTTATACTTTGATAGGGCAAAATGGAGCAAGAGGGGAGGAAAAAAATCTCCTGTCAGCTATTCTTACATAAAATATTAGAATTCTCATTGTTATGAAGACTTGTGCTGAGAAAGCCTAAGCCTCTTGACTTATGAATTTTAAAAGTATCCAAAGAACTGAGAGGGGGGAGCCTTTTTCCCCCACTGACCTTAATCTTAAATAGGTCTCAGAGACAGGTAGAGTGATAAATGGACTAAAGTGATTCCAGTTGAAAAGAATAGGAGCTAAGCCCACTTCTTCAGAGGGCTTGCATAGGCTCTTATCGCTGGCAGGCGACAAACAGCTCCAAACTCCAGGTTCCACAGGAGCGTTTGGGCGCACTGTGCCAGCTGGGCTAATGCATAGATTAGTTTACAAGTTTGGCTCCAATGCCAATTGGATTAAGCCTCATCATGCTGGGGGTATTTCCACATTGTTTGACTGTCTGCGTACGGTCAGCATCAGGCATAGAGCACAACTGTGATGGACTTATGCTAAATCCTTCCTTTTTGTGTGTTTATCTAAACACATTGTGACCGACAATGTCAGCAGGGTCGAGCAGTTTTTATGCACACTGATGTGCTTACTGTGTAGGGCCGGCACCTACAGCCTGCCATCTTCAGTGCTGGGAAGCGATATTAACCTTCTGTTCCTAAGATAGGACCCATTTTTCTTCCTCGGGTCTGTCTTTAATATCAGTGCTCTTGTCAACCCGATCCCCCGGTTCAAAAAAGTCAATATTAAAATATTACTGACAGAGACTGTATCTAATGCCTCTACACTGAGCTATAATCAGAGTTATCACTTTGAACTAGAAAGGCACTTTATTTTCCGAAGCAAAATTGGTTTGGTCTCCTTTAAGACTGAGGTTTATTTGATTAAGACTGGAGCGAAGCATGAGAAATCAAGGAGGGGGACTTCACTGGCATTCCTCAGTAATATTTATACCAATCCCTTGGCTTGTAAATCATTTATGCACTTTCCCACTCACGTTTGACTCCAAATCTCAGAGTCAAGCGCAAATTAGACCTCGTAATAATAAACTAACCTCATGCTTGGGCATTGTCTCTTGTCAGATCAGAGGAAGAGGGTCAAGAGCAACTGGACCTCTAGGGCACCCCAGGGACTACCCCAAAACCCCTAACAGCTCTGCGGTGGGACCGCCACAGAGGCCTTTAATTGTTATTTCAGCACCCCGGCCCCATCTTCACCACTCCTCCCCCACCGCGGTGTCCGGGCAAACAGAATGGTCCTGATAGCTTTGTAATGAGAGGCAGTGTCCGGAGGGAGCAGGCCAGTGACTTCCAAATACATTGCCCTTGTTAGCAATGTTTGGCGCACTGCTCCGTTGTTACAGATGTCGGTAATAGAGCGCTAATAGAGATCCATTACCCTTAGGTTGGGTGTGTGTGTGTGTGTGTGTGTGTGTGTGTGTGTGTGTGTGTGTGTGTGTGTGTGTCTGGGGGAGGGCAAAGAGCCCCATAAGATTACTACACTCGTGGATGACCTCTGCCTCCCTCTAAAACTGATTATTTCATTTGATCAAGCCCAAAGGTGGTGGCGGGTCCGGCACTGGGTTGATGAAGACGGTGATTTGATTATCCTCTGCCGTCGTTTGCGATTCAGGATTATATGTCAGCTTTGTAATGGAAAATATCAGAGAGAGAGGAAGCAGGAAGAGAGTGAACAATAGAATAACAAATTGCATGTTGCCCTCAGGACAGAAGGTAGACAGAAACATTAAATTAATGAGCCCATAAGAACTTTGTCACAGATGAATCATGTAAATACATTGATTTCTCTCCTCTGTAGTCTATTTTCTTCTTTTGCTTTGCTGTTTTTTCCTCACTCCTTGCCAATTTAATGATTTCTTCCCCTATCATTTTTACATTGCAGAGGAAAGGAAAACCTGTTCTGTTTTTCACCGGCGCTGCCTCTCGGTAAACACTCTTCCTTCTTATCTGCACGCTGCCTTCTCCCTAGGCTATGGAGCAGATTTTTCATTTAGCTAAAAGCTCGGTAAGAGGTCTATGAGAATGATAATCCTACCATGGGCCACAGCTGGCGTTTCCGCGGCGCGGATGATTAGTTGGGAACGTTTTGCATTCGACCTGGAGAAATTCTCTCAGTGGGAAGTTAGCATCCGCTTACTGTCTTTTTCGGCGGGGCCCCACACATGGCCCCTCACCCCTCCCTCTCTCTCCACATACACACTCCAGAGGAGGCTTTCATAATGGATGATGAGGAAAAAATCAAGCATTTACCTCCCTCTCTTGCTCCTCTCCAAATACCGTCACTCCTGTCTCTGTGCATGGCACTTAGTGACCTTCGTCAAATATATTTCTAATTGCTTTTGACGGTGAATTGGCACCCTGCTGCTCCAAAGGTTCCCTTTTCGAACATCACAGAGTGATGCAGGATATCCCACTTTACGCAGGTATGGAAAGGGATCCCCTCAGATGGAATTAAGGCGGTGAACGGGAGGAACAGGTCATGAATGCACTTATCTCATTTGTCTGACAGGTTTAAACGTTTATTAAAGGCCTCAGCCCTAATTCCCTCAAGCAGGTGTAAGCTTCCGTTGAGGTGTGAATTATATCCAATCGAGCAGATACGCTCATAATATGATGAACGCGAGCTAAGCTTTTCCAGGTGGAAATTGAATAACTCATGGTTTCTGGGCGTAATCCATCCGTGCATTGTCAAAGACAAATAGAAGGAAAGCATCATTTCCTCTGTGTTCAGCTTCAGCTGCCTTTGTGCATAAACACTTACCACAATAAACTGTATTAGTGGCATTACACGCCTCTCAAATTACACAAATACAATTGCATGAAATCCAAACTCTACAGTTTTGTGTGGAACATGGTCTTGTCTGGGAATGCTTTTATAAAAGCACCTCTTTAATGTTGTTTGGCTCCATTTAGAATCCAATCCCCAAAAACCCAGTCTGCATTGGTGCCATTTAAAGATACAGTGAAAGAACACATGGAGCTTTTTGCTGCCCCTGGTCACATCACAACAGGCCTACATTTGATGGACAATGTTCACCGATGCAACAAACATAAATGGGTATTTGCTTTCCTCCGAGCATCATCTGCCACCTGGCTTTAGTTATGAATACAGCCGTGATTATTCCTGAGAGTATTCATACAAACAGTACAAAATAATTCCCATTCAACTAATAACTTTTCATCAGAACTCAGTCACATGAATAAAGATTTACTTTTCTTTTAAGAAAAGATACACAAAAACCCTTTTCAACATCAATTACAACAACAGAAAAGGTCCCACCCCAATACAAAAAGAGATATATATTAATATATATTATAGCTGCTTGATTATGGCAAAAATAATAATCACAATTATTTTGGACATAATTGAAATCACAGTTATTAACACGAATATTGATTGACTTAGGAAACATCATGCATCTATTTAAATGTTAAAATGTAATGCTTTATTTTTTTTAAAGATAATGCATTATCCAAAATAGCCCATTTAACTTTAACTAAAGAGGAAGACAGAAAAGCTGTGTGTGTGTGTGTGTGTGTGTGTGTGTGTGTGTGTGTGTGGGTGTGTGTGCGCGTGCGCACACAGAGTGGAGTGAAGTGGAGGTGCAGTTACTTAAACCAACGGTGAGGAAAGTATAAATCCGTTAATAGAGACAGGGCAACAGTCTGTTAAAGAGGTGGAATTATGCTTTTGGCTTTTCCCCTCTCCTTTATTGAGTTATATCTCTTTTTTGTGCATGTAACAGGTTTGCAAAGTGAAAAAGCCCAAAGTCCAGCCCAAAGGGAGTTCCCATCTCCCACAGAAAACTCTGCTCTGAACCGTTTGAAAACAGCTCGTTTGTAGTCCAGCCCTTCACTTCCTTTACTTGTGACGTCACAATGAAAACACGTCATAAAGCTTGTCAAGCAGCTAGCGGGGTCAGGCACGCCCTCAAACCAAGCTAGTCTGAGCAGAGGCCCTTTGGCTCGATTCGCCTTTGTTTGGTTTTCCATTGTAGAAATGTTGTACCTGTACCTGCTTCCAGGTACTTTTTTTCGTATCACCTCACCTCCGTCGAGGTTCCAAGCGAGCTGAGGGACACTAAAATGTAACGTGAAAACACGACAGACTGCTGATTGGTCAGAGAGAATATTCACTATTCACTGCATCATCATTGCATGTGCCAGCCAGAGGCCAGCAACAGAAAGTTTTATATTTTACAGTTTTCGTATGTAATTTCATCACTAAATCCACTTCTGAGAAGTTTTGTGGTGAGAAAACAGTTATGTAGATTTCGAATATTGACAGTTTTACAAGATGTGATGGCGGAACAAAAATGTGCTTGAATATTGTCGGAGTTGAGGAGCTCCGCAAGTGGCAACAACGGCAGAGGAAAACACAGCTGGAAGGTTTTCATACCGCTTATGTGTCTTCACGTTCTGAGTAATGTTGAAACGTTTTAACTTAAAAAAGAGAAAGCTGTGTGTGTCGCATTGAACATTACATCGCGGCAGTTGTGTGTGGCGTCACTATAACGAGAAGCTACGCACTATCTCTGGGTACTGCAATGGAAAACGGAGCCGGGCTGAGTAGAGTCGAGTCTATCGATTTGCGCATTGGTAGCATTTTTCGGCAAGGCAGCTTAGATCGTCAGAACACCGGCAACAGTTCAACGTTTAGTCCTGATGGTAAGATGTGGAACAATGATGTTGTGTGGTTGTGGACTTGAGAGTAACTTATACCATCTGCTAGGTTATGGTCGCAGTCTGAAGTGGCTTTGATTTGGATCACACTACCTTGTTTCTTACGACCCGCCCTTCTCTGCTTCTGATTGGCTAGTAGTTCTTACCTGGGAACTGCGCATGTGCAATTCCCAACAAAGATTTTGTACAAGTAAGATGCATCACTCTGTAGTTCAACAGTGGAGCGTACAGCACTCACTAGGGTGAAAAGAAGAGCTGCAGCAATGTGCAGTATGAGAAAAATATGGTGTTTTTTGAAAATTAAACCATGTAAACCTGTTCTGGTACAACCCCTAATTAAGATTTTGAACCTGAAAATGAGCATAATACCACCTCTTTAACATTGTATAAGAATAAATAATATGTAATTTGTAAAGCTATGAGTAGAGAAAAAATTTGCTATGCTAATTTATGCAGTGTAAAATGCCATAGGCTTAAGCTAATATTTGTAACTAGCAAGTTGTAGCAGTTATAACCCTTTACGTCGGCTCGAGCTGAAGTAAACATCACAAACATGAATGAGAGGGAGTTTAGGCTTTTAGGCAAAACAACTATCATTGCGAAACAGCATGCGGCACAATAATCGTTTTAATTTCATCAACTTGTTTTTGTAATCGTTTGAAGCCAAAATCGAAATCATGATTAAACTTTGATTAATTGTACAGCCCATAATATATATGTATGTATATACAGATATTATACAGAAATATGACTATACACATACAGATGAAGCAATCAGCCATTTCCTTCCAGTGACAGGGTTTCCAGAGTCTATAGAACTTGTCCGAATTTGTGATTGACATTATACAGTAATTTCTTTAGAGAGATGATATGTGTGAAAATACCACTTCCCGTGGGGACCTACGGAGAAGACCACTGCAGAAAGGTACACTCTGGCAAGAAATAAAATAATTTTATGTGGATTTGCTGTCCGTATCAAGATTTCAAGATCAAGTGTGGCATAACAGGTAAAACTGTATCCTCCTGGATCAGAGAATGGATGTCTTTTCAGATTGTCTGGATGAGATCACATTACCAAAACAAATGGATGAACGTACGTTTGTGTTTTATATTTATAACAGAGGTTTGAGCTGCCTGGGAACATTTCCTGGAGGTGACACCTGTCAGTCCTATGGAAAAATGTAATAAGTTGTTCATGTATAGAACTTGATTTACATTTCGGAATGATCCCATTGCAAATCTTGATCCAATCCAATCTGGAGAACTCAATATTACCCCCAGATCACGCTCCCATAACAGCTTTGGAGGATCATAAGCTGAAGAATAGTACAGCAGTAGAAGGTAAATCTTGGAGATTGTTGCAATACAACCACAGGAGCCAATGGTGAAATAATAATTAATTACTACAACAACAACAACAACAACAACAACAACAGTATAATGCTTCTGCTGTCTCTCCTTCTCCTGCCTCTTTAAGGTCATAGTCTCCCCTTGGCTCCAAAAAGACATTTCACAAAAATAGAAACAGCATCATTGAAAACTGTTACCCATCATGTGACATTACTTTTATGTAACCATGTGTGCCCTTGCAACAAAACTTGTGCAAATGTGGGAAAGTCATTGTTCGTGCTTGCCTCTAACTCTGTTCAAAAGTTGACTTAATGTCAAGTCTGCGCTAATAGATCATGAGGAAATAATCCCATAAATACAATAATTAGCTGCATAATGGAGGTATGTGTTGAAAAATTGTGATACACAATATTTTTGTTTGTTAAAGGGGGGGGGGGGGGGGGGGGCTTA
>NC_060150.1:17822379-17888556 GCF_021292245.1 Micropterus dolomieu | reverse complement strand
GGGGGGGGGGGGGGGGGGGGGGGGGGTGACTTACATGATACTAATCCAGTTAATGTCCTTTTTGAAAATTTCAGCGAATATCTCCTCACGGTCTGCTAGCTGCTAGTGTGTGCTGAAAATATGGTGTTAGTACTCACCCCTGTCTCTGTAAATAGTAAACAAACAAAGTGAGCCATTCCAGACATGATTTGAGTGTCAAGTAACGTTAAATGACTTACCCATGAACATTTAGTAACAGGAGAGCTGTGAGTATCGCACTCTGAAGTGTGCTGGCTGTGGAACCGTCTCGTCCTCTCTGCATGTTAGCTTCATGTTAGCTTTATGTTAGCTTCATCACAGTAGCTGTAGCAACAGTCTAGAAGTATAAATGGAAGTGTGTCAGCATATGACTGTGGCAAATACATTAGTTTGTTTAGACTGTCTAGACGTGGCCATTAATAGAGATTACTTTTCCTTTAAGTGTGTTGCTCAAGGGCAACGCAGTGACAGAGCAGTTGTTGGCCTTTCACACAGAGACTTGAACAGACATCATGGAAGTGGAAATCAAACCTGCTTAGTCCTTTGTCTTTTAATGCATGTTTGTTCTGTAAAATGTATTCTCAAAACTTCTGGTGGGACTATTTCACATAATTTGACATTTTTCACATAATTTGAATTTTTGGAAAGTCCAGATTAAAATAGTTAAGGGTACTTGATGGCTTATGAAATGTTTGATAATTATTTATTTTATTTAGAAAATCAAACAGTGTACATAGAGGACTAAACAGACCGGAAACAAAGTATTTTTAAACCAGCAAGGGAGGTAATGACCTAGTGCATGTGCTATATATACTTCTCAATTCAAATGACTTGTGACCGTGTAACAAATGTTTAACTAAAGGGAGAAATTCCGAGGAAGTTACTCCAAGACTGAAGCTCCATTGTCATCGCGGGTACAAAAAGAGTGAAAAACATGTTGGATGAATACACTCATGTGACCAGAAGTAATGACAACTGTGACCCATTTGCATGATGATAATTAGCCATCCACAGCCACAGGGCGCTGACCTCCAAGCAGGGATGAAAACAAACCCACAGATTTAAAACTCTCTTTGTCATGTAGGAGAAAATACTGACATCTAAAAAGCTAGGAGACTTGCTCAGACTCTGCATTGTGTAATATGTATAAATATATTTACTATACATATATACAGATGGGGGACAGATTAAAAGGAAGAGCTGGATAAAGAGTGGAGAAACTTATCAAATGCAGATGCTTCCATGCATCAGGGCTCACCGAACCGTTTCGTGAAATTTCGTTACACAAAGTAAAAGGAGCATTAAATAAACCCCTTGATCTGTGAACCCCTAATAAACTTTTGTTCAGATTTATTTAGTGACGTCTGTGACTGTCTCTGATGCTATATGTCCTTTTGTTATCTCTGTCTATGTTTGTTTTTCTTTCTATCTGCTGTACTCAGGTCTGTCCTGATCTCACTGAGATGACCTGATTAAATAAAGGTTGTATATATAAATGAGGAAATATCTTGTGAGGGAATGGGGTTCATCCTTCCAGTAGAAGTCCACAGACTTGGAAGGAGCACTGAAACTGTTCTGGAGGATCGTGGTGGCCTGACTCCGTACTGAGAAACTTCATGTTGGTTTTTCCTTTAATTTGTCACCCATTTGTATATAGATATACTTTGTGCATGAATTGTTTCCAGTGTCTAAGTTGAAACGACTCTTTGTGTGCTTCCACAATGTCGGACCTTGACAAATTTCAAATCATCGTACCAATAAGTTTCCATTAGCTGTAACAAAATCAACCTTAAGGGCCCTTTGTGATCAGATTTAACATCATTGCAAATCAAAACAACATAAGGAGAACAATATTTCTACTTTTTGATTGCGACATCATTTCAGCTCTCCTCCAGGCGAGGTTCGACACGCGACAGAAGATAAAGACTTCTGTCCTGCTCTGATTAATTTTTTAGCTGCAGTTGTGTAATCTGTTTATTCCTCCATCAGATGTAAATGGGTTCTCCATAAAGTCACACGAACTCTGAACTTATCAGATTTTAAATCACTTCACCAGCAGCTCCCATTTACAGTGATGATAGAAACCTTAACAAGCCTGTGTGATCCCTGACTTCAAATGTATAATCGTCAAATGGAAATTCTCTCATAGTAGAGTGAAACAGCAGATTAGAAAAAGTAATTTCATTTTTTCATCTGAACATCTCTTCAAACCTTGAGGCAAAATCTGATATGTGGTTACACAGACCTCAAAACATAGATTTTTGTTCCTGTTGGAAAGATTTAACTACTTAAACGCAAAGACTAAAATTTCTGACTTTTTAAAGGTTTATTGTTTTTTTATGTAGGCAGATTAACTTTTTACTATTTAACATAAGGAACATTATTCTTGACCTAAGCGATGTCATGCTAAATCAAGAAAGCTTTAAAATGGACTTACATCAATTATAACCAAACAAACCTCTAAACAACATGGAAACAACAATGGAAACACAGCTCCTCTAGTTTTGATTCCTGCATCATCTTGAACCTCAAGTTGTGGTGAAAATTTTTGAGTGAGAGGGAGAGGAGAGATGAGATTAGAAACGGAGAACCTGGCGTTGCTGTGGTGAGCTATAAGCGCCCGAGCCCGACTTCCTCTGCCGCTGTCTGCGCTGTAAGTCGTTAGTTGAGTATCGCACCTACCAGGCAGATAGAAAATTCAAACACCGAGTGCCAAGATCTTTATGTGGATTCCCTACTTCCAAATAGCTTAGGATAATTCTCCATCTAAGCTAATACCTGGTGAGGAAGTAAAGCCTGAAGGATGGGATTATTTAATATGGCATTTTTAATGTGTGACATGCTAATCACATCTCAGAACAGGAATACTTCAACCATTTAACTTTCGTCAAGGGAGGAGAGACGTTTTGGGGGGAGTAAGCCTTCAAAAGAGACCCCCTTCCCTCCTTCCACTGCCACCTCATACCGCAGAAACCTGCTGCAAAACCACAATGACAATGACACATTGTTGTGCCTTAGAGAGGGAAAACGAGGGAGGGAGGACGACAGAGACACCTCCAGTGCATGAGTGAGGGACGTTTTTATTCTGACTGTTATGGTGAACGCACACGGCGACGCAGGGAGTCTTTCCTAAGCATTACACATCAATCCCAGGCCTAGACGGCAGACAGAATTACTCTTCTGTGTACCGATAATGATTTCACAATCCTCACATACCAGAGTCTGAATCTCCCGCGGATTTGCGGATAAAGCCGAGTTTTCTCCTGGATTCCAAAGTTTAACAAGGTGAAGTAGACGAGCTCCCATTTGACCACTCTGAGCCGGTGAGGAAAGTTAATGCCCGCTCAAACACTGCTGCACGCTTGACAGGCGCCTTCACAAACAGGAATAGAAGCAGTGTGATTTGACAAGGAGGGAATGGGTGAGGAGGGTTCAGACGCACTCGTCTCTCTATCTCAGTCATCTGTCTGTGATCATTAATGGTTAAACATCTGAAGCGTTGCTATTATATCAGCATGGAAAGTTATTAAAACGCACACACAAGCACACACACACACACACCCTGCCCTCGTGTCTCTCCGTCTTTAAGGATTGTGCTCTGATAGTGGTGAGGAAATCAATGAAGGGCCTGAGAGCAGCCGGTCTGGCAGACTTGACACGCAACAGAGGAAGGTAAATTATTGGAACTTTAATTACTTTGATCCGTCATGCATTGTAGCATTGTGTCAGGGAAGTCAATGCCATGACAGACGCTGAACAAAGGCCAGCGCCGCATTTTCATAACATCTTCACTCCCTTTTCCTAATGCCTGATTAAAGCCGGGGTGTTGAGGACCAAAAGCCCCCAGCCCCCTTTTTTTTCTCTTTTCCTCCCTCTCCTCTGCCTCCATGCACTGATTTAGAAACTCATTTTGAAAGCTCTGTTTACCCAACTCATTACTGAAGTCAGGGATTGAATGCTGGTCTATAATGGGCCTCTGCACCACGGCTTTACAAACAAGCACAATGCACCATGCTATCACCATTATCACATTGTATGACCGTAATGTATCGCGCTGTTTTCCACCCATAAATATAAGTCCATGTTTTCAGCTAAATTAAGAAGGATTTTCCTCCACAATGAAGCCTGTCCTTTTCTGAGTGGCCGCACAAGAAAACAATGACAAAAAATCCACAAAGTAAATGAGCAAGACTGAGAAATTCCTTTTTTTCTCTTTATCATTAAAGGGTGTACAAAATTACTCCTTTTTTCCCTATTTCATGAATATTCTGCCACTTAGCGTTGGGATGAATCTGCAGGATTGTTCTCGGAGCTGATAAATGGCCAGCATGTGTGGTAATTTAGAAGCACACATTAATCTCCAATCCTAGCCTAAGAAGGGAACAAATAGGAAGCAGAAAAAAGGTAATTGATATCCAGCAAATGGGCAGACCCCCTAAAAAAGTTATGCAGATATAACTAAGGAGATCATCTGCGTTATTAATTGCACAAACTGCAATATGTGAGCAGAACAGGAAAGAAAAGTGCTTTGTTTTAATTCTTCATTCATTCTTTAATTGCGATTAAGTAAAACTGTTGTTTTGGGAAACTGAAAGGAATGGCTCAGAGAAATTGTCAGCTGTCATCAAGAAAGGAATGCTGCTCTTGACTGGAGTCTTAATTCATTAGCGGATCAGGGATTTGCTAACTTCAGTCTTAATCATCCACCCAGTGTTCCTTTGATGGTTTATATTTCTGTCTCTGTATGATTTGTATTTTATTGTATTCTGCAGTTGGGGATAATCCTGCACAATGTGACCAAATGGGTTTTGAGACACTCTCTCAGTTGTAGAGGACAGTGAGGACAGTAGCTGTCGCTTCTGCTGTTGTGATGTGTCCACGTAGATGTGCTGCTGCAGACAGGCATTCACTGACACAAGCTAACTGCCACAGACATGCATGTCCATACTCTTTCTGTGAACGTAAACAATATGCAAATGTAATGTGTATGTCTTTTATGTAATTTTTAATAGAAGGTTTTTCTTACTTAACCAGGACCAAACCTTCAACCAACTCAGTGAACAGAGTGATGGAAGGTAACCACTGGTGCATTTACTCAGTTACTTTATTTCAGAGGGGAATGTTGTACCTTTTACTCCACTACATTACAGATTATAATTTTACATACTATATGAAACATGATCAGTTTATAACCTTCACCAGCTGCAACATTTAAAGACTGCTTACATGCTAATGCATCAGTAATACTAATCCTATAATGCAATGTATATATACTGATTAAACACTCTGAAAGGGGCAATTTTTCCTCACAAGTACTTTTGATGCTGAAGTACATTTTGCTGTTAGTACCACCCATATTTTTACGAAAGTAAAATGTGAACGCAGCACTTGTAAAGTTAAGTTTTATCATTGTTTGAAAATGAAAAAAATCTGGGGGTGTGGAGTTATAAAGAAGTGAGTTTTCCAGACCTCTGCAGTCTCTCCTCATCTGCCTCTATCATCGAGAGGCCACATTAGCCGCTACTAGCTAACACACCCGGATCTTTGACCAAACTGTCTGCAAATGAGTTCCATTGTGGGTAATGTAGGCACCAGGTTTTGTCAACTGGAATTAAAAAGACAATATGTCTGTTGGTGCTGCAACCTTTATCTTTTACAATTGTCCATTGTTAATTTGGAAATGTTATCACAGAGTACTCTTAACTCCACAATATATAAAAATAATAAAATAATCTGTGTCCATGAGTTTGTGATTATTACATATTTTTATCAGGCTGTATTCAGTATTTAATAGCACACATGCACATGCAGTAGCACATGGCTGTAGTGTCTTAAATTTCATATTCCAAAAATAAGGCCTTAGTATTAAATTTAATTAAATTTATTAAATTTTGTTTACCAAGGTCTTAATTTTTTGTCGCAGGATTAAATTAAGGCCGTAACGTCATAAATAAATACTTTGTGTGTGAGAGACTTCATAATTTATTCCGTTTGGTGTGACTCTGATGTTATACGGCAGTACAGGTAATGTTCCTGTTTACGTCAGTGTTTAGCTTTATGCTCTGGATTGTGGAGGGTTTGCGGTGCAAGACCTCTGGCATCCAGCCCTGGCATCCGGGCAGTACCGCTGAGGTTAGCACAACAAGTGAGTCAGAGTGCGAGCCAGTCACACTTTGGCGAGCGCTAATGGAACAGTGGAGCTGGAAGACCCTCTGCAGGTTACTGGTCAGTTAATGTTACAACAGCAACGGAGAGGCTGGTTTGTATAAGACGAGGATTGTGTCTGTGTGTCAGCGTTGCGCCGCTGTTGTAGAGTAAAGTTATGTGAATGGAAACATCCAGCTAACGTTAACACACATTAAACTTACATCACCCAAACCAGAGCCCTTATTCCCGCTGCCTTCAAGCCAATACCATATAATACTGTATTTCAAGCCTTTAGATGCAAACACAGAATATAATTAAAAATCACTGAAGCAATTGGCACATTATATTACATTACCTTATCTAGCCAAGGTGTAACTAATTGCAACAACTCATACTACACAATTTGTTGGTATTTTTGATTTCACCCCTTAAGAACTCTTGGTGCACAAATATTGTATTCATTTCATAGTTGTCATTTACACTGGGGATACTGGGGACATGTCTCCAGAACTTTTTTTTAAAGCGTTTGTTAAATATGTTCTGAAAATGGCTTGCAACAAGAAATGTTAAAAAAAACAAATGAAAATACTTTGAGAAAGATTTATTTGCACAATAAGAAAACATGCAATGCAATAGAAGAAACAAATGTACATTGTCCAAAAAAAGTTTCTTAAGCTAAAAAAACAAGTTGCTGAGTAGTGCATTATATTCTTTCTAGTATATTCTTTGAATTGTCACCTGAATAACTTTATATAAATAAAGACAATTCTACCATAAATTGGTGCAGAAAATGTCTCCAGAATGCAGGAAATTAAGTGTGTCCTTGTGATGCAGTGACGTCCTTGTTTCATTTTATCTTGTCAAAGTACAAACAAACCACAAAAAGCTATAGTGTGTTAAATATGAATGTATTATAATAAAATAATTTTATTAAATTCACGTAACTTTGAAAATAATTTTCTCGGGCTTAGAATTCATACAGATTTTCCATTATACAGCCGTGAAGTTGTTATAAAATTTCATCCTAGGTGGTACTAAAAAGGTCTTAAAAAGTCTTAAATTTAACTTGGGGGTACCCTGTTGTAAACATACACATTACTACAAAGACAAGCAGGCTGACATGTAAATCCACAAATGTTCGTTCTTGAAAGCAAAGGAGTTACCTTTCCTGCTGAGAAAGTTTTGAACCCAAACCGCCACTGTAGTGTGAAGTGAACATTAGCTCTCAGTGTAAAACTTCAAATGTTAAGACCCTCAGACAGAGGGGAAAAAATCATACTTCTCCCTTAATTTGTATTGATGGCCCTGGAAGAAACCAGCATGCTTTGCAGTTCTGTAAGGGGGAAGATGTTTAAGTGGAGATTAATTCAAATTTCTGCTTGCTCAGTACTTGTAAAACTAAAGCAATTTATATTACTTCTCTTAACGATCCCCCCTTTCTCTGATTGCGGTAATGTAATCTAATTGTAATTATGATACTATCAGAATCATGCAGACCTTAACATGATTGGAGCTACTCATTGCATTAAAAACTAATTTTTGAATAATGATGAAAGGAGCACTGGAAAATGTGGAAGTATTACATTTTTTCTTTATCTCTGTTTTGTGGATGGATCTTGTTCTCTCCCCTTTCACTCCCCCCCCCACCCTACAGTCATAGTTCTGGTATAAATGACAAGGAGGAGTGGATCCAAAGAGTGGTGGGAGGAGGTGTAGGGGGGAGGCTGGTTGGGAAATGGACCACCCCAATTAAACGTATCAGGCTCATCAGTGGCTGCAGGAAAGCAGCGTACCACTGTGAACAACTTCATGTCGTCCCACGAGGTTTACCTTATCATTCGCATGTGCCTCCTATGCCATGTATCACCCCCACACCCCATTCACCTCAACCAAGAGGGGAGGAGGGAGGAAGAGCTTTTCCTACTGGAATGGTAAGACTGAAGTGAAAGAATTGTGCAAGCCATGGATGCAGCAGTGCTGGTGATACAGGCTCAGTGTCACAGTGACAGTATTGTTGGTTCAATCTGGAGGTCTGAATTTTTGTTTGAATGTGAATAAACAGGTGAGAACTGTCAAGGCTTTTAAGCTGACAAAATGCGTAGAGTTACAGCTTAGGTGATATTAACACATTTCTCTTTTACTTTGGAGGAAAAGGAAGAAGTTAGTAGCAGACTAACTGGAAACTATACTTTCTTAAAACAGTTCCTATTGCAATTTTCTGAGTTTGTGCAGGAGCAGACTTGGAGTTGTGGTCAGTGTAATAAAGGAAGTCTTCTGGAAACTTAATTTTTGCACAAATTGTTTAGCAAAATAGTGACAACAAAAGTTGATGTGGCAGTTTTTCATGTGACTTTGTTGAAAGACCTGCTTTGAGCCACTGTTAATCATTTGTTTTCATTTCAGATCCATCCAAGTTTGCAGTGATGTTTACAAGAAGATTAAACAGTCTTCTCTTCTCCCCCATGGCTTATTTCACTCTGAAGAATAAACATTTAAAAGAAAAGCACAAAATAATGTTTTTATTTGGTCTATTTCACAGTTGCTTCATTAGTTTTAGTGTCATAAATGAAATAGGTTTGGGATCATTGTAAACACAGCAGTTTTTTTTTCATGTGAAAAAATATTTGTTAGAAAATAATGTTTCATTTTATGTTCACATCTTTACAGTGAATACAGTGAATCAAAACACACTCATTTTATATGTCAACTGAGATACAGTAATACTGGTAGTGTTAGCTTTACCTTACAAGCAGTAAATCATTGCAGGACTGGTGCTGATGGCAGTACAGCGACACTTCAGCACCACTAGCACTAAAGGGATAAGGAAGGTGCTGCACCTGCAAGCCGCGTTAACCATAAACTCCAGGGTTAAGGATCATTTTTCAGAATATGACTCTTGTACAATCTCATTTGAGGGGCCGGAAACCAACAAGCCTGTTCACAGCGGTTAAAATGTGGCATACATGAGGGTGAGGTGAGAGAGCAGGAAAGACGGAGGGAAGGACAGATAACCCAGCAGCTTTCACACTGCTGAAGGTAAAGCATTTAATGTATGAAATGAGGTAGTATTGCAGAAGTGGCTAGCCGGGTGGCAGGGGGGTAATGGACACTGAGACTCTGTGAAAGTCTCTAGAGAAGGGCTCCTTTAGTCATGCAGGGGAAGATAATTTACCTGCGTCTTCTTGGTGCTCAAAACAGGTAGAGTCCACAGCTGTGGAACAAATCTGCTGGATATAAACTGGAAAACGGGAAAGGCAGTCATGAACAGAATTCAGATATGGTGTTTTGAAAGACCAGGGAACTTGCACAATACTCAAATGATCATGTAAACTCTCTGTTCAAGGTAGAGACGGTGGGCTTGCATCCAAAAATGGGAGGAAAGCAGTGAAGTCTGAACTGCCACAGCTGGCAGTGTTGCTGGATCAGCTGACTGCTGGGAAACTATTAATGAAGGTCAAGGCATCAGTCGTCCCCATACACAGACCTAATGCATTTGAAACCAAATTTCAAAGTGCTGATAAGCAGTTGTAGAGACTGTTTTCTGACCCCGGGCAGCTTGTGTGCCCTGTAAGACCAGAATCTCTCAAAAATAATCTCTTTTTCAGGGTTCTTTTTTTCTCCAGCAGATGAGCAGTGGTTGTGTTGGGGTTCTTAAGAAATTATACTGGCTTTCCTTATATAACTGTTGCCCAGTGTTGAATAATGATTACAGCAGGTCACTAGTCAATATGGCTTCATCTCTTGTGATACACTGGCTACTTTTTAACTCTTTGTGTCCCTCTACACTCTGAGTATAGTTTCAGTTCAGTTCATATCTTGTGAAAACGAAAGCACTTTGTACGGTGAGTGTGTTAATTTTTGTGTTTCTTTTTTCTGTTGCACAGATACATTGCTGCTTTATAGATTACAGATGACATGTTATGATTATATCATAACAGAGTTAATCTATGATTCATGCCCCTAATGAAATTTGCAAAACATAAATGTATTTTCTTTAAGTGTACAAACAGTTTGTCTCAAAAAAAGGAAGTTAAAAATGAAGTGTACATTTATGTAGAAGAAACTAATTACAATATAAAAAATAACGCTCCATAAAAGAACATGCCAAAAAACAATGAAGGCCATTAAATAAAAATACTCTGATCTGATGCTTTGTGATTTATTTTCCACTAGCTACAAATGTCACCATGTATCACCTGAGTGGCACCTGACTGAAGCAGGCGTTGCATGAAGGCAGTCACAAATCCCTCTGACAGCTATCTTTAACATTGCTGAAGGATATGTGATTCTTCCCCTGTTTACAACCCCTCCCAACCCTGAAAATCCATCTGGGCATGTTTTTTTTCTTTCTCTTAACGCACAGCCACACTCCGTTCATTCAGCCATGGCAAACACGCACAGATCTCTGGCTATTCCCCTTCTCCTGATGCCTTGCTTTGCCTCCTCGGTGCCACCTGGGTGCTCTAGTGGCTCCAAGGCGAAGATGTGCAGGATGTGCGCAAACTGTGTGTGGATGTGTGTGTGTGTGTGTGTGTGTGTGTCAGTTTGTTTGTCTGCTGAGGGCATGAGTCATATTTTCATCAAAACACAGAAAGAGCTGAAGCCGCCCTGTGTTTTATAAGAACATCAAAGGGGGTAAAAAATTGAAACATTTTGAAAACTGTCACCTTATCAGGAAGTGACAGTTTATTGAAGGAAATTCAGTAGTGCAGTTTTTAGAGTCTAGTTGTCATCAAATTTTCTTAGCCCATCAACCACCATAAAATCACCATTATTTTTGAAAAGCAGATCAGTTTAACGCTTTCTGTTTCCCACAGCAGGAAGAAATTGTTCACCAGAGTTTATAGTAAATAAGGTCTGATATAGAATAGTGAATAGAAAGTGAAGAGCACAACTGGGAGAAAATAAAAATGAAGCATAGACCCTCAAAGCTATATAAAAAACAATTTTTTCCCCCGCATTTTATTTTGTTATTAGCACAATGTGCAGTGCAGTTTTGATATTTTTGCTGTCCTGTTTTTGTATGTTTTCATTTATTTTTGGGAAACAAAAACAAATTAATTTTTTTTAAAAAAAGACATAAAATGATAAATAAATATGCATGTTTATGGTATAGGTAAATTGGTATTTTAAAAAAATCGAATTTCCCCTATTTGAAAATATATGCAAAATAACCAGGTAAATTCCAGATAAATAACTTAATAATAAAAACTTATAATAACCTTCATCAGTATGGTAATTAACCATAATTGAAGATATGCCTTTTTCTCTCTATTAAAGGTTTACTTCTTCAACAAACATTAAAAGCATTAAGCATTTTCTTCACACCTTTTTAGCTAAAAGGTTATGTTTATTTCACATTTTCCAGGTAAAAACAACTTAATACTCCATGACTGCTTCTGTAGTTGCTGTCCAATTTAACTCCTGCAGAGCAAAGAAATCAGACCTCTGAATGCATCTGAAAAACAGGCTTTAAAGTGACTTGTCCAAAGGTCCCATTTTGCAGAGATTGGAAGTGCGATATCATGCCTTTAACTTATGGACCTTAACACAATGTCCTGCCATTGTGAAGGAGCTTCCATTTCGTGAATGAGTCTAATTCCGACAGTGGTGCCTGAGCTGTAGGTGTAATTTACTGATGATACCAATCTGACCTCATTGTATTTCCTTAAGTACCCAGGAATTAGTTTCCGAGGAACTGTGCAGGGAGGTTTTATTCAGCGTGGAAGGGTCACAGGAGAGCCAGAGCCTTGATGAGACGGGATGATCAGGTTCTGTCTCTCCTAAGTCTCAAGGGTTTCCTCTCTTCTCAGTATTAAAGACTCCCTGATTGGACTCTGGACACCCTGCAGATGTTACCAGCTGGCAAAAAGGGAAGTCACGTGAGCCCTCATCGTGCCTCACTAGTCGCTTTAAAACTACTAATAAACGTGCACACGATTACAAAGGAGTCTACATACACACAGTTGTTTCATCGTCCACCAAATGGTACAATGATTAAAAGAATCACATCACTTTGCATGAAGAAACAATATTTGCAAAAGTAGAGGGGCTTTGAGGAAACATGTTTGTACTTTCTCTGGGCAGGAAGGCCTGTGATGAAATGAAAACAATTAAAAATGAGTTTGGAGGCCCTGTTTGTCAATTAATTTTGGCAGAGCAGTCAGGAGGCCATGCAGGAGGAGAGGTAGGACTGAAGGAAAAACATCACCGGTCTCTTAGCAACAGCATCCCCCTTTCCCAACCCTCTGCCTCCTCCTGAACATGTCAGAAACCTTTGCCCCCCTCTGGCTCCAGGAGGCGCAGCAAAAGTTTCCCGAGGTGTCTTTTACACCACTGCAGCCTTGTGATTGGCTGAGGGCTTCCACTGGCTGTCAAACACCTCCCTTAAGGGAAACTGGCAGAAGAAAAAAACACAGAAGGGTGGGGGAATCAATTTTAAGCTCACATGCCCCACTGGGTGCCAACGCCACTTCGGGGATACTGAAGGATGCCTGAGTTGACAGGATTTGACTTCCAGAGGTAGAGAGGTGACAAACTCTATCACGGGTAGAGGGCAGCGCAGAGGCCTGGGAGGGCTAACCTGTTCTGGGGATGGCTGACCTGCCATCGTATTGAACCTATCTATCTCTCAACACCACCATAGGTATCACAGGGGAATCTGAAAGCGAAGGGGAGGGGAGGTGAAGAAAGTTCTTACTGAAGAGGGAGACGGTAGCATGATGAGGGGGGGAAAGGGAAAAAAGTGGCAGAATTCAGGGGTGTAAATGATGAATTACTTTTCATCAAGTGAAGGGAAACATACTCCGGAACAATCCAGAAAACGGAGCAGGGAGACTCTGACCTCGTGCTTCAGAGCAGCCAATATCTTCATTCAAGAAGACAACCATGAAATTACACAGAAAATGGGATTGTCATGAGCGGGCCCTTGAAAATCTCAGTGTACAGTCATTATGGCACGAGAAAGAACCTTCATCCACACATCATACCCCGTAAGAGAAGGGAAGCAGGGTGTGTATCCACAGGGACAGCTGCTAGAAATGAGAGGGTCGGGTTTGGTTTAATGAAAAGAATGATTCTGTTTCCCTGATTCTTTCTGCCAAATATTCTATATACAGTATGTCTGTTAGTAAGTTTACATTGAGACACATCCTGTAAACTGCCCTGTCTTTTATTTGTAGACGTCCACATGCGTCCTCGAAGGAGTGTTTACAAATGTTGGCGAGGCGGTGTAATTAAAGGGAGAGGGCTGTGCCTCTCACATATGAAAAATCACACACACGAAAAAAGGTTTCATGAGCAGATGCATGCACGGCGAACACGGCGCCTAATGAGCAATCAAATAATAATTAGGAAAATCAAAGCAGAGTAAAAAGAGCGAGGCTTTGAATAAAAGATGTTCAGGTTAACCTCGAAATTAACTTGGGAAAGGACATTTTAAACATTCATCAAACCTAGTGCTTTCCAGGATGTTGAGATAAGCTCCTTACAGGTGCACTAAGGAAAAAATAGTTGTGACTTTTAAGAGTAAAATGACAGGACAAGATGTTTTGAGACTTTGTTAGTATAGCTGATACATTTCGACTGTGTATGTGCATAATTGTTTGACACATTCATGCTAATGTATAACCATTATTACAAACTATAAAATGACTGTAAAATTTGCACAGGCATAGTTAAAAACCTTTTTAATTGGCTCCTTATGTTGAACCTCATTTACATAACAAATCATTTATTTAAAAAGACCTGAAAGAGTAAATATTAAAAGTTAAAGCAGTATAAGATGCTCTGATGTACAGGTAGCTTCTCTTGGTTTATGATCATCTTTGAAGGTTGAGGTCACTATCCTTCGTGTCAGGGAAGAGTCTGTTTGCTACCACAGATTGTGGTAAACCAAAGTATCCTTACTTTACTTTTTGTCTATAAAATCAGCACATTTTATGAATAAAATATATTGTATGTGTCAGATATGAGCCAGTAAGTGACGTCCACCTGTGCTCTTATGGAGGACTCCTCCCTGTCCACAGTTGCAGAACAAATCTGAAAGCTGTGGCATAAAATCACATTTTCCTTTCTAATTGTATGCATTCATTCCAAGTTTCTGACGGTAAATAAGATAAAATGTTTGAGAGCATTTTCTGGCTTAATGAGATGCAAATATACACATCCTCTATTTCCTGGAATGGCACTCACATTTAAATATAGAGTAGTTAGTAGGGGCAGGTTCAATACAGAATTAAGTCAAATTCATGACTTAATCAATAAATTATATAAATGCACAGAAATTTCCCAAGGGGTCCTTAGAAACACAGCCTGTGGACAGTAGCATATGAACATCACACTGAAGTTATACATCTAGAACAAGAGATGCATTGTTTCCTGCGTGAATGTAATTTTTTATAGAAGCAGGGGGAAAGGGAAAAGTTTCGGAGAATCCTGTTTACGATAGAAAAGTGGAAACTGGGAAGCGTTGGGGGGGGTTGGAGAGGGAGGCTATCTCCAAATTCTTCTGCCTGAATGCCGGCTGTACTCTCAAAGCACAGAATTAACGAGACGAAGAAAAAATAGGACTCAGTGGCGGAGAAGCAATGTGTCCGTGGAAAGTATTTTGAAGGATCTGTAATTTTCAAAGTGCTCTGCATTTAAATGTCCCTTTTATTCCTAAACAGCCTTAAGACACTTTTCAAACTGCTCGATTCACATAATTAGATGGGGCCAACAGATGACTCTCTCACTGTGCCACACAGCCATTAGAAAAGGGGTCATTCTCTTTGCAGAATGGCTACTGTTCTCACTTGTCATTAATTTGCCACTTCAAAGCAGCGAGAGCATGTGACACCGCCGACAAATGAAATAAGTTACACTTATCTCAAACAGCCACCATTACAGCTGCAAACTTTTCAACTCCAATCACACTCTCGCTTTTTAACAGTCTTTTCAAACCGCGCTTATGTCCTCCAGTTTAAGATGGCATGTCAGAAAAAAAGCTGCTCTGAAAATCAAAAACTGGTAACCCTCTCTGTTGAGTCTCCACTGGATGAGGTTTGTCAGTGGGGCATTTCATTTTCTGTCCAGCAGAACTAGAAGAGAAGCAGCCCACCTAAGACCTATAATGTCTCACTCTGGTATTACATATTTCAAATGTGTCAGGTCAACACCTCCTCTGTCTGTAGTTGTTTGATAAAAAAACTTGTCTTCTGAATGTGAGCATTTCAGTAACTGAGGGGTTATTTTTATACTTAATGTCGTTTATTTGAGGTCAAAACATCCAAATGACAAAAGTGAGGGTAATGAGGGGGATTTACACACAAAATTTTATGCATGCAAAACTCTGCCGATCAATAAAGTGCAGTGGCATTCACAATACATTTACTCCTCATTAATATAGTCAGTACAATACATTTTTATCATACTATAAAACTGTACAGTATGAACGGACTTTGTCTTATTATTTTTAGCTAGGACAAAGTACTTTCATGCCATACTTTTCCTCACTTTACTTCATTGTCCCTGCAGGGGAAACTAGCCTCGCAGCAGCCATTAAAAATACAACAGAAGATGTGCTTCAAACAACTTATAAGATGAGCTGAAGCTGCCTAAGAACACTGTTGCTTATTATCATTGATTAAAAATAGTTTATAACCTTGTATTCAGATTATATAACGCAAATGGGACGCACATTTACAGGCGTGAGCAAATCCCATTCTATACAAGCATATATTTACATATTTTAAAGAAAATTGAATGTAAAATATTTTTGCTATACATGTCACTATGATTTATTAACATTTTCATATATATATATCATTCTATTTTTGCAAAATGTTTCAAATAATAGTGAAGTTAATTTTATGTCAATATATTACATTTCCATGTAGAAAGTTTTACTTTGATCACATTCAGGCACAAACATAAAAAGACAATCTTCATCTCAAGTATACACAACAATATGCTCGTACCTTTTACAGAAAATGCATCTGTTTCTTTTCTTTTCCTTGGTGTCTTATTATTTTTTGTAAAATGTGCATTCAGTACAATGCCTCTCTGTCCTGAATAGTAGTTTATCAGTATCCCCTCCCTTTGTCTTTACACATAGCCCTTTGTCAGTGGACCGTTGCACCACCAAGGCCAAAGTTTCAATCCCGCCAAGGTTTCCCTTTTCCTCCCCGGAATGTTTGAAATGCTATCAAAGAGTTGGCGTCTTCATCAAAGAGGTAAACTTTAAAGGGTTCCACCTTTGCAGTTGCCCCCCCCCCCCCCCACACACACACACACACAAACCTCTTCTTCCTTTAATCTGGCAGGGGTTTGGCAGTCGAAGGTAAATAAGTGTGAAATGGGACATGTGTTTTCCATCCTCTCCCTTTGTCGCACATGTTCTCTTCTCTCCATGATTAACATTCCACCTACTCCAGGTCCCCTTTCTTGGCGATCAGTGGGCCTCGCGCAGGTCGGCCTGCCAAAACACTCCCTGGCCACCTGGAATTACAGAGCTTTCAAAGCCTACACTTCCTGTCCATCTGAAATCCATTGAGCCTATCAGAAGCCCCCCCACCTCCCAAGTGTAGGATGACAAGATTCTGGCATATATGTTTATTCTGGAAGACTTTGCTCTTTCTGATCGACTGTTTATTGGTCTTCGTTAGAAAGTGGTGATTATTTGAATAATAAGCCAACAAAGATGAATCCTCCATGAATTCAAAGCTACAGCTCTGATTGGTGCCAGCGGCAACATCTTGAGAACATCATGAGACAGGAAATAAAATAGGGGCAAAAGGATAAACATTTTTTAAATCACCCAGTTTTTGAGTCACATGAAAAAAGTATTTCCCCCCGCTTGTGTGAAATGAGCAGTATTCCTTTGCCGTGTTTTCAGGCACAGGATGGAAGAGCAGACTGCCTGAGATTTCCCTTGCTGTCAGCAGCCGCTAAGTAAGTACAGACCTGCCTTGGGGCCTGAGGTTGGCAGCGGCATGCCAGTTGTTTTGTTTACCTTCCACCCAATGTCCATGAGACCTGCTGTCAGAGGTCTTTGACGTAACAAATGTTCTAATGCTATTGCTACTGGTGCCTGTGTTTATTTATTTATTTCATTGTTTGTTTTGGCATGCCACTCACATTTGAGACTGTCTAAATAACTTCAGACGTCCAAAAAAGCATTTGATGGACATGAACTGTGTTTCATGATGAAAGGCTGTGATTTTTAAATGGCACTGATGAGATTATTACTGCACTTTAGTCCGCTCGGCTGACAGCAAGAGCGCAGCAGTTGGACCCCCCATGCTAAAAGAGTGGTTGGTTTGGCATCTGCTGTCCTCTTTTGACGCATTTACATTTTCAGTGTTTTTAGGGTGTGCTGTGCGTCATCTGATATAAGTGAGGTGATGTAGGGCATGGAGGAAAGTGACTTCGCTCATGTAAAAGTTTTCCAAATCTTTTCCATATGGGGAAAGAACTCGATGGCCGTTTGTGTTGTAGCTTTTTCCTGATAATTGCTTCCAATGCTTGAATGAGAAGTTCTATACCGTTGTCATACTTTACCCTAAAACACAAGAAACTGTCTGAAACTATTTGTTTAATTTACAAAACTGACTTGTCATCCACTGCTTTTTTAAAAACATACCTTAATCTGTAATCATTTTTAGCTATCATCCATTTAGCAAGAACATAATGCCAAATCTCTCACTTTGGAACAAAACAACTCACATGTCCTTGAAAAAGGATTCAGGAGCCGCTCAGGTCATTATTTAAAATCACAGCCATGTTCTCTTCCATTCGTTTGGAAGCGAGCTGCTATTCTACCCTTCCCGAGAGCTTACCTCCATATTTTGAGTCCTTGTACCTTGGCAGGCGGGTCCAACCATATGGCAAAACTAAGTGTCGATTATCAACCAATCTCATATATCACACACACATCCGATAAAGCCGAATATTCATCACTCACGTAGCACGTTGTCCCCCCCCCCCTCTCCGCACTGACTGTTAAGTAACGACAGATGAACAGCCTACCTACAGCTTCACTGATCCAGAAATATCAAATGTGTTTTAGGGCTGTGCCAATAGTCTGTCTTTTTGTCATTGAGTCACAAATGTTACATGCTGGTTGCAGAAGTATTGCGTTTGACACATTTCACATAATGTTCAGTTCATTATTTTGGTCTTTGGGTGTAACAGTACTTTTCAAAAAGATTCCTGCAGTATAATCCTTGATACATTATAAAAAAACAGCAGGAATGAGAGCTGGGATAATGACTCTTTTCTTGATTTTACTGTGACTGTGGGTCTATAAAAATCCTGCTCTTATATTTATATTGAATATGGATGGGGAAAAAAAGTAAAAAGATCAAGAAGAAGAAAAACTAGCATAAAGCCTGTAAAATTATAATTTTCTGGTCAATCAAAGACTTATATCCCTGCTACTGCTACTACCCTAGGGAGTATTCTTATTTCATGAATTGTTTTTCTTAGAAAAACAAATTACTTCATATATATATAATTGTACTAGTGTAGGTAAGAGTAGGTTTTGCTGTTTTCATGTTTCCAAATATAATCTAAAATATGCAACAGCTTCAGCATGTAGATTAGAGCATATATTATCATATGTCATGTCACGATGATCAAAAAGCTTAATGACATAGATATATGATGATTACCTATGTGCCCGTCTTGCCCAGCCATTGTGCTTCAGTTATTAATGCTACACTTAATTAGTCATAATTTTATACAACTAATTTACTCAGGACGCATTAAATAAACATAGATGTCTAATTATAATATTGTGTTAAACTTGTTGGATGGAGCACATGCATGTACACACTCACAAACACACTCACAGACATGCTGTGTTCATTATCAGATGAATACCTTAGCAACTGATACTGCCTAGAGCATAATAGAGTGAGGGTGATTTGCATACTTAAATACTCCTGTACTGTGTACTTTGTGTATGCATTTCTTATATTAACAGTAGAAGTGTAGAATAAGCTGTAATTCCTGGATCATCAAGAAAGTAAGCAATATTATGGAGGTCAAGGGTTAAAGCCACAATACCGTGACAACAGATGTTTGGTTATTTGATTTTTTTTATGCTGAACAAGCTTTGACGTTTTATATTTGTAAGCTTCACTTTCACGTTATTATTTTATTATCATGTATTTATTATCACAGATATATATCATCACAAACAGTAACGTGTTTTTTGATTGTGCCATGCACAGGGATGAAACATTACATCTCACTGACACATACAGAGGCTCCCATCCACCTTGAGTGCGTGTGGTGTTTTGCAGCCTGCAGCAGTCATCAGCAGGCAGCAGCCGGCACGCCGCGGTGCTGGCGAACAGTAGGCCAGTGCATTAATGAAATGTTAATGGCTGAATTAAGAGTGAAATAACCAATCTAGCCTGGACTCGTGCTCAAGTCCATTAGCATCAGTGCGCCATGCTGGGGCAAATGACCACACAACCCACACCCCCCACCACCACCACAACAACCTCCATCCAGGGCAGGGACCATGGGGCTGGGGGCCCATGCAGGTAGATGGCATTGGAGGTTGGGGGGGGAGCAAAGACAGCGCTCCATCTGCCTGACCTCTGCTTGTTGGCTGGGAGAGCATAAACAAATGGTTTACAAATGAAACAGGGTGGGCGACGCACGATTGGGCATCTATCTCTGTAATTGATGAATGACATCAAGGACAATCTCAGCTATTTCCTGCTTTTTGTGTTTTTTTCAGTTGCAATGTTGCTGGTGTCTGGGGCAATGTGATAAAAAAGGACTCTAAGGATGTGGTCACTACTGCAGATTTCTTTGGTCCGAGAGGAATAGTTTACTATTTAGCAGTTCTGTCTTTCATTTTTGTTTACAGTTATGAGCAATTAGTAAACAAAAGTCACATGAGTTTCTTGTATCAAGAGTTTCTTTTTCATCAGACAACATATTTGTAATGTGTCGGACATGTAACATATTTTGTTATTTTGCCAGATTCCAAATAAATCATCTTTCTGATACATTAACTCCGCAGTCTGTCCTAAATGGTAAATGGTCTGTACATGTATAGCACCTTTCTAGTCCTCCGACCACTCAATGCACTTTACACTACGTCACATTCGCCCATTCACACCCATTCATACACTGATGGCAGAGGGTAAGGTGCCAACTGCGCATCAGAACAGAAATGAACATTCACACACACTCACACACCGATTGGGAGCAATTTGGGGTTCAGTATTTTGCAGTCTGGGAGAACAGGAATTAAGAACCACCCATCTTCTGAGCAACTCACTCTACCTCCTGAGCCTCAGCAACCCTGTAGACCAAGTGTTGAGCAAAGTGTAGGAGAAGTGGGAAGAGTCACTGTCTGCAGAGCTGAGGTTATCCTTTTGAAGTTTCCACCTAAAAGTGTATCACCAACTCAGTATTACACAACACAGAATTACATGAGTCTCACCTAAATCACCTAAATCAAAAATTGATCCCCAACTTGACTGATCCAAATTCCTGCAGATGTGTTGCAGTTTCTATTGGAATTACTGTTATTTTCACTATTTGTTTGGATAAAACAAAGTTAGTAGGTCATTGACTAGATGTTTATTAATCTCAGTGATATAAAGGACTTGTGGTTCACTTATCATTTGAAGTCATTATGTATTGTTTTAGTGCCCTTTATCTCTGTAAATCATGTTTCATGTTGCAATTTAGCAAGGAGAGTTTCATGTAAAGTTCAGTGTTTCAGTGAATTAAAAGGACAGTCTAAAATGGGTCCTGAATTAAATATTTGGCTTCGGGGCTTCAAATATATGGTTTCAGTGACAGCAACCTTTGGACTCTGTCTTTTTAAGAATTAACCAAGAGGTCAGTGCTGTCCCCCACCCATCTAAATGAATATAGCTCAAGATCACTCGGGTCTGATCTTGATTTGGATTTTATTTAATTACAAGTATATGAATGCATGTCTTGCTTTGCTGTAATGCTGTTATTCTACATCATGGAAAGTGTAATTGAGACCACACAGGGCATTACGGGGCAGCATTATGGCTGAGGAGCTGAGTGATGTGTCTGTGCTTGACGCGCTGCTCCCTGTTTCTTAATTAGAAACTAAGATCACTGTGTCGGTCCAAGAATCACACTAGCATGTTTCGTTTACATCTAGGGAGGGAGGAGGTGAAGGGGGTGTCATGACTGGCCCTCGAGCTCCCACATAGCAAAGTATGTCAATAATTTGGCTTACAAACATCCACAGATACTTCATGAAAATAATGTGAGGAAGATGCATTAGGCCCCTTAACCTGGTAATGTCCTCTAATTGGGGGAAGCTGTAATTGGTTTAAGCATTAATCAGATTTGAGTTGGTCATGGTTAAGTGTTGTGCGAATGCGAGGTTTCCTGTTGAAGTATGAAAAGAGTTTTTGTTGGAAATAAATGTGTTTGTGCTGCTGGGGGCCTCCGGAGCACATTATGCGATCATGATGACCCTTAGATTCAATGGCCAAATACGCACTTAGTGATTGTAATGCTTGTACGGTGCGCTTTGTGGGAATTTGTCTCTCGAAACATGTTCAGGGAGGGAATTTCATTCTTGTGAGGGGCTGTTCCACCTTATATATTATGCTGGTTTTATTGACATTGCATTTAGTCATTTGAATAATGACTAAATGCGCTGGCAGATTGGAAGATCCGTTACAATAATCTCTTTAAGCTGAATAGGGCGAGCCAAATAACCCCCATTTCTTGTTGTGACATCAAAAGCACACTACATTAGACTGGCAAATTGCTGTACATCTAGTTAGTCTGGGTCAGTTTCCAGGTGCACACTTGTGGTACAAGCTTCACAGTTGACAAAGGGCAGGTTGGAACCTGGCTACAGGGATTTCCACTCATTCAGTCAATTCCCATTAGTGAGGTTGTACACTGATGTTTGGCTATAAGGCTGGATCGCAGTAGGAGTTGGATGGAGTTGAGGTCAGGCCAGTCTTTATGGACCTGAGGTTGTGCATGGAGCATTATCATGTTGAAACAGGAATGAGTGTTTGCTATACTGTTGCAATAAAGTTGGAGTTGGAATTAATTGGCCTTGATCAAACCCTGAAAAACAGCCCAGATCAAAAGCACACAGAGGTATGTGGCAGTATGTACCTTTCCATGTATTTGCTAATTGAAATTAGTTGTATGTGAATCTATTTTCTGGGAGACCCAGTTGAGCCTGCTGATCCTCCAACATCGTTGATACTATGGTTATGAATGACTGAAATTGGTTTACAGCTACATTTTAACCACAGTACTTAGCTGTTAGCTAAATTCTGCCTTGAAAACCAGTGAGATCATTTCAGCCTGCAGAGCACCTCTGCCTCTGAGGAATGTTTGCATAATTGAAACTCTGATGTACAGTGTCGTGTCTTGGCTGGCTGGTGACATACAGTACAGGAGGCTCCTGTGGGGCTCAAACTTGTGAAAGACGTGTCTTTAGCTACAACCCACTCTTCCACTGTTTTAAAATGTTCTTAGAGATTGTCTTAAAGCAAACGTCATTTTGGACAAAGGAGGGATAAGTTTTTTGCATAATGCAGAGAGCATGTAGAAATGAAGGGAGCTTTCACTATTGTTGAAATTCACAGCAGTGACTGCCAGCGATGCACAGTGGTATAATAGATGTGATATCACCGTGGCTTTCAGAAAACAAGACCTGGGGTGGGGTGAGGGAGTCGGAGGGGGAAAAATCATATAGATGGAAAAAAAGGTTGTCACCTTCACCTTGCGTACTTGTCATTCGCCCAGCGTCAGGTCATTAAATTCACATTAGGCCTCTCTGAGGGACCTTCGGATGCTGTCAGTGCACCTACAGCTGTGTGGCAGTAAAAACAATCACAACTTCCTCTTCTCTGCGTTTGGGAAAAACACACACATAAAAGCAGCTATGTGGTACTTTGCATTCTGACACTGGATCATTATGCTCTCCCATGTCTGTTTTTTCCTTTTTCTGGGGTCGATAATGGAGACCTAGGGCACTGGAGAGACGTTGGCCATGTCCATTTGTCCATCCCCTGGAGGACAGAGCTGGATCTGAGTCAAAGTTTTAGATCGCTGCCACTGAGATGGCATTAACTCCCAGTCTCTGGGGTCAGCTGCGTGAATCATTTATTAACAGAAACCTGCGACTGCTGTTTCAAATGTCACATCACGTTAGACCCAGATTATTCACAGCAAAAAAAAAAAAGAGAAGGTAGCTGGGGTGGCACTTTGTTGTATGGTGTGCTTACCTCATGCCACAAAGGGCAAAAAAAAACTTTGAAACTAAGAACCAGCATATTTTAGTTACAGAAGTTTTTATATAGGGTCAACATTACATACATTTAGTACATTTAGTGACCGAGAGGTAAAGAAGATGGAAATCCAGTGACCAATATTTTCAAAACATTTGCCATAACATTTAAAAATTTACTTTGTGTCAATAGACCCTGGAGTGGAGGCATTCTGTGACTGTGGAGGAGCTTTGTCAAGTTTCAGAAAACAACCTGGGTGATGTCATCAGGTTTATCAAAGCTTGAACTCAAAATAGGGCTGGGCAATATGATTGAATTCATTTTCACAATATTACAAAGAATGTTTTTAGATACCAGTATATATCACAATATGGCAAAACCAAGCATTAAAATAACCAAACTGATTAATGGACATTGTTCCACTGTTACTTTAGGCCAAATTATTTGTATGTGTCAAACAACTAGATTTATTGACAGGATGCTTAGTATCAGTAATTTAGAGAACACGAAACAATAACATAATTAGATCATCAATATTATTTTGTTGAATTTTAATAAACACTAAAATTAAATTGAATGGTGTGGAGAACATTAGAACCTAGGAGCATGTTGATTGAAAGACGTAGGTATTTACTGGGCAGTAAGTGTGCAACACAAAGTCTTTCTTGAGTTGCATTGTGGGAACTGTAGGATTCAGAGTTTTTGGAGCCTGACCCATACTAATGAATTATGAATTATGAATTATGACATATCTAGGATCAGGATACAAGTCCTCTTCTGCTTTGATTTGAACAATTTTGGCAATTTTCTCTGTCTGTGAGATTCCTGACTGTAAATACTACATTATTAGACTATTCATGTTAATTACACAAATCTTTACGTCTTGAAACTAGATTATAATCTCATTCATGAAAAATGTATACAGTATAAAGCCATACCAAGCTACTTAGGTTAACATGTTAACCTAGCCTTCAAATTAGCCATACTAGCCTGCAGCTTGTATTTCTCTAATATATTGAGCAGTGTTCCCTTTATGTAATGAGTCTAATCATTGGCTCCGCCCTCTAAGGTCGAAACAATCCAATGAAGTCTTTCATGAAAACAGCTCTGCCTCCAATGTGTTTGTGGAAGTAAATATCTGCCTGCCAGAACACACTGATCATAAATAGTGAAGCCTTGCCTGCCGGTTTTACAGAGAAGCTGAATTCAATTATTTTATATTTTCACAAGCTTCAAAACTGTGAGACAATTACACAGTTATTTAGGGGAAGTGGCTGGGTGGCAATGATGACCTTCGACGTGTTTATCTGGCCACGTCTGACATTGGCCACCCCATTTGCCTGCATATTATTGTTTATGAACAGGAGTCGGGGGGCGTTTATAGGTTGGTGTTGGACGGACAGCTGCTGTGTTTGGCTGTTGACCAGAGGCCTAATAACTACGGCATGAGAGGGACATTACCTGTGAGCAGCCTGTGCCCAACAATAACCATTCAAATGTGAATGGAGTCACTAACAATGATTTGAAATGCTCAAGTCGCTTGAACTTGAGTTTGTACCCTCTGGATATGTCCTGTGTCCTATAGATGGATAAAGGCTTAGATAAAAACATATAGAATAAATAGATTTTCTTTATTATAGTGTCTTTAAATCACAGTTTGCTACAGTGATCTTTAGGAAGGCTCTCGACTCTAAATCTAAACTTTCCCAGAACTGATTGTAACAGCACTGCAGAGTTTTTGACTTCTGCAGGATAATACTCAGTGTTATTACTTTTATTTTCAAACTGTTCTTCTCTCTGCTGCTGGTTGTGTTCAAATGCTCAATGTATTGGTTTATCCCTTTTCTTTTGCTTCTCATTTCTCATCTTTACACATGAGTTGATCGCAGCAGCTCGACCCCCTCCCCACCCCCCCAACAGACAGCTGTGAAAACAGTGTGGAATCTGTGCAACCGGCAGAGAAAATGGCTCGTTGCTCTATCTTCCAATTTTAACCAGATTTTCCAGGGATATTAGAGGAAACAAAAGATGTGACATCCCAGCGTTCCACCATTCAAAGCTCCACCCGATAACTTTGACGCTAGATTCACTCAGAATAAAGGGAGAGGGGAACATTTTGGATGGCTTCCTTACGTTTAAAGTGAGGTGACACTTATCTGGTCCATAAATTTGCATTTGTTATTGCCGTCTTTAGCATGCATAATAAGAAACCTTCTTTAAGATGTGGAGATCCGAAAACTGAAGGGATTGTATGCTTGGCATGATAAGACTCATTCCACATGGCTGGGACAGAAAGAAAAAAGAAACAAAAACTTTTAAGCTTTTGTGTCACTTTCTCTTATGCCCCTATCACAAAAAAGTCATACAATTACCAGCACACAGCATATGCACAAATAAATGCGAGGCATTTGTCATGGTGACATTGATACAGAGGCATACTGATAAAGTTCATAACAGAGAATGACACAGCATGCTTTGTAACCAATAGGATCTCACTGGCAGTAAGAGGAGAGAACATACAGTACAGTTGCTGTGACAATATACAATTAATGGAATATGAGGAGAAGGGGGGAAAAGAAATGGTGTTTGATGCTCAATTTAAAGAGTGTGATGTCATCAATTACTTGCCTTGATGCGTATTTGGAGGAGTGCAAAGAAGACCCCACTCACTTGCAGGTACTTTAATGAGATTCCAAATTACCAGTTTTTACAAGCTGGGAAAGTGAATTTTTTGCGATCACAAGTTGTAGAAGGTGTTGCTTGCCAGTCGAGTCAAATGCTGCAATTAGTGTTGTTGCTGTTGCCATTTAAGGTATTTGTCTAACTTGCCTTGTCTAGTTTATGACAACTAAACAAGTCTTGGCAAATGCATCAATAAACCATAAAGATGATACGCAGTGGATTCTTTCCCCTCTTCATTCAGCCCTTTGCAACTGGATTTGTTAATAAAACCAATGAAAAAAAAATCACATTTCAGGGTGAGCCTAGACATCATTTATGACCAAAAGCATTTATACGGGTATTGAATTGCATTCACAAGATGTGTTTTGTATTGTGAAAGATGTAACCGGACCCCAACAGGTTAATTTTTTAAGAACAGGTGTGTGTGGGTGCGTGACCTTACACAGACCTTGACTCAGTCCCATTAACCTAGGTAACAAGTTGGATAGTGTGTACAGTACCAGTTTATTTTATTTTTTTTACATTAACGTCACCAAGACAAATGCTTGTAAATTTATAGTAGCAGGTGAATAATGTGATTAACTCAATGATTTGCAGTAAACCACAAGCCACTCCACGATAAGAGACCTCCTTAAATCAGCAAGGACTGAAAAAAGTTGTCAAAATACAGTGCTCCCTCCCTGCTGGTGGATGGGCACGGACCTCGTTTTCTTCCAGCCCATGTATAAAACACAATGTGGGAAAAGGTTTGACTGATCTAGCCCATCTAATATGCGGCTTTCTCTTCCTTTTTTTTGCTCATAAGTTGCAAATGGCTTCATTAAAACAAAAGCACGACCATAGGGAGCGCATAAAACATGCTGCTGCTACCTAATATGGTATTTATGACCAAGGCTAAATGTAGAGTGAATTAAACTTTAAAGGATTGCAGTCAGGTAGACTCGCCGACGTTTGTGGAGGAATGTCCATTAACAAGATGAAAGAAGGGGTGTTTGGAAATGTGCTTATGTGTGTGTTGGAGGTTAGCATTAGTCCCCCATGGCTGCTGGTGGATTGTCAGCTACTCAGCTAGACGGCTGGCTGGACTTAGACACCTTACAACCGCATGTGAAATGAAAAATCGACTGACAGTTTCGCCCAAGAGCCCCAGCCTCCTGTATTTACAGAAATAATTAAAATGTAATATCATCAAAAGTGACTTCTCGCACATCCCTCCACCCCTTCTTCACAGATTCTCCTTCTGCTCCTTGCCCTGCTCTCTGTGACAGAAGTTTCATCTGCTGGAGAAAATAAACCAATTAACAGCTGATGTAGTCGAGATGCAGCGAAAGGAGGTTTATGCCGACCGAGGCGTGATGCAGAATGCTTATTAGAGAACAGGTTCAGGTCTAAATAATCACTAGACACGCTTGGAACCAATTTTACATTCATCAGCTTCTGGATTTCCCAGTGGGGAAATACATAGGAGCAAAGGCCTCGTCAGCCACTCTAGATACCTCAGTCTGAACCTGGCCAACCTGCTTTGGGTGATACACAAACAAGCCAGAATCAGGCTACAATAAAGACTAAAACAACCTAAAGTGGATATTTCTAGGTGCTTTGGAGAAGGCTCCGTTAGAGATGAGTTATTATCTGCACAGCCCCAAAATCCTGTGTGCTCTGTTACATCAAGCATTTTGGTAGAAGTCAAAACAAGCATCAACCAGCTGCAGGCTGGTTTGCTGAGTTTCTAACTTTAGTGGCTCTGTTGATGCATGAATGTAATATTTTGTTCAGCAATTCTCTTACTTACAGCAAATCTGTGCTACTGCAGCACTTAAGTGTTAACAGATGGACTCTTTAAAGTCAACATAGTTTCGGTTTCTCTTCAGTACCTCAGTGTTTTTGCTTTGTTTGAACAATTTTTCCTTTTATTTTGAACTTTTTTTGGGAGGCAGGGGGCTATAGTGACAAAATCATTGATACTTAAAGCTGCACCAACTTTGTATATTACAAAACCTCTCAATGTGAGAGCCGTAAACTGCGTAGAGCATGCTTGTGTTTTCCAATCTGGTGGCTCTGTGACCCTTGAATAACACTAAGTAGACAAAATGGATTTGACACATTACAGTGTCTTATTTTTTTTCTTCAGGTTTTGGTTTTGTATTTTAAAATGTTTTGATGTCTTTAAGTTGTTTGAGCTTAGAAGATCTTTAAAATGAAATCACAATAGGCTAGCTGTTTAGTTTTAACTTGGATTTTTCCTGTAGGTTACACTTACACACGCTTTATTAGTGACAGAGTTTGGTGTAGATATGAGAGTTTGAAAACCCAATAATTAAGTAATGTTAGCTGGTCTTTTTGTAGTATTATTAAAAAATACGTGCTGAATTCTGGATCAGGTTTATATTAATGTATGGTGTCTAGTTAGCCTGTGTGATTTGACCATATTGCACAACGCCGTAAGAAAAACGTAATCATGCCCTTGTCATTATAAAAGACAACATCTTTAGGATTCACGTCATCACTTCCTGTGTAGAGATTTCGGGGAAAGTCTACATTATCTCAATGTTAGGCACACTTTGTGGATTAAGTTTATTAGACGGGTGCATTTTTGCAGTATGTAAATTAGTTTCCCAGAGCAGCCTCATGCTGATATTAAATTATTTATGATCTGAACTTCTATTGTATATTTATATTATGTAGTGTCAGGCTGATATAGAGTAAGTCAAAATAAGGTCTAAAGAAACTAAACAAATTATTCTCCTGAAAACATATTCATATATTCTTCTTTATATTAGTGTTTGTTTGCCTTACGGCAATCACCGACTCAAGTTCAAAGTTGACCCAGTTTCGGATTTACCAGTACAGATGTGATCAGTGTAGAAAACCCACTCACTAATGCCAGTGTATGCAGAGATGCTTCTGCAGTTTTGATGTATTTACCCAAAAAATGTATTAGCTGTTAAAAAGTTTCTTACAACTTACTCTGTTTCTTACAATGACCTGTGGAGTAGTTAGTTGAGGGATATGGTTGGATTAATATTTTGTAAAATGGATCTGTCTATGTAAAGGACTGTCTGCATGAATGCATGACCTTGGTTACCACTGCATCATGTAACTCCATTTTGTCCCCTTGCTCTTGTCAGAAGCATCATAATTTATAGATTGAAGTCACATCTTGTGATTTTGCATTTGGGATACACAGGTAAGAGTGTACTTGGCCACAGGGATCATACATCTTAGATAGCTGTGTGGTATGCACAGCTGTAATGGCTTACATCCTTGCTCTCTCTCTCTTTCTCCTCTCTTCCCATGAGGCTCACCCACCTTTTTAACGTTTTAGCTCACAGATGGGCGAAAAAGGTTCCCTTGCTTTCACATGACCTCTGTTGAATGTAAAAATTTGTGACACAAAGTGGCGCAGTTTCATATTTGTTTAGCAGTGACTGGCTCAATGCGCCAGCGTAATGGCACGGCTCTGGTAGCCAGATCACTGGAGGCGGTGCATCAGGGGACAACCTGGGATCACCGTGCTGCTGATTTATGCATGAACCATGTGCTCACTTTGCTGAGACAGACAGAGCCGACGTTCACAGAGGAGACATTCGTACGGGAAGACGTCCTCTTTTTCCTGATTCTGGGGGAACAGGGAACAAGGATGGGTGGAGGTCATCACAAAGAAATTATGTATTCTGATGTTGTTGTATTCATACCAGCTACCTTTCTGTTTGAGCCAGCTGTCATGTGAAAATGAAGAACATACAGAAAACTGAAGGGACAACCTGTTAAAGTTACCGTCCAGATGCAACCACTCAGTCACTTTTTTTTTTGGTGATGATTTTCCAAGACAAACCTTCTAAATTATACAGCTTTTATTCAGAGCACAGACGTATCTCACTTTGCTTTGGAGAAGTTAACAGCCTTATTTGTTAAATCATCAGGAACGTTTGAAAAGAGACCAGTCAGCATGTAAATAAACTGAACATGTAACTGTGTTTTGTTAAACCTGGTGTATGGTTGATATTAAGCCTGATCCCTGAAATGTCTCACTTCTGGCTGCCTGCAATATTGATAATCTAATGAATTATGTTCCTCAACAGTTGGCCTTATTTTCAATGAACAAACACAAAACAATGGAGAACAACAAAACATAAAGGTCAGTTCTTTCCTCTGATACCTGTGACAGGTCTCATACTTAATGTATGAGCTATCCATCCCAGGTGACCATAACATACTATGACATGCGGACTGCATAAACAGATTCCAAAGCACTCAAACCTTACAGCGTTGATACTGAGCATGTGATGTTGTAGGTCATAATTCCATCAACATATCACTTGGTGGTATAGTGGCCAAGTCTGCTCCCTGTCAGGACACTAAACCTCGGGGATCAGAGAAATTGGCCGCACTGTGGTTTAGTCTATCATTTTATGTATTTTTGACTTTATAAATCCTAAATAAATTCACATGTGTAATTGAGGAGCTTGTGTTTTTCTCAACTGGTCATAAATAAAAATGTAGGCTTGTTTTATTACTGTGTCTATGGACATTACATGTTTAAGCAAACATTATAATTTTTTTTTAAATAAATTGTTGTATTTCCTGTCAAGTAAATTTCAGTTGTTTTTTTGATTTTCTTTGATTACACATTGATCACAGATTATACCTTCAGCATATGGTATTGAAATATAATGTAATGATTGTGACAGATGTAGACTGACCTGAATCATATCCCACACAGAATGTATTAACTTCCACCAGGGAGCTTCTTAAACATGTGGTCTCAAACGGTTTCCACAGAGTGCTCTCATCAAAATAGCAAATCTTACAAAAAGATATTTCTTCCCTTACTGTCAGATATGTGAAACTCATCTCTTCTGTGAGTTATTTTTAAAGTAAATGGGCCTACCTCTTACAAAGCAAATCTTGTATTTTTTTTCCAACCATGCTCACTCATAGGGCAATAATTCAAATATAGGAAATCTGTATGGAAATCTAGCCCCTTTGAGCATCCCTATGCCTGTTTATCTTGACAGCGCTCTCCTTAAGCAGGCCGTGTATCCATATTTGAAGGCACCACCGGCTGTGTAGGTAAAGATGGGAATTTGTAGTGACAAGGGGGGACGGCATCAGCACAACAGAGGTACTTAAGGAAGGAGACAACCTCTTCCAGCAAAGGCAAATGAGACCTGTCAGCCGGCAGTTGGTGAAGTAATTATAAAGGGTGCGTTGAATTTCCCTGGGATTCCAGGAGAATGTCATAATGGAGAAAACACTAAGAATTTTATAAGCCAATCTGGGGAAAATAAGAAAAGAAAATCTAACATCTACTGAAGTCTGCCTTTACAAAAGTAACCTTGAAATTTGTTTGCGGAATTTAAGCATCCACTGTCTTGAGTCATTTTGCTACTAGTCCAACAGACTTGCTTATTCAGTGAAACAGTAACAGTCCTAAATTGTCAGTTAAGTTGTTGCACATTGCCTCGGTAATTTGGCAGATAGCACGTGCACCTGCTTGTGTAACCTTTCTCCTTTTCAGTGCTCTGCCAAAAACGAAATGCCAAGTACTAGCATCTGATGCTGTGATCATGGTATTTTAGCGAACCATTACCTTGACAGATAGTGGGATACCTGGTAAGATGATATACTAGATTAATCCCAATGGGGACATGCAGAGTACTTTGGTGAAGGCCATCATTAAAATGTAGCATAACTGGAGATTTGTCATCTTTTTCAATAAGTTATTTTTAAGTCCTCTTGAAGTTGTTGAATTTTCTTTATTTAATGAGAGTGACAGATGTGTGAGTCAGTAATCAGTGCACACTCTACGTGATGGATTTCTCAGAGTTTTTTTTGAATGGATGAAGAATGGAATGTAGATTTTGGTGTAATTTTGCATCATCTATAAGAATCATTAAAACATTTTTGCGTGGCATACTGTTAAAGGAACAAAAATCTCAGTATCTAAGTCTGCAATTGTTTTTGGAGCTGTGATTTATTAGTGGCTATGTTATTCTTATAAAGACAGTAGTCTAGTCAATTTTATTTATATAGCTCAATATCATAAATAACAAATTTGCCTCCAGGGGCCGTAGACCTACAAGTCACATAAGAAAACGCTTCACTGGGAAAAAACATGTAAGAAACCTCAGGAAGAGCAGCCGAGGAGGGATCCGTCTTCCAGGATTAACAGACAGATGCAATAAATGTCATGTGTACAGAAAATACCGACATTATATCACAGTATGAACAATTAGGATGAAAATGACATTTAACACATATGAACAATTAGGATCAAAACGAAGTCAAACAGTCAAACAGACCAGGGCCACACGATCTGCTCTCCACCATGGAGACCTGGAAAGAGGACCATGCAGATTCACAAAAAGCAAAGCTCAAGCACATCATTCTCTCAGACCAGAGAAATGCGACAAGCCCACAGAGGGAGCGAGAGACAAGGACAACATGCACACAAGGGAGAGAGAGAGAATGAGAGAGGCAGAAACATCTTCAGGAGGCACATGCATTTTCATTCTCTGCAGGTGCTGGATGCTGGTTATTTGCACAAAAATCCAAAAAATAAAATACATTTATTCAAAATATTGTAAGTGTAGAATAAAACATTGAGAATGAGAAAGACAACTTGCTGCTCTCTTGCACTACTGGCTATACTATACACAGTGTTTTTCATATTATTAATGTGGTGAGGATCTGCTTTTGCTTTATACCTTCAGAGGTCAGTCTTAAAAACCTGCAATGACGCCTGAATCAAGGAGCTGTTAAATAAATTTTAGTAGTGTGGCTTTCAGTGGCGAGTTTTACTTGCCCTCAATGATCTTAATGCGTTTTAGAGGTGAGTAATCCGGGGGCAAAACACTGAATACTTACTAGATATTACACATCAGAACGTAACATCTTTTATCAGCAGTTTGAATTCCCACTCAAATGTACCTTCTTTAAAAAGGTTAAAAAATTAATTAAAGGAAGCTAGTTGTTTGCCTTGTTGCTAAAATAGACCTCAAGCGTTTTCTTCATTGATTTAGTTATTCTGTAGCTTGATGCGTACTTTGTGTTTATTTACCCTCCAGAAAAATGTATGTATATTTGAGTCTGACAGTTACATTGGTTCAGGTATGCACCACCTCGGGCAGTATCCCTGAGACTGCCTCCAACTCGCTTTGTATCCCCTCGGTGTGCTGTGAAACTTTCCACATTTCCACGTTTCTCTGTTCACCTCCAGACCTCGCAGGCCCAGTCGCCCCTTCTCGGTGCGATCCCTGCGACCCCCCTCACTTCAGAGAAAACAGATGTAAACCTCATCCTCCTTGTCTGTGTCTCTGGGACACACCGAAGCTCACCGCCGACTCTGAGGTCCCTCAGCGACAGCTGTCCTGATTTCGAGTGACATCAGAGTCAGTCTTCAGTCACTCTGATCCTGTCAAGGAGTCGGCTGAGATGAACTGATGGCGGATGGCCTATTTATACCCCTGTCACCTGATCTCTCCGCCCTCCACAGGCTAGGAATATTAAATTGACAGCAGCATATTCTGAAATGTGTGATTGCCCTCGAGCCTGCAGATACTCAGGGTTATTTGCTTTTTATTTTTAACTTACCTTGATAAACACATGGAGGACTCTTCTGCGGCCCGTACTACAAGACACCAACCTCAGGTTGACTGTTTGATCCCTTCCAAAGTCACCTGTGTTAAATATGGATGTTCTTAATGCTCTGTTGATATAAGGATTTCTCAAACTTGATATTTTACATCATAAAATAGTTTTATAACAATTGAAATTCAATTGGAAAATTATTTATTTTGATGGCTGACTGTTAACGACAGTGCTGAATACTCGTCCATCCATTCAGTCAGTTACAACACTCACAGATTCACCAACAGGTTATTCAACTATTCTCAGATTGTTCAATTACTCTTCCTTTATTCATTCTCTCTTCCCTCTTTTCTCACTTCCAGCTGATTATTGAGCTGTTTGGCTGATCTCCTTCTTTCCTTTTCCGCTCCATTTGAGAGATTTTGATGATTCTGTTTATGTCCATTCCTTTTAGAAAATGTCTTGTGTTTCCATTCATTCTTCAATTCATTCACTCACTCCCTCCCTCATTCATTTAGTGACAAGCTACTCAGTGAATTACCAAACTGATGATTCTGTTTGCCCTTCTATCCATCTTTCCTGTTAGCAGATTTCTTCACTCATTCATTCATCACCATGACTGGTGTCCTTCTTCCTTCCTTGCCTCCTAATAAACCCATTCTTTCATTCACCTACCAATACACAACAAGGTAATCAGGGCTGTATGAGTCCTCATTCCCCTTTCCTTCCTTTTCAGAATATTAGTCATGTATTTATTCATCCATCCATCTATTTAACTTTAACAGTGGGTGGTTTACAGGAAGCCCTGCAGCCTTGGATCTTTCCCTCCCAACACACGAGAGGTGCTGACCGACGTTAGACAGATTGGCCGGGCATTGGAGAAACTAAATTGCTGTAATCACATTTACTTGGCCCTTATCTGCATGTTTGACATTTTGTCTCAGCAGCCCGACAACCAAAGTGTAGGTCGAGCTGAACCGCGAGCTGTCAAAACTCGCCGCTCGGCCTGTGCCATGTTAAACACCCAACATCTGGGTCCGCCGTAAACACTCAGCCCCTCATAATCAGCTCCACATGTGGCCACATTCTGGCTACAAGTGGGTCCAGCGCCTGGATGTAAGGGAAACTGTCAGGTCCATCAGAGCGTTTGGCTCGAGTGAAAGGGATACAGCGTCAGTATTACAATACTAGATGAAATATTTGAACTTCAGCTCTCCTTCTATTATAATTAAGGCAGGTTTCAAACAGGCCCCCTACTTTTGATCTCCACGCCATCTTGATACCGAGCTTAAGATGGGACATTTATTTAATAACAGCTGCACCGCAAAACTCCAGCAGCTGGCAGTTAAAAGAAAACCCCTCCCTTGGATACTGTTACCCTCCTAGATATCATCAATCTGTGATTTCAATGCATTCCAGGAGCTATTCTGTGATGAAGTGGTTTAACTTACATTTCTAGTGAACCCATTTTCCCTCAGACTGCCTTTTCTAATTGTAGTTCAGTTAGTTTTACTACATTACATTCCCTAGAATAACTTTTGACAGCCTCAAAAGATGGGGTGTGACCCTGTTGCTTAGCTACAGCTAACTAGCCAAGTCGTTCATGAATTTTGGCTGCAAAATCTGCAATAGTTAAAGCACTTCATACTCAAAGCCCAGTCTTTGTTGTGGCTGCATTGGATTCTGGTCTACAGTATTTCCTGCTCCTCTGGGTGCAGAGCCAGAGCTCCCCACCTCCCCTATAGTAGTTTTTTTTTGGTGAAAAGGCAGTTAACAGATGTTCTTTGTCTTTTAGTCTCAGGGACACCAACATTTACTGATATGCTTTCGTTTTTTTTGTCTCCATTGAAGCTGCTGGAATAAGAGAAACAATTGTTTACAAGCCAGTTATAAAAGTCAAGTTACCAAATAACTTGATGGGGCTTGATATTAAATATATATGGAAAGCCAAAGACAAAGGTTTAGAGTGGATTCTCTCTTTTAAAATGACAGCCTGCAGTCTGTATTGAATTATAATTAGATTATCTCATCTTAAAAAGATTTGACTATCTTAATCATTCTGCTGAAATGAGTGCTAACTTTTAATACAATTTGTTTTGTAAAATGTCATTCACAACATTATTTTATGTGGTTTAAACAACTTAAACACTGTGGTTTAACACATTTTGTAGTTTCTCAGTTGTTGTTGTTGCAGCTACTATTTTCTCATTTTTTTCTCCCATGTGCTGTTTGAAAAGTGCTAAATAAAAGTAGTATAAATAAAGTTGACTAATTTAATATAAAGTATTGAACATTGTGTTTTAGGGGTAAGGAAAACAAACGCTATTTGTGATAATGAATTGTTGTCTCATCTTGATGACTTCTACATGCGTTATAGTAGGTAATTTTAGAGTTTTGACAGAATGACACATTTACTGTGAAGCCTGCCTGAAGGTCAAAAGAGTGCACACTACTTTTTCAAATGAAGTCTCTCAAATACACCAAATTAACTTGGTATATACCTGAACTCGGCTGCTTAGTATGCATGCAACTTCCAACAACTCCTCTGAGTCTGCGAACCCCCCTCAGGTTTGGGGCAGATGTTCTCAATACGAAGATCAATGAGGGGTTCATTTCACTGTCTTTGTTCCCTTCTGTTCGCTGCAACACCCGTGCTACATGCAATAATTCAAGAAAGTAACACAAATGGCGTGTACAAGGCCATGTGGTGCCCCCGATGCATGATACTGACAAAAAGACAATAGTCTAGAGAGCAAGAGATAGTGAAGTAAAGAGAGACGTGAAAAAGATGACTTCTGTTAAACAATGTGTTACCTCTTCAGCTTCCAAGCGCATCCACATCCATTACAGTACGTGTATCTGCTTATTGAAGATAAAAATAAGAACATATGAAAAAATGCACGTTTTAATGCTGTTTTTATAGCATTTAATAAACCTTTTATGAATTTAAGGTGTTATCAGTATATTTATCTGATGTCCAGTCTGTAACATTTTTTTCTACAAATTTTTGTTCCATTGTTTGTTTCATCCTTCTTAATCTCAGCCTAAGTTTCACCCTAACCCTAAAACTAAGTCTTAACCCTTGAATTGACCTTTGAAGAAGTGAGGATTGTCTGAAATGTCCGCAGTTTGCAAAAAAATCTTCACTCTTAAAATATAATCAGTCCTCACAAAGTCACAGCACAGGACACACACACACACACACACACACCTCCACTCACACAGATACCCGATGCTTTGATTCTACTTGGCACTGGACCAAGAGCACACAGAGGAAAAAAATAGACACAAGTGACACAATGAGCTTATCTTGCCTGTCACCTGAAATTTATGTCTGAAACGTATCACAATTTGCTCCATAATCTGCCATCTTACATCAGGTAAAATGCCTCTGGTGAAGGCCTCTTCTGATCTTTAAACATCCACAGTGTGCAGTGTGTTAAATTTAGATCAAAGCTGTTCTGAGCAAGGCTTTTTGTGTAAAATCACAATAGGAACTCTACAGAGAAAAAATCTCACTGTTGATAGACAAGACATAAGTTGTTTGTTTAAATTAAATGGATGGATTATCCCTCTCTGTTCTGAATCAGCTGATGATGAGCTATACTGCTTCTGCTCTACTGCAGCCTCCAACGTTTTATACTGTGACTCATACATTTCTACTTAACCTTTCTTGTTTAAGTTATCTGTTGTGTTGTGTTTGACCCTGTCTTTGTTCTTATCTCTGTCCTTGTTTTGTTTGTGCTACTGTTATTATTTGCTGTTATAACATCCCAGTTTCCACACAAGGCTCATTTAAAGTTTTATCTTATCTGATGAAAGATGTGTTACCACATCGACATGCTCTGAAGCTCTGTGCATCAGCGCCTGTCGACCTAGGTGTGTGCATGTGTGGATGTGTGTGTTAGGGCTCCTCTCTCAGCACCAAAACTATACATCATCCCCGGTGACGACATCTCTGAGGCTTGAGCCGGCCCTTCGGGGTCAATCTCTTAAATGAGATTTCAGCACCACTGACCCGTGCTGTGGTCCTCTCACCTTTTGCCAGGAGAACAGGAATGAACTTTGACCCCTGGATCTGTGGACAGCCACCGTCTTCTTCCAAGTGGTGACCACTCAACTGCAGCCGACCATGCATAAGCCAGAAAGACAGAGTGAAGAGGTGAGGACTTGGTTTTGTGGAAGCCCACAGAGGTGTGAAATGAAGAGTTGACTTCCAAAAAGAGACACCCTCGCTTACAAAAGGTGTCTTAATTGTTAGTTCAGTGACAAAAAAATATATATATAGTGAATACATCTATTGGAGTTAACTAAAGAAACTAAAGTAACATAAATTAAACTAAAAACTAGAATTGGACAGGATCCTATGATATTTTAAAGGCCCTGAATAAAGAACTTGATTGAACTCGATGACTCATGAATGACTGGATGGGTAGTATATAGAGAAGATGTACTTCCTTAAAAGGTACAGAAAGACTTTTTGTATAAAAAACTATTGTTACATTTATAAAAGCATGTGATGGTTGTTATTATGAAGTTATTAAGCATGTTGTTGGATTTCTTTTACATCCCTTACTTGACCTGACTTTTTACTGCATGACGGGGGACATGAAATCCAAGTCAAAATCTGATTAAACTAATCTTTAACTTTACGAGAAATGTGCATATTTTACTGTAAAAATCTGCAGAAACGATGAGCCTGAAATGTTCACATTGAGCGCTGCTTATGCGATGGAAGTATACACACAAATGGACATCCATGTTTACAATTTAGTTATATCTTATGGGAATTCACAGTGAAGTCAAGTGCCACCATTTGTTTCTATTTGTTTGTGTTGAATTTAATGTATAGTAACACTGTTAAGTTCAAATCTATTTACAGTATGTTACAGTGCGTTAGATATGCTAAGGCTCCAAGGTGGATAATGCAGAGGAACATACAGTATTTCCCAGAGGCTGGCCTTAGCCTACATTCTGTACTATATGCATGCGAGTACAACAGCTGCAAACACACACACACACACACACACACACACACACACACACACACACACACACACACACACACACACACACACCATATAGAATGGCCTAATGTGCATATGTACAGTGTTTCTTTCTTCCTGACATCTTGCAAGTGCTGTATGTATGTCATTAATTGAGTCTCCAGCTCCCTGGAGTGGTTAGCTCTACTTGCACTGGGAAGATAGAGGGGGAGATGCTCTTTGTGTGTGTTTCAGTGTGTGCTGTTCATAGACGCACACACATAAGCCCTGATCGCCTGATGATTATGCTTGATCAGTGTCAAACACAAACTACTGCAACGGGTGCTTTGAAAAGGAATATATTGTGTACTCAGGCTTTTTCAGACCCTTAGTGTTGTTTTTACAGAGGCCTGTGATTTATCCAATTCACCCAGATCTGAAAAATATAATCATTTTGGGTTTTTTCTTTGGTGATACAAGCAACACAGACTCCATTCGTCCTAATTTTTAAGAAACAAGAAAAGAAAAAAAATCAAAGTACAAGGAGAAAAAACAACACCTCTAGTGTTTTATTCAGTGAGAAATGATCAAATCAAATTTTGTTTGCAGAGATGTTCTAGGCATACAATAAAGCATGCACAATCACAGCACATATACCACCTGGGAAACATAAGCTGATAAGACCAGACTGGGAGTCAATACCTCGTTATAGAGCAATAAAAACTGGTGCAAAATTTTAATGTACTAGAATGTTCACAAGTAGCTACATTGGTTAATTTGTCAATTACGTCATAAAATAACACTTTTACTTTTAAGATTAGGTACTATATAGCTCAGCTGCACACTGGAGCAGAACATTTCTGAGAGGTGGAAGAAATTGTATTGGTTCAGTTAAGTGTCAATGGGTGGAGCTTTGCTAACTGGTAAACCTGAACAGCAAAGAAGGAACTCTGGTCAGAATTCATCCATACATTCGTCTGTTTTCAGCTGCTCTGAGTCACAGTGACAGCAGGCTAAGTTTGGCGCCTTCTCCCCCATCACTGTTTTCTAGATGCTATTGAGGGATTTCTGGGCATTCCCAAGCCAGATGGGATATGATGTAATTCATCCACTGTGTCATGGGTCCCTTCACAGTTGGACTTGCCCCAAATACCCCCACAGGGAGGCATCCAGGAGGCAACCTGATCAAATGCTGAACCACCTCAACTGGCAAATTGTTGAACTAATCTGCCTGTTGATCTAATGTTCCATCTTTCCCTCTGTCATGCACAGAACCCCAAGATGCTTTGGGGGGCAACTGAATTTCCTTCAGAAAGGGAGTACAATGACCCTACACTTGCTGACTACAACCACATCACAAAACATCACCAGTGTGCAATCTGAGGAAGCTGAAGCAGCAGGAGAATTATCATCAGCAAACAGCAGAGATGTAGTATGTTCAAAGTATACCTTCACTTTCATGATTTTGAAAGGTAAGCAAGCTAAATAACTAACTTATTGTAAAATAATTTCTTTGCTCAACCTAGAGAGTTTTTTCTCCAATAATCAGATAAATTCAATAAAATTTCCTAAGTCTCTGATAAATAAATGCATAAAAAGGTTGAAACTCCAAATTGCAGCTTAAACTACAAAACGTGGAGTATAAGAAGAATGTCGGGAATGACATGTGCTTTCTTCATTGACGGGTGTTTTTAGGTTTGTTTAAGAGAAGGAAAAGAGACAAAATGAGTTTTATTTGTTTTGGAGGAAAATTCAAGCCAGGCAGGGCCCAATCAGGGAGGGTTTCTCGTGGTGGGGTGGCCCTCAGCGCTGAGCTGAATGTGATAGGGGTAAATATTTGTATCTCAGCGGTGGACGAACAGCACTGAGGTCAGTCGTCTGGAATCCCCTGGTTGTTTAGAAACCACTGTTGTTACAGTTGGGCTTTTTTGGGTATTAAAAGGAGCCATGAGAGAGACAGAGGGAGAGTGCTTGACTCCCTGAGGGAGAAAACTGAGCACTAACACTAAAACAAAGGAAGAGAGAGGAAGAGAAGTGTGAATTTTGGGGAGAGAAATACTTGTCTGCTAGATACCAGAGAAACCTCTGCAATGGCTTCATGATATACTGAGTGTCATTTATCATACTGAAAATGAAATAAAACAAAATATCATGATAATTTTCCTCTCGTTAAAAACTAATTCAGCAATGTTCATATGACATAAACTGAGGTCTGGCAAGCATCACTTTCTGTCTGTCCATTCACACTGGCATATACATAGCTGCAAACTCTCACCACTGTGAATGAAAAATATGGCACTCTTGATTTTTGAAATGTTGCTGTTTAACTGAGCTTCAGTAAAATCACCTTGTCCCAAGTAAGCTTATTTACTTGAGCTTTGTTTGGCCCATCACAAAGCCTGTTCTCAGAAGTGTCACCTTTGTCATCCCACTGGAGTTCCAGGGCTACATGTAGTATACAGTAAGAAAACGTACATATGAATAAACAAAAATGCACATACACAAGTGTACTCCATCATTTAAAACCTTAATATTTACATTAAGTCTTATGCTGCTCCTGTCCCTGAAAAAATGTTGTATTTAAATTTAGTGGGGAGTTTAACAGTAACATGATGGTCTACATGCTGTTCCTACCCTGACAAGAGTAAAATTCATGAGGAAATGCTTTTATGACCATAAGGACAGCCAAGGCTGAGACCTACGAAGGAAATCACCTTTACTGACTCTCCCCTGCTTGTAGAGAATGCAGCTGTAGCCGGGGCCGTTTGATGAAAACGAATCAGTGCGACTAGCTCTGCCTTGTAGGGATAGAGAAGTGAGCAACATTAGCCGGGGTGTCATGTTTGATTGGGGTTTATTAGCGCCGCCTGTATTGTTCCTGTTCGTCAACAGACTCCCAGGTAATGTGGTGATAATCGTTGCGGAAGCCTCCATCTGCTCATTTAGAGGAGGGGGGTGGGGAGCTGCCCTCGTTTCAAACCCATTTTCCTAGGTGCTGATGGTAGGCCGCGGGGTTGAGGGGGTGGATGTTGGGGGGGAGGGAGTAGTGTAGAGCCCTGTTTCATTTACCCAGGAGTGTCTAACGCACTCAGCAACCAGGTTGTCTCTGCTTGTACCGGCTAATGGTTCAAACCCAGCTGGCTTCAATTGGGAGCCGGGCTCTTGAGTAATACATTTTGCACTTTGGCTCGCTACCAAGTTTACAGCATTTCGGTTCTGCATGCTACACTGAGTTTATCGCTCAGGTGTTTGGAGTGAACGCCATAAAATCCATAAACAACCCGGTCGTTGCTGCTCCAGGTTGTCATTAGAGGCATTGGGGTCAAGGTGCTGCAAATCGAGGAGAGGGTCTGGAGCCAGCCAGTGGTGAAGGGCCGTCTCTACGGCCTGACCGTTTGTGAGAGGCAATTCTCCGCGCTTGTAATTACACGTCTTTAATTGATAACGCGGAAAAACTGCATTGATTTGGTGTCAGCTGAAGGAACGCGGCGGCCTGGCCTCTAATTACTTCTCAGTTCTGCAATGTCTGCTTCGGTTTCTGCCGTTGCATCTGCAGCTAAGATGCAGCTGATGTGATCACACCTGAGCAGTTTGTTCCTCTGTCCACTGCATTTACCTGACTGCAATAAAAAAAACAAAAAACAGTAACATGCAGTTGCATGTTGGAGATTTACAGCAGTTATACAGTGGGTACGGAAAGTATTCAGACCCCTTTAAATTTTTCACTCTTTGTTTCATTGCAGCTATTTTCCAAAAATCAAAAAAGTTAATTTTATTTCTCATTAATGTACACCCAGCACCCCATCTTGACAGAAAAACCCCTCAGAAATGTTGAAATATTTGCAAATTTATTAAAAAAGAAAAATTCAGACCCTTTGCTCAGTATTGAGTAGAAGCACCCTTTTGAGCTAGTACAGCCATGAGTCTTCTTGGGAATGATGCAACAAGTTTTTCACACCTGGATTTGGGGATCCTCTGCCATTCTTCCTTGCAGATTCTCTCCAGTTCCGTCAAGTTGGATGGTGAACGTTGGTAGACAGCCATTTTCAGGTCTCTCCAGAGATGCTCAATTGGGTTTAGGTCAGGGCTCTGGCTGGGTGCTTAGGGTCATTGTCTTGTTGGAAGGTGAACCTTCGGCGCAGTCTGAGGTCCTGAGCACTCTGGATGAGGTTTTCTTCAATTGCAACCAGTCATCCTGTCCCTGCAGCTGAAAATCACCCCCATAGCATGATGCTGCCACCACCATGTTTCACTGTTGGGATTGTATTGGTCAGGTGATGAGCAGTGCCCGGTTTTCTCCACACATACCGCTTAGAATTAACACCAACAAGTTCAATCTTGGTCTCATCAGACCAGAGAATCTTATTTCTCATAGTCTGGGAGTCCTTCATGTGTTTTTTGGCAAACTCTATGCGGGCTTTCATATGTCTTGCACTGAGAGAGGCTTCTGTCGGGCCATTCTGCCATAAAGCCCCGACTGGTGGAGGGCTGCAGTGATAGTTGACTTTGTGGAACTTTCTTCCATCCCTACTGCATCTCTGGAACTCAGCCACAGTGATCTTTGGGTTCTTCTTTACCTCTCTCACCAAGGCTCTTCTCCCACGATAGCTCAGTTTGGCCGGACGGCCAGCTCTAGGAAGGGTTCTGGTCGTCCCAAACTTCTTCCATTTGAGGATTATGGAGGCCACTGTGCTCTTAGGAACCTTGAGTGCTGCAGAAATTGTTTTGTAACCTTGGCCAGATCTGTGCCTTGCCACAATTCTGTCTCTGAGCTCTTTAGGCAGTTCCTTCAACCTCATGATTCTCATTTGCTCTGACATGCACTGTGACCTGTAAGGTCTTATATAGACAGGTGTGTGCCTTTCCTAATCAAGTCCAATCAGTTCAATTACACACAGCAGGACTCCAATGAAGGAGTAGAACCATCTCAAGGAGGATCAGAAGAAATGTACAGCATGTGAGTTAAATATGAGTGTCACAGCAAAGGGTCTGAATACTTATGACCATGTGATATTTCAGTTTATCTTTTTTAATAAATTTGCAAATATTTCAACATTTCTGTTTTTTTCTGTCAAGATGGGGTGCTGAGTGTACATTAATGAGAAATAAAATGAACTTTTTTGATTTTTGGAAAATGGCTGCAATGAAACAAAGAGTGAAAAATTTAAAGGGGTCTGAATACTTTCCGTACCCACTGTAGGTGCCTTAATCAGTGGGAGCCAAAAATCCTGTTTGAAAGCATCTGCCTTGCTGAAGTGTCCTTGAGCAAAATGCTGATTTCCTTCCAGGTCCAGGGGGTTGCTGTTTTTTTTTTAGCAACTGAGCACTCTGTGGAGGACTTGAAGAGGAAACGAGGTTTTCGTACACAAATCAATACCATATCATTGTGTTATTATTTAAGAAGATTTGGCAGGGAGGTAGATGCATACCTAATGAATATCTCATTTTCATTTTGACAGATCAAATAAAATTTTGCATTACATTTTTGGCTCACTTTCTTAAAAAATACTATAGAAAAATGTACCTAAAACAGATGATGGGGCTTCATGTTGCAAAAAGAGGTACAACAATGGCAACTTGCCCTGAGAAAGGCGGTAGTTTGGAAAAGTAAAATGTATTAAATTATTTATGCTTACCTGACTCTTTCTATTTCCAATTAGATAACAAATACGATTTGATATATACATTTCTGCAAAGTTGTACTAGAAAATTGTATCCAAATGAAAACAGCAGAGCCTTTGGAGCTAGTTTGACCCCGTTTCGTCAAAGTCGTTTAGTGTGGCCAAGTTCAGTGGTGTGTTGACTCCAGACAGAGGGATGTGAAAAGAAATAAAACAAACAAACAGATGAAAAGAACGGGAAGTTGACCAGACTTCATGGCCCGTTGGTCCCCATCTCCCCACTTTTCTTGTCAGCCTTTTAGTCAAGCTATCACTGTAAATTTCCTCTTAGGCTAAATCAAGGCAAGAGGAACTGAAAGCTTGTTACCCGATTGTGCATAATTCCACTAATTTTTGGATGTGTATGAGAGTGCTGTTGCTGAGGTGATGACAGAGCAGAACCAACTGGCTTTATGTGGGACTTCCTGAACAGCTAAATGGTTTTAGGTGGAGGACAACCAGAGTTCTTTTTTTTTGGAAAGCTTTTAATATCCTGGGAAATCCAGCTGAGCAATCCTTGCTTTTTTTCAGCAATGTTCTGTGTCCTGCTCATGTGTAACATTATTCAGAGTAGGTCAATTTTTAGTTTGGGGATTAGAATTAGTAACTTTCTAGTGTCAAGTAAAATCTCAGGGAATTTGCCAGACAGTCTTGGCTACAAAGACTAAGAAGTCCTCTGTATGGACACAGTATTTACATATTGACCAGGGCAGACCTGTCAGCCTCAGTTTTTGACCAAATGAGAAACCTTATCTCTAGGACTGCATTGTGTCTCCTTGGCAACATAACCCAACAACTTCTCCGACATCACCTTTAGGGGATTTTAGGATTTTAAATCTAAATTAAGTGAAGATCTTACTAGAAAAGACAAAATACTGCAATGTATATTAGATGTTTTTGTTTGCACATGTAGTCAACAAAAATGTGCCCGTAAAAAGACACAGTATATATAAGCCTTTATTTGTGTTTCTTTTCTTGTCGTGTATTTGTACTAAATTAATGTTGTGCTTGTGTGTATTTCTATGCCACTTACAGTATTTGTTTCTCAGTGTCTGCATTTGTGTAATCATGCTAATAGAGAGTTCCTGTCTGTACTTGACACAAACAACGACACTTAAAAGCAATTTAATGTGGTTTTAATTAGATTTTAATTGCATTACCTGATCTTAACAGACTGAGAGGGAAGCAGGATGCTGCTTTAATGTTCTTGTTGTTATCCCCCCCCCTCACATCTTTTAAATTCTAAAAGATGTGAAAAAACAACCCTGTCTGTCTTCGGCAGAGAGTTATCATTCATGTAAGAGCAGGGACAAGCCATTTCTCTTTAAGGCCCCCCTCCCTAAAAACCCACTTTCTTCTGATTGGCCAACGTCTGTAAAGCCAGCTGAGGTTCTTGTGAGTAGATGTAACCAGGTCTCTTTGTATACCCAGTGCTGTGAGTGTGTTTCCGTGGGCCGGTGCAGGTACCAGATATGCTTGGCCTGGCAGGTCTGCTTCAGGATACTTGACAAAACCAAAGTTTTATAACTTTGTTCACTGATTTTGATGAAACGGAATCATATTTTAGTAAGTTTTTTGAAGGACAGGAAGCTTTAAAGTAACAGCTAACTGCTACTATCTGTAACGTTAGCTGCCGTTAGCTCATTTAGCTTTGAAGCTAGTGGCCCTATTAGCTTACCCTTAGCTTACAGCAGCTACCGTTAGCAGCAGATAGCGGCTACTGTAGGACCAAGTAAAGCTATCCTAGTAAATCTATCCATCAAGAGACTAACTTTCCTCCATAGCTGAAAAACTTTAAGTGAGGCATACTGAATAACCTTCAAAATTTGAAGAGTAGTCCTGAGCAGAGAAGTCACTCATAGTCAGACCCATGTGCACACTTCATTTTAGCGCTGTGCCAGCACTGGAGAAAAAGCTATGAGAAGAGTGGTCGAATACTGTGGCAGACTGAGCTGGTGGTCGGCCTGTATTTTGTGGATGTGCAGGGATTGTTTTTACATACATTTACCTCATTTGAAATTTTGGCCATGTTTAGCATGAACATCTGACAATTTAACATTATATATAGAAATGTATAAATAATACACAAAATAGGTCCCCTTTAAGAGTGTGAAAGTGAAAGTGTGTGTGTGTGAGGAAGCATGCATGTTTTAAAGCAAATTAGCATTTTTGTGTGTGTGTAAGGGAAAACTACAGTAAAAAGTAAGTACAACTTAAGGAAGGAGAGGGGAAGAGTGTGTCTTTCCCAGTGTGTGTGAGAGAGTGAGAGAGACAGCCTAAGTGTGTGTGTGTGTGTGTGTGTGTGTGTGTGTGATCTCTCAGCCTGTAGATGGAGCTGCGCTCTACACTTCTCTCTCTCTCTCTCTCTCATCCTCCATCTGCACACAATGAATGCATTGTCCATCCACCCCTCCACCACAAAAACGACCCCTCTGACACACACACACACACACACACACACACACACACATCTCTCTCTCTTTCCTCCAACAGATTTGGCATTTATGTTAATGTACACCTCTGTGGATCTCTTGCCTCCTAGTGGTTAGATACCCTGTTGCTATGTGACTCCTTGTGTGTTTGTGTGTTTGTGTGTGTGTGTGTGTGTGTATGTGTGTGTGTTGTGGGTGGATATGAGCTCAAGAGGGAAGCTGGAGGGGTTGAGGAGGGTTTAGGGAGTCAAAGGACATTTTTTAGAGTTTTCTTTCCCTCCATACCGGAGAGAAGAAGTTAAAAAGAACAAGAATCCTGGCACTGGGTGGACACCTGAGCTGTCAATAAAGTAAGCTTTGATGCTTTAGTGCCGTCATCTTTCTGAGGCAGACAGGATTTGGGAAAATGAACTTAACTAGGCTGCAGAACAGTTATGAAGTGTTTGATGATGTGAGCCTGCACACTCCGCACGACCAGCGTGCCAACATATCTGCAAAGGTACAGAATGAAATGTTTGACCTCAAATACAAGTTTGTATGTTTCCTGTAAACTTTTGTAGTGACCTAGACCCAACCTGTAGCGGTAGGTCGGTTGTTTCAGATCATATTTAGTGTAATTGGGCAGTATGGTATATCACATTAATTCACACATGTCGGCACGGGTAGATATCCCACCAGTCCATTTAGGATATGGTAAAAAGACCTCTATCTCAGTTTGTCTGTCCCACACGGTAACATACTGTATTTATCAATGAAGCATGGCGTTGCTGATTGGTGTCAGTTGTTTCATTCATGCTTCACAGTCTCTGGCTCGTTCCTCAACTGTGTGGTTTTCAGCTGACTAAAACGTCTAATCATACTGACACAGGTGTACAGCGCAGCCACTATAACATGACACTTCTCACTGTTACTCTGCTGATGCACTCATGCCATCACTGTTGGCTGCCACAGCTCCCTCCAACCCCCAAACCTCTTTTGAATGGGCTACGCTTTTGTTTTTTGTTGATTTAACTAAGATTTAATTATTAGGTCATGTGTGGTCATATGTCTTTAAAGGAGGACTTTTTTTCCCCCAGCGGAATCCTTTTTGCTGCTCGCATTCTTTGAGGGCTTAGGGAGTAATTCTCCTAACTTTATAAACGTGCAATAAGTGGTCAGTTCCTTTATTCAAGTACCGCCGACTGAAGTAAGTTTCAAAGCAAAACTCCTATCTTTACATTTTTTGTGGCATTTTAAATTCTAATGTTATTAATGGTATGTATGTAGTGCATTTTTTAAGGTTTTGAAGAACAAAAGTTTGCATACTAATTCAAGAGCCTGTCACCCGTCAAAAACAGGAGTTTCAAAGTTTGACAGCAATGAAATGATATGATATTTGGATTATAACGTTGCACAGATGTCTTCAAGCAAACTACTTTCTTTCTCTTGGAATTTATAATTCATTGTAATTTACAGCCTTAAGGAAAAGGAAAATGTATTATATTCCATCTATCTTGACTCCTTTAGTCTTCATCATATTTCATAACTGTATATGATATTATATGTGATATCTTAATATTTTAGGATATTATTATGGCTCACAGTGTTGTTAAAGCAGTGTGTATTACAGTGGGGGTAATTCTCGCCACTCAAACGGTGTGTGAAATAGAGCTACAGTCAGGTCATTGTTGATCCCCACCTCTAATAGAATAATCAATCTTGCTTTTGGCAAGTCTGTGGGATTAATTATTAAGGGCTAAACATTTACCAGCTAAGCACAGTGCCGCCTGCTCGTCTACCTGCCTCACCAGGCTCGCTTTGCATCCTCTGTTCTCCGGGTCCTCCGAAGAAACTGCTCAACCCGCCGTGAATTGATTATCTACACGCTTATCTGCTGACAACAACCACCACCCCTCCATCCCTCTGTATGCCTCCACCATTAAAACAATAGTATCTTTCCAGTTTGTCAGTCACAGATTTATTTCATGTAAAACACTCACAGAAGGAGGATTAACAGTATCTACTTATACGCTTGTGATAAACTCTTATCTCCTGCCTTCCCCAGAGCACTCTGTGAGTACACGTTGACCTGTTTTCCTCATCTTCTTTTTTCATTCTCCCTCTTTTCTCTGCTCTGTACCTCAGCGATTTAATCATTTAACCATGTATAATCTGGGCCTACTCCCAGTTTGTTAGCGGGCGCGTTCCTCTTGGAGCAGTTTGGGTTTGTTAAGACCTGCAGGCAGTTTATATATGTGAAAAGGTGAGAGGGAGGTGAGGCAGTAATGGATGGATTTCATAGAGAAATTATTTTTAAAAGACAAACACACTGAGATTGAACTGTGGCGTAATTAGGCACCGGTTTATAAATGTGTCAACATGGAGAGTTTTTACGATTTAGCAGGTACAGTACATCACAATACAAAGATGACAAGAGATTGGAAAGGAAAGGATATAAACATGGCCTGTGTGTGTGTTTATACGTGTGTCAATATCTGTATGTGTATGTGTGCACAGTTGAATGCACTGTATGTGTGTTCAACTGTGCACTGTATGTGTGCTTCTGCTCATACTGGTTGTGTGTGTTCATGGTTTACATCTTGCAGGTAAACTTTAGGCAGCTGCAGCATCCTGTATGCTCAGCAGAGGTTTACACAGCATAAACGCATCACTTCCTCCTCATTTAGCATGATGTAAACTGACCGTATACCCACCGTGACACCAACCGTCATCCTGTAAAAGCAGGAAAAGTGACGTCACCTTTGGCCCTGTGCTCTCTGGGTGGCACTGCCATGAGGTGGCCTGGGGATTAGCCTGATGACAGTTTGTATCCATTAGGGCTATGGGTTGGCCATAATATACAGCATTAACATCCTTTCACAGGCTCTTAAAAGGGCATTTTTTTTCTTCTGTCACAGGTTCACCTGGGTGAAATATTTTGAAGTCTTTATAAATATTCAGAGCGTTTGCTTACTCCAGCTTAGTGTGGGTGGTTCTGCAGTTCCTGGAGAATACCACTGTCATGTGGAGTTACAGACCATTTACTTCTGTTTATGTCTCATTTACATTTCCTGCAGTGTTTTTGCAATGCTTGCTGTACATAATTAGATTTTTTTTGTTTACATGTACATGTTTTTTTCTTTTTGTATGCTAAAATAATACCCAAGCAAAACCTAACCAGTGACAAGGAATGCAGCAAATACTTGTCATAGGTGGAATACTTCACTGTCGGCAGCTGGCACAAAACTAAAAAGGGAATCATCAGTTTTTATTTCAGAACAAACCTTATATCCATACAACACATAAGTTCATTTGTCAATGCCTTCTAAAACAATAAAAAGCAAAGATTAGAGACAAAAATAAACATAATTTTTGTAGCAGAGATCATCCTTCAACCCCTCAGATTTACACTGTGACATTGAGGAGTGTCTCTTTAATTGCTAGCACTTGAATTGCTGAAACAAAACATTTTTTATACAAGTAGCACCAACCTCTTAGGGTACTTCTGCATGGTGAACTGTCCCTCCACTCTTGACTTTATGAATAATTTCAGATATGGAGATGATTTTTTAAACACACTGACCAAATTTTAGATTACAGGCAGAGAATAAATTGTACATGCATTAGACTGTAGGTTTTACCACTGGAGTCTCACTTTTATATAACACAAACTATCTTGACAGTTTTGTGAAAGAGCCTTTGTTGGCATTATTTGGAGTGTATTTTCAATACATTTCTATAATTTCTTTTAATTTTTTGTCTTTCAGACTTCTGTGCAGCTTGTTATTTTAAACAGACTTTATACCTAATGAGCATTTTGTACTGAACATGTGATAATAAAATAACAAGTGCCAACTTAAATGTTTACAAAAATGGGCTTTGACCTCAGAGGGGTCAGTACAGAAATGCTGGAGGAAAACCTGCTTTTATTTTTAGGTATGAAGGATTAGTTTGTTTTCCATGCACAAGACAAACTCTTCAGGAAATCTATGCAAATTCACTATAAAAAATACCCTGGATGTAAATATGTAAATATAATATATTCTAAACCGGGGCTTTAAGTTGCTTTCTCCATACAAACACAGTGAGGGGGGAAATACACCTCTTCTTGTATCTTAAGAGTGTGGGTAGCGAAGGATGCATGTAACCTCATTCCACATCCGACACTCAGTGACAAATACATAGTTTGGGGCAAATTTCCATTTCATGTTCGACTACACCGCACATCTCAAATTAAGAGCGCAGCATTATCATCGACAAGGAAATACATCGCGTTAATATTCTCGCTTCACAGTTGCCAAAGAATTAGTTCAGATCTTCGCATAAATTAACAGTGGCACAGTTTAAAAATCGGTAGCTCAAGGCCATGCTCTCAGAACAAGGCAGTGAGTGCCGTGCCTTAATTCACCATTTGTTTTGATGTCTGCATTTGAGGAGTTTGTTTCCAGAATGTTATATATGCATTTTTATGGAGGGAAAAAAGAAATCTCATTACCTGAAGCTCACCATGCTGTATATCTAGTAATGCAGAGGATCACGCCTGGAGAGCGCTCAACCAAGAACTGATGTTAACTGCTAGTTTCTCTTACTTCTGTGTTATCAATCATCTGAAGGTGTCTCTGTTCACAAAGGATCCATAATATGTCCTACCTCAAATGACCTTTTACATACTAGAAAGATAAGAGATGTCACTTTGTTCTAAATCTGTGTGTAGCTTGATGGACATTCAAATCCGTCTTGTATGTCAGTTAATCCCGTTTTTGTCCATATAAATGAAAAGTGGCAAAACTGAGTTCAGACAGTTTTAGCCTCTAAAGACTACCTGAAGAGGACAATGTTTCAATATCATCATCTGGCCTTCGCAATCCCTTCCCCTCTCTCTTTGCCGAGCTGTGTTGTCCGCTGCATGCTGAGTGCTCACTTTAGAGGTGGCAAGACTTGCCGTAACCCCGCTTTGTATTCGTCAAGACTCCTCAGCTGTGGTGCCAGGTGCATGGCTTTAGCACAGCAGCGTCTCAGTGATGATTTAGTGGGGATAAAGAGCTCTGGGGCCCTGAGGGCTCCTGTGTAACACCTCTGTCTAATCACAGAGAGCCACGCAGTTAGTCTGCTTACAGGCAGGACAGGACTCTGTGCAGTGTTAAAGAAAGTAGACATGGAGAAATTTCATTTTAAGCGCATCTATGAATTAGACAATTTATTTTGCGTCAGTTTGCTTAACTGTCAGGCAATGAGGAAACACAGAAGACCTAAAGCAGCAGCTACTGTAGCATCAAAGCTATAGAACAAATCTCTCAACTGTAAGGAACTAAGTACTTTCACTATTAAATGAGGTGCCCTGCTTAACAAAATAAAAATCTAGATTTCACATAGCCAGGTTAAAATGCCAGGTTAAAATGTACTCAAACATCTAAATGTCTTACATCTGTTTTAATGTCCATGATGAAGAATAAATGTCACTTACATGTGTCAGCCAAAGTGAGTCAAATGAGGATTACTATCCTCTACTTCAGCATCTTTACTGCTTTGCTGTTTGTAGTGTTGCCCTTTTAAGAAAACTGAGCCAAATGTATTTTTTATTTGATTTGAAACCACTGTAGATGAGAATGTAAGTTAGCAGAAATGCTAAAGAACAGCTCCTTTTCCTTAGGAGCTTCTGAACCTGTCAGGCGGCACTAGTTTTCCCTCATTCACTGTCTATGTTCATTGTCATAGGGAAGTGCTCTCTCTGGGACAGCACCGAGGTTTCTCTTCGTGTCGCATTGTATACAGTCCTTGACGCAACCTGTTCATATTACTGAGCTCTCTCTGAATCCATATCCTGTCCAGTGAAAACCTTGAGTATTGTCAAGTTAGCAAGAGGTGGATGTTTTTAGTGTGTGTGTGTGTGTGTGTGTGTGTGTGTGTGTGTGTTGGTCTGTCAAGGCTTCGCAGTTTATTACTGTAACTGCACAATGTCAGGGGACTCATTTTGTTTTCTTACTTTTGATCTGTCCAGTGAAGGCAGATTAAACCTGCTGGGCAGTTTAGTGAGAGTTTTCCACACATTCTGAAACAGACTGCCACAACCTATCAAGGATTTCAACAACAAGTATTACAGAGAGTCAGTCAAACTGTCACATTACGACTGCCGATTATTGATATAATTTGGGCATGATAACTGATCTGACCCAGTTGGACTGGTTCTGTTGCAGTCCAGGGGTGCATTTCCCAAAAGTGTAGAAACTTCCTTGGTTGGAACTATGCCAAGGGGAGTTGCGTTGCAACTGTTTCCCAAAACCCTAGTTTGAACTATGGAGGTAACTAAGTTGGTAACTTACATGGTACGAACCATCGTTAAGCGACGCAGGTGTTCCCCGAAACCATAGTTCTGACGATTGTTCGCACTAACTGTCGTTAAATTGCCTAGTTCAAACTACAACTCCTGACCTGTGGTTAGAAGCTTAGTTCGTGGTGACTACATCACAGATAGCAATGGATTTAATGTGTTTTAAGCAGGGAATGTTAGATAATCCTGCTGTACAAACATGTTTCAGGTGAAGTTTTTTTTTTAAATGTCGTAGAAGTACTTTTAAATGTAGTTGTCGGGTCATGGGTAGGGTTGCATTATTTCAGTACGAAGTAGCCTATCTGTAGACCATCTACGAACAACAGGTGTTTCTCACAGATTACTCATCTGTTCACAATAACTTAATTTAATATTAGTCACCCAGTACAAAGGTTAAAGGACAAAACGGAGAATGTAAAGACAAGACTTTTAATATTACCTTAATGTATACATTTCCAGGCCTCTGGGGAAGTTCTCTAGTCTTGATTACAAGCATAAATATAAAAAGGGACAGCATAAAATTCATGAAAGTACTGTAATGAATAAATCCCTGAGAGCTTTAGTTGCCATTATAACATAAAAACTCACAGGAGTCGAACCTGTGTCTGTCTCAATAGAGAACATTCACAAGCTCAGCCACTTATCACACTGAGCTATTCTCAAGACCTCGATATCATTTGCGGCCAAGGGATTGATAATAGTGTTGTCTTCGCTAATAGTTCTTAATTTTTTCTTCTAAGTTATAGCCTATATTTAGGCAAAATAAAATGATTAGGTTATATGTTATTTTATTGTTGATTTCATTAATACTATTGTTGATTTTCTTGTTATTGCTGGTACGACTATGATATGAAAAGCCTAAAAAATAAGTTAGCATAATAATGTTACTTAATATCGGTCACAACTGATATATTCAGGCAGAATATGACAACGTTTTGTGAGTTACTTGCTGTGAAAGTCAGACGAACACACCTGGAAACATGTTAGTTCAAACTACGTTGGTTCAAACTAAATTAGTTCAAACCACGGTGGTACCAACAAGGTATGACAGTTTTGGAAAATGATCGTATTTCAGATGTTTGTTAGTTTAACGATGCATTGTACCAAGATAGTTAAATGCTACCTTCCGTGGTCGTACGGGAAACGCACCCCAGGACATTTGGTGTTTACTGTAGGCACAACAAATCATATAGTATACTGACCCTGTCACTGCCTGTTGTTCACATGAAGATTTTTCTAAACATATTACACATACAGAGACATACAGGTAAAGCAAAAATTACCATCCGTTTTTCATGAAGTTCACTCACTGTTCAGTTAGGCTTCATGTTTTTCCTAAGCTTAGGAGCCACAATTGGTGGTTTCACAAGGATCCCCAGGGATTACTTAATAGAAAGGTGCTTCCTGTGTGTGTGCGTGTATGTGTGTGTGTGTGTGTGTGTGTGTGTGTGTTGGGGGGGGGGGGGTTGTACCTGCAGAAACCTAAAATGGAAAATTTACGTCTTTCTATTTGCCTGTTTGCTGCCAGAAGTAGTAAAGCATCACTCATTTAGCAAGTAAAAGAACATGTTTGATTTTTTGGGGATTTACCCAGGTAGTGAACATGTCAGTGTGTATGTGTGTGCGCGCGTTTGTTATCTTACTGTTTACCTTTAGTTGTAAACAGTTGGGTTTTTCCCATTGTGGTTATGGAAGTGGAATTTGGGTTTAAGGTTAAAGGTTTAGGAGTATACTTGTGTGTGTGTGTGTGTGTGTGGTTGCACCTCTCTGGCCTTCCTGTTGCTGTCAGTGAATAACCAACCGCCAAGCCGACACACTGCAACCAACATGTCAGCTGCTGTTACATCACACACACACACACACACACACACACACACACACACACACACACACAAATTTGTGCTGTGAAACCACTACCGAAAAGGTAATCAGCCACAAACCTGATTGCTCCCTTCAGCTGTTTTACACTGACCAGATGCCTCAAATTACACGGTCCAATCTGCTGCAGGTCAGAGAGGCAGACAGGTGGAGGATGGAAGGAAAAGAGGAGAGATGTAGAAAGGATTGTTTTCTTTCTTTCTTCTGCCGTTCCTGTAAGACGGAACAGAGGAAAAGAGAGAAAGGAAGGAAAGGGAAGATGACATCCTCTGTATTTATTATTCCTTTTTCCCTAAGTAAAAAGAAGTATCCTGAATCATGAGCTTTTCTTTAATAATTTTGTGTTTTTTTTAAATGTCTCTCTACAGTACAACAAAGAAAATAATATTTTAATCATCATTTTAAATGTGTCAGTTCTTTTTATGGATCAGTAAACATTTCTGAGAGTACAAAAACTGTACAATTCCCAGCTTTTTACTTAAAACACATCAAGTTAAAGTTATTCTCATAGCTAGCTCAACCGCTACATGTCTAGCCCCTTCAGCTGTTAAGTCTGTTAACTTCTAAAAATGAATGAATGAGTTGTAATGGCTAAAATTCAAGATTCAGATCCCCAATATATGCCTAGTGTTACCATGCAGCCTCCCTTCCTTTTAAAACAGAGCATTAAACAAATGGTAATATGAAGTCTAATCTCCCTCTTTAGGCCAGTAATACATGCTAAACTGTTAGCATGGTGCCAGCTATCACTCAACATTATGTGTTAGAAAATGATAGCATGGAACATCAGAGCCGGCAGTCTACAGGGCACACATGGGCAACTTCATTGTCTGTTTTCATTTCTTGAGTTGATCAATGAGCCATTTTCTCCCCCAAAAAGTATTTCTTTTTAATTATTTCAACTTTCCTCCCCAAGCTGTTCGCCTGTCAGCAGCTTTAGCTTCGGCCTCATGCTCTGCTGAACATCCCTCCATCCCTTCCCACCAACTTCAACTTGGCCGAGGCCTAGAACTTCTCTCCGAGGGGGTTGACAGCACTTCGTTTCTCCCTGCCCCAGTTTTGACTGGAGTTAATTTCCCTCCTGGGCCGAATGAGAAAGACTCAAAAACAAAGAAAGTGTAAATAAACAAGCCAAGTTGTTTCTTGATTTGTAAAAAGTTATGACACGTTCTGGATGCATCAGTATTTGTATTTAAATCTAGTTTAGAACGATCTTTTCTCAGGGTTTTATAGGTATATATAAGCATATGTGTACATACATAACTTACAACAGCTTTGCTTCCAGGTTTACTTTCATTGCATTTCAGCATGTCTACAGTACAAGGCCTCAAAAGGATTTCATAAATTACGTCCAAGAAATGTTTTTGACCCAAAATTATGTAATCTGTCATATGAAAATATTAAAATCAAGACAATGGATTTTTATAAAGGATTAACCCCTTAATTGTCACTCTGCAGCCAACATTTTTAAAGATTTTAGGGGGGAACCAAAAGTTTCCAAAGTATACCAGGTATGTCAGAATGGCATGTCATGTCTGAATTTCGGGGACCTGTCTATAAAAGATGCACCAAATATCTCGAATGACTCCAGAGTTTGCGTTTGTATATTTTACTCATTGTAAACATCCTATTGCTTAATGAAGATCTACAGAATATACATGAAAGTGTCAAAAAATATTATTTTAAAATCCCAAAAGCTACTTAAGTGCAGAAAAAGGGGAAGTTGTACATTCAGGGTTAAAATGAGAGCAGTTTATACGTTTTGGACAGTAAACCACATATGCAGATTTCCTGTCACTCAGTCCTCCCACCTGCTGGGACTTTGTGATATTTTTAGTGTCTTCAGGCATTGTCATCACCTAATTATTCCCTTCAAAGGTGTAACTTGTGTGGAGCTGTGGGTTTGGTAGAGAGTTGGGCTTGGTGGGCGGTGTCTCTGTCAAGCGGACATGTTTTTATGTGACACGAGCTCCGCCTCCGCCCAACGGTTTAACACAGGAAGTTTGATCAGCTTTTTGTCACAGCATCAAGGGGGGTGGGCGGGTAAGGTGGGGTGTGGAGGAAAATTATAGAAGTGTCACCCCTCTTTCGTCTCTGTTCATTCAGGAGCCATCCTCAATTTGAGCGGCCGGGGCACATTTTCATGCAAATAACGGCGTCGCAATTTTTTCCCCAGCGTTTCTCTAATAGCTTCTTACAAATGATGTGCCATTACAAGGAGGTTTATTTAAACAAATTTAATACGTCTTTAATCAACCCTCGCCGAGCGTCTTTCAAAAGGTCACACGCCACATCAGGACGGGCTCGATATAACCCCCACCCCACCCCTCACATCACAGTATTAGCTCAAGAAAGCAGGGGAGGAGGACGACAAGAGGGGCGGTGGTGGGGGAGAGAATTATCTCATGGACAACTCATTTTAAGCAAATCTTTATTTACATTTTTATTCAGTTATTAAATTTTATTTCATCACGTGACTGAAAGGGCGGGGGCCTCCCTCCTTTCACTTCCACTGTCTCACACACACACACACTCATTTGCATATGAAGTCATCTAATCTGAGAGCGGGAGGGTGTGTATGAAACTTTAGTGTCATGCCTGACATGGCAGGGCCCTTGATCTTTTCTGGCGCGTACAGAGACGAATACGAAGGTGTGTGCTGCACTTAAACTGCACACAATAAATGTATGGAGAAGCTATTTAGCATCATTTACAGGTTGTACATAAAAGCATTTCTAAACATAATAGTTTATATTTGCTTTCATGTTAATGCAGCAAACAAAAAAGGAAAATACTGACTGAAGTACATTTGAATTTAATCTTATGTTTGCAGGTACACAAAAGAAACCTCTGAGCATTACTGCATTTCATTTTAAGGTTTTTGCATATGCTAGTTTAAAACAGCAAACTCCCCTTATTGTCAGTGTCAACAGTAGGTACAAAAAAACACAAGAATTCTTCTTCTGCACAAGACCTTACCTTATCAGTTGAAAGGCTCACTGGGATTAACATTTATTCCAAAGAGACCTACAGTACAGACAACGTGACCTGTCACACACAGCACGAAAGGACACAATCTATTATGGAGTTTAGATTCACATGAAAGTTTTAGAATTTTTAAAAATCATTCATTTACATTTTATTTTAAATCAGACCATGTAAAAACAGACATGGTCCGATTTGTGTGCTGCTTGTGCGCTGTTACATACCAAAGAGGGCATTTTAGTTAAAGTAAAACTTTCTCAAGGCAGTTTGACAAATTACATAGTTCAGATTGACTGTCACATTCAGATGTTATATGTTTCTTTGTGTATAACATTTGTTCCAAACTACACAGGGCTGTCATGTAAATGACACACAGTTAACACAACCCACTGAATCACTTGCACTTGTACTGTTGCATTCTCTTAACTCCTGTTCTGTTGTTGTTTCATTACTGCTGGCACATGCGCGACCCCGACCAAAGTCAATAAACAAACCCATTTAAATATGTACGGCAGCCAAGGCCGACACCTTGCTCCTGAGATGGAGATATTTCAATATGCAAGATTGGGAGTGTGTCATAATACCTCGGCGTTATGTGCTGTGTCCCAGAAGGTAGCTCCCCCTCCACTGCACTTTGCATATGCAGGCTCAGAGCTATGCTGCATATGTGTTTAACATGCTGGTAAAATATTAGCCCCACACACCAAATCCTCTCTGCACCCGGCTTGTTAACCCAAGGGTGCACTGTATGTTTTCATCAATGTAAGCTTTATTTAATTGTCCATATAACTGTGTGCATTTTACAGTCTGTAAATACGACAGTCAGTCATGTGGAGATCTGTTGTTTGACAGCATCAGCCTCATCAATACTCTATTACTGAATGCCAAGTGTAAAGATTCATCTCTGTTTATAATAGCAATAGCATTATAGCATGGCCAAATCTCACACCTCAAAACAATCAAATCCCACATGGCTGTTTTGGGGATAAAGTTATTCAAGGGACTCTCTGTGTGTCGGATCACAGCAGCTGTGTCGAGCAGAGCATCTTAATTTTTTGGGGGGTTAACCCTTTCCGCGCTAATGCCTTTTTCTCAGGGTGGCATTTACGCAAAATGAATTGCTTGCTTAGACACAGCTAACTAAATAAAAGACAGCGGGGGCTGATACTATGAAAAATGGATTTTCATTACTGTTTCATTGATTCTAGTAAATAAGGGCCCCAGGCCTGCACCGCAAAGGCTGCAAAACGGTAATAATTTAATCTAAGGTGACACAGACCAAAATGTATGGGGACAAAAAAATCATCCCTGAATATTAAACAAGGGCCCCGAGACAAGGGGGGGTGGGGGTTGCAGGCGCATTTAAATGTATGCAGATTGCCGTCCAACCTATTTAAAAACAAGAATTAGGTATTCCTGTCATAAATCACGTTTGCCGCTATGGATATGCCTTGTTATGTCGGTGTTTAACGGAAACCTGAAAGGTTAAAGTAGTCGGTGCATTAAATTGTACAAGGATAATTAATACTTTTCTCCTGGCTATTTATAAAATATGGAAAACAGAGTCAGCTGAACTGTGACAACACACTCGTTTGACAGGGAAGGCAAAATGAAAAGGAAATGAACATACACTCAGGCACATAATACAGGATATCACAGCACTGAAAGATCCTTTTTTATGTTCATCTAAGCATATTGCAACTTGCAACTGAGACTATTTTAAGTTGTAGACATCTCAATTGATTCTGTGGACACTCAGGCCTAAGGGCGACAGCAACCTGACCAAATAATCTCTAGTTTGTTACAAAGGTTACGCCCTGAGCTCCCTGACTGCGCTGATGTGTGCTCTCCTTGTGTATGTGTGTGTGTTAGCGTACAGTGTCACTAATTAGTGCCTGTTAGTGGTAAACTAGTGCAAACTCCCTAATTTGACAAGTCTATTCCAGAGGTGTTGACCTCTCACTTACACCGGTAGCAGCTCCGTCAAAACTGGCAACGCGTGGAGCAATTTGTTACGTCTACCTGGCTCTGTAGCACCTTTCCTAACACGCTGTCAGGGTTTGACTCGTGCCTCGAGTGTCAAAAGGACTGTCTGAGTACTTGAAAGAGTGTATCAGGCAGCCACTTTTGTGTAAATGTGTGAATGCAAACGGTCAGTTATGTAAAAAACAGCGGGTCATTTGGGAAACGGCGGCCCTCCGTGTGAGCAAAAAGCAACTTGACAAGTGTCCGGGCCCATTACACTGTGTTAGTCTATTCACTGACTCGCGCTCCAGTGGTTATTATGTGCTCCTTTAACATGCGCCGAGACGATCATGTCAAGCCGTGGAGATAATAGCCTCAACATACAAAAGCACAACATCTGGAGCGAGAGGGAAGATTGTGCTGAACCGTAGTGAAGGTCCATTTACCCATCTGGGTAAAGGTAGAAGCTTGATAGCCTGGATTATATAGGTTGCATGCTTGGTGCACAATTGTTTAAGTCCTGTCCCTATGTTTTTGTCCCACTGGCCTTGCTGAAGGTTTTCAGGTTTCAGTGGAAGAGTCCTGTTAATCCTTCCGCCTCTTGAACGTCCTTACAATCTATTCCTAGGATAACACGCCTGCTTTCTTTTCTTGCCATGCATGCAGGAATTGCATACACTTCTCCTACCCGGGTGCGGTACTTAGTCACTAGTTGACCTCTCAAACTGTGTTCATTACAGCACAGGAGAGAAAAAGGAGGAATCGTTAAAGTGATAACGGTGCTGCACTCTGAGCAATGTTTCAGTGAAACGTCAAAGCCACTCAGAACTGTCCCTGTTCCCTCCCTCGCTGCAGCCACGACTGACCTTTTCCACATTTGCCAACGTCTGAGTGCCAGCTTTGTCTGTATCATTCTGATTAGGCCGATTCATGATTGGAATGCCACGTTTAGACTGACACTGATTCCCCTGCTTTCTCCAGTCATACAGGGGGAAACAAAATGGAAAAAAGTGTTGGTAAAGTGAAATGGAAAAGGACCAAAACCGAATGGTGACAAGTCTGATTCAGGACGCCTAATGAGGGAGGGACCCAGGATACACTCCCTGGCTCTGATCCAGTGCACATGAACATATACACACACAAATGCATGCAGACACGCAAAAGCAGATACATGTGCATTCATGTATGTGGGCACACACATTTTGCACATATTCAGAGATATGTTAGGAGTGGGAATTTAAAGTTCCTGAACCACTCTTAACCCACACAGGTGTTTTCACTTATTTTGCCCAATTAGACCTCATCTCAGGACTGTGTGGGTGGAAAAAACTGACCTTAATTGAGAGCACCGTCGCTTTCCTGTTATTTATTTTTTTTTGCATCTGTCTGGGCAGGACCAATTTGTCTTGGTTATTAGTACATAGAGATCAGTCATGTAATTTCCTGCATAGCTCCCCCCACCTTCAACCTGAGCAGAGGTCTAACTAGCCAGACAATTTTAAACCTGTGCAGGTTAAATAGTGTCTAAGGGCAAGAGAGAACTAAACTGCACACTAAACTGAAACTTCATAATGATGAATAGGTGTACTTAAAAGAACTTTATTAAAGCTCTTCCTGAAATAGTAAAACAAAAACATTTGACTTATATCTGCATATTACAATATCTTACACCTGCCCTAATGTTTAATGTGTTACACCAAAATATGCCAACTTTGAGTCCTTGAAGTTTGAGAACATGAAAAATAATAAATTAAGAGTGTGACTTTGTTGACTTTGCTCAATCAACCTTGACAGTACACCTCCTCTTGAAGTTACTTCTGCAAAATACAACATGCTGCTCCGGTATAAATCATGTCACAACAGTCGAGTCAATTTCTGTGTCTTTGTGAACACACTCATACTCAGGAGATCATTTCAAATTCAGGTCACTCCTTCTGTGGGTAAAGTATGTTCCTGAAGTTAATAAAATATTTGCCATTTGCTTGCAACAATTAGCACAAGATAAACATAAGCCAAATTGTTCTTGTTTCTGCTAATGGAGCTAGCCTCTGGCCACGCTATAATTATTCCTATTAGCAAATTAAGTCGTTACCTTGCCTCCTTCCTCTTTTTTATCAAGCACTGGAAATTACTAGAAAATGAACACAGAGCTGCAGTTGATTTGTCTGTTAAGCTTCCGAGTGTCCAGATAGAGGACTTATAATTTCTTCACAGAACATCACCTACAGAGGACAATATTGGGACAAAACGTTCTAATGTTTATGGCTCCTCATTTAAAGCTTTAAATCTACAATACCAGAGCTGCTTTTGTCTTTAATGGGAAAATCCACATTAAGTCTTTTTAATTGTGAGTCTCTTATGGACACATTTACAACTCAAATCTTTATAAACAAATTGCAAGTCAAGATAAAATTGTGGCAGGTCTACATGCTAGATTTCTTGAACCATGTCCTTTCAAAGCAGATATATGGTGATTAAATATACAAGCTGTGTTGCCGTACTAGGTCTGTGTTTTGCTGCCTTTATTTTTATTTAAGATTGGAGAAAGTGAAATTATTTATATTCATATCCAGGATCAGAACCTTAACATAACCTTAGCAAAAATATTCTCGTAAGATAAACTTGTATCTAAAATAGCATCAACTGTATCTAATTTGTGCTACATAACATATTCAGTACTTTAAGACCACAACACCAAATCTATTTTCCCAAGTTCATGTCTATGTCTCAAAATGTTGTGTGTACTGACCAGTGTCCTACACCATGCCCGTTTCTGTTACCATGGCGGTCATGCAGTACCTATTGATCTCTGAAAACAGATTCTCCAAAATTGTGTCCAATGTGGAGTACAATTTCTTTGTGGTATATTGGTTTGTGGGTAATTGCATAAGAAAGGAGCCTGAACTCCCCCCCAGGCCCCAGGTATCCTCTTATGTCACAACCGATGGGAAGTCTACCAACCACAAGCATTATATTGGGCAACTTCACTGCTTACACTGGGACATCACACCATCCTTAAAACGGTTGTATCTATTCAAAGCTGTGGTGGAAACACCTTTTCTTGATTTACATGAGATATTCAGCACTTTCTTACACTTAGACAAAAGCAACAAAGGTTTAGTTTCCATCTTTCTGAATGTGGTATACATTCAAAAAGAGGTACTGCTAAATGTGTTCACTTATGCATGTTTAACAGGTGTTAATTTAGAAAGCATTCAGTATTGCCACTTTACAGCCAGACATGAAAGCAACGTCTTTATTGCCACTTGAAATCTACAATGCACAAATAGTGCTATACTGGCATTTAGGCCTATATTCTTGAAGGCACTTGACTTGGCTTAAAGGTTCTGTATGCAATATTGGAGAAAACTTGATGATATTTTAACTCAACAGCAAAACAAATACACCCCTCCCTTCAGTGCTCCTTCAGAAGCTTCAACTCCCTCCCCATATTTATAAGGAGCATTGCCAAGGCACACCACCATCAACTGGGCAATATGGCGGAATCCAGAGCATCCGCTGCCTGAGAGTAACGCTAGCTGAGGCAAAACAAACATCACATTATCACTCATATCAACATCATCATTATCGTCACATTAAAATGCAATGGAATAACGAGTTAGTTGTTTAGATTGTTTTTACAGTGACCGAAGACAGAGCCATGGGTTTGTAGCTAAGCTAACAAAGAAGGTAACGTTACCTAGCATCTTAAAATATGCATCAATCCAAATAATCGCTCTGTGCTACCAAAATTAGATAAAACTCTTCGCAAAGACTGAACACAAAAACACAGCAAACAACGACACAACAATTAATGTAACTAATGTTAGCTAGGTTGTGGGTTAGCAAATTGTTGCTACAGCACACCAGCTGTGGAATGTAAAGTTGAGGATCTACTAAAACCCATATTATTTTTCAAAGTTTAAGAAGACATTTTTACTTATTCAAATCAACACTAATCAAATGAAGATCATTCAGGACACTGCATTTTCAAAAGACAACAACAATGTAGGCCTATGTTACGGGTCCTAGGGATAGGTGCCTCAGTAGCAGATATGTAACCTGTATTAAAGCAGGTGAAACAGGAGCAATGAAGATATGGTGCACCTGCGTTTTGTTCCAGATTGCTTCTGAGGGTGTTTTATTAAACAACTCAAATCCGGGTTAACACAACACATTTCTGTTTGAAGCATTTCAGGTTCAATGTCCAGGTCCAATCAAGCTTAATCACATATTCAACACTCTCACCGTCTCAATAAAACATCTTCTCACTTTGGTCAGTTACTGTCTCTGTGATAAACACATTTCCCTTGACTTTCACATTCATTAAGCATCTTTAGTAATTTAAATACCTTTTCCTCTCACAGTATGTAACTGCTTTTACACTCCTATTTACGTCTAATATCTTGGGCATCGCCTATACTGCCCCTTTAATGTGTCAGAATTGACAATAAACTTCTTTAATAATTACAGTCCACTGAAATGTATTGACTAGAAAGTGCTTATGCTACATATTTTAACGATACATTTAACAGAAACAGACGGCAGTATTCAAGTTAGCAAGTTGCGTTTTCCCATAGTGCATATTGCTTATAAACCCCTTATCAAACAAACACCTAAAATATCTTCAGTGTACAGGAGCCGTCGCAACACTTTCCCACCGTAAACTTTAAACTGCATACCTCACTCTATTAGTCCAACACCAATTATTTTCCTCCTTAAATTAAAACACAAATATATACAATAACCCATAATGATTAACCTGATAATCGTTAATTTGTTTTCACATAAATGTGATCACACTACCTTAGGTGTGCCACACGTAGTTTATAGCTTCACAATAGCACAAGTTTAGATCTTAGTTGTTGAATCAGTGTACAGAAAAATATTGTTTATATATAAGTTTATATAATTCAGTCAAATCTGTATCAAACATATACTTAAATGCCATGACAGATTTATACTCTCTTAATGGATCTGTGCCATCAATAATGAAGTGAGTTCTTTAAAAAGAGCAGTGTTCCCTTTCGAAATTCATAGTTGCCCTATTATCCTTGATACTGTAAACCTAATGATACATCTTGAGGCAACTTACAAGCTCAGTCCATCGGACCTTTAATTTTTAGCGACACATGATCACAAGTGTCCAGTTTCAATGAAATAATGATCACTGACAGTATGTGTTCTTTGAAAGCATGACACCGCCCAGGGTTGTACTCTCTCTACAGAGCCCACTTACTGTATATTGACTCACTTGGGTCTTCCTCATATCAAGAATCAGTGTAAAAATCACTCCTGATTCCACGTTTAAGAGTTTTTATGAGAAGCTTCCTTGTGACTCCAATGCACAAAGAATGTGGTCCAAGGCAGGGAGGGAAAAAATACCATGCTTTTTCATCTGTGAGATTCAAAAAGCCCGTTTGATTTCTCATGTACATATTAAACCTGCTTCAGGAAATAGAAATCAATAGAAAGCATCCTGACTGAAAACATCACTAACTGGTATGGGATGTGCACGGCAGGACCGGAGGGCTCTGCAGCAGGTGATTAAAACTGCTCAGAAGATCATTGATACCCATCTCCTGAGCATCAGTGATATCAGTGAGGTGTGGTGCCTACGCAGAGCCCAATGGATACTAAAGGACAGTACCCACCCAGCCACAGCCTGTTCACCCTGCTGTCTTCTGGGAAGAGATATAGAAGTTTCTGCTGCTGTACCACCAGACTGCAGAGCAGTGTTTTTCCCCCCACTATCAGACTCTTAAACTCAAATTCATCTTCAGCACTCCTCCACTGAATATAGTTTATTAGGGCCCGAGCACGACCGTGTGAGGTCCCTATTGAATTTGCTAAGATTATATTTAGGGCCCGAGCACGACCGTGCGAGGTCCCTATTGAATTTGCTCGGATTATATATATATATATATATATATATATTTTTAGGGCCCGAGCACGACCGTGCGAGGTCCCTATTGAATCTGCTCGGATTATTTTTTTTTTTTTTTTTTTTTTAGGGCCCGAGCACGACCGTGCGAGGTCCCTATTGAATTTGCTCGGATTATATTTAGGACCCGAGCACGACCGTGCGAGGTCCCTATTGAAATTGCTCGGATTATATTTAGGGCCCGAGCACGACCGTGCGAGGTCCCTATTGAATCTGCTCGGATTATATATATATATATATATATATTTTTTAGGGCCCGAGCACGACCGTGCGAGGTCCCTATTGAATCTGCTCGGATTATTTTTTTTTTTTTTTTTTTTTTT